>NC_087359.1:29859381-30168034 GCF_030014295.1 Loxodonta africana | reverse complement strand
GTGTCCATGGCCCAGATTACAATCCCATGGGGCAGTGGAGCAGGTATGGGGCTCATGAGGGGTATCTTAGGGTATATAGGCCTTTTCCTTCAAGAACAGGTTGCTGCTTTGTCTTAAAAGTTCTGCTCTTCCACCCTGGATTTCCTCAGCAGAGTTGGAAATGGCAGGCAGGTACAACCAACCAACCATCCAACCTTTTATAAGGCACTGTGGGGGCCACCATAGCGAAGTAAAAGAGACTTTTCCTTAGGTGTCTTGTGATAGCCTTATGGAGAAGAAGCACATAATGATAACTGGCAGTGTAACATGAACTCAGTGATGTGAGCAGAACTGGAGCTCAAGGAGCATGCGCCTTCTGTGCTGGGGCCTGGGGGAGGGGGCTGCTGTAGATAAGGTGAGAGGAGCATACTTCCCTCTTCTCCTCTTTCCCTACCCAGGTGGGCCCCTCCTTCTGTGGCCTCAGCCTGGGCTCCCGTCTGGAATGTACAGAGGACTGCCTCCAACCCAGGGCCTGGTGCTGGTCCCTCTCTGTTCCACCCTGCTCCCCTCATACTGGAGTGTTCCTCTCCCTGGAGCTGAGTCATTTTAGTCCTCCCAGCTATCTGGCCCAGCTGCTGAAGGAATGGAAGGAGGAGGGGTGGGCCAAGGAGTGGGGGAGGGGGCAGAGGCCTTTGGAGAGTGAAGCCGTTTTAAGCCTTGGCACCAGAATGTAAGAGGTCAAGTGGCTACTGGTATGAAGAGCTATTAATAACAGGTTGGGAGTGGTAGGCCCCTGGGGATCTCAGCCTTAGAGCAGGGCTTGGGGTGGTAGAGAATGAGGTAAAGTAAGAACCCAGGACCAGGCTCTATGGTAGGTAGGCAGGGATATGAAAACCTAGGGCTCTAATGGTATGACCCTCCTTGTATCCCTGCCAAGGACTATGTGGCTGTTGTGCCAGGGGATCTGTGATTGAACCACGGTAATCTCCTACAAGGGACAGGAGTTAAACAAAGCTGGCTTGGCTAAGAGATGGAGGCAGTTGCCCCATCTCTTGCCCAATCAGTTGCTTGGTTATGGCATACTCTGGGGAAACTGAGGTGTAGTGTAAGACCTTGAATGTACCTGAAGGCTTTCCTAGGTCATATATTATTCCTTCTGTGGGCAGAGCCTGGCAGGAAAAGATGACCATCTCCACCTCTCAGGGTCCCTCCTAGATTTTAGTTCTGACTTGTTCTGATTAAGCACCACTCCAGAGGGACAGCTGTCCCCCCAGTTTCTCATCCCTGTTGCAATCTTCTTTGCCATGTCTGGAGCTTCCAATCCTGGGGATTGTAGGTTTTTTTTTAAAAGGTACCTTTCATGATTGCATTTGCCCAGTTCCTTTGCTTAGAAGATTCTTTGCTCAAAGATAGAACAAAAGTGAATTTAAACCCGACGTACGTGGTTATGACCATGTGTTCTTATTTTATGTTTCTTTATACTAATTTCCCTTGCACATTTACTCCTGGGGCTTAAAGCATTGCAAAGTAAGGAAACTGCACCTTTTCCTCAGAGAGTTTATGCAAAGTATTCTTTGCCCCACTTACTTAGGGTTTTCCTTTAACTTCCCTGCCCCCATTTCTTCAGTAAAGTCTACTTCTGGGCACAGGTAGTTTCCTTCCCAATCTAGGACAGGCGCCTTTCTTCCATTCTCCTAGCCCATACCAGCCACCCCCAGGGTCCTCATTAACGGAGGGCAGTTCTGGGAGATGAGGAGGTGGGATGGACACAGGACAAGCAGCAGAATTAGGACTAGGAATGGTGGAACAGGAAGAAGATGCTCCAGGTTGGATGGTCAGTGGAGAAAGGACTGGGGTGGGAGAGAGCGGATAAGACAATGAAGTAACATACAAGATCCTAAATTAAAATGCTGACTCACATTTGTTCCTTATTCATTTATTTTGTTCATTTTTAGAGCATCCCACTTTCTTCTTCTGTATTCAGCACTGAGTTATTATGCATTATTGGAAGAAATCCAAAATTTATTCCTTCATTCAGCAATTATTTATTGAGTGCCTACTATGTGACAGGCAACAATGTACAATGACAAAAATTCCTGCTTTCAAAAATTCCTGGCTTCAGGGAGACAGGGCACACATAAAGGCGCAGCTAAAAAACAATCATGAAGCATCGAGGGCCCATGCAAAGTACCCTTGTTGTCCCAGAGGGCCTGAAAGGGACTTGTGCTGAAGGAGGGGTGGGAGTGAATGAGGAGAGAGGGAAGTCTTCATTAAAGGAGGTAGATTTAAAATCAGCATCAAGTAGAAAAAGGAGTCCAGGAGTGGGGAGTGGTGGGTGTAAAGGCACCAGGAGGTTGGAGGATTGTGGAGTTGGAAGAGACTGAAGGGTGAAAGTGAGGGTGTTTATGGTTGGCTGGGATGAGAAATTAACATTGGACCAGAAGGAATTACAATAGGGAGTCAGTGTAGGTCCTAGAGTTATCCAAGTCAAGTATTTCTCTTTTTCTCTTCCTTTCTTGCCCAGAGCCATCACTTAACAAGTGGTATTGAGGGAACTCCGGAGGCTATATTATTTTAAAGCCTGTCACTTGTGGCTCATTTGTCAGTAGACTGGTGTTTCATGCTTAACTTGGAGCCTCCTACTGGAGATGACCCAGATTGTGGTGGAAGCCACTTAACACTTCTCTGTGGAAGCCTTTAATAGCCCCAGCCCTCACCCCTGTTTTTTCCTTCCCTGCAGATAGACTTCTCTGCTGACCAGATTGAAGGTGAGTACTAAGAACCTCACCTCCCCTCACCCGCCCTCTCTGTTCCACTTTTCTGGAGCAGGACAGTAGTGATAACAGTCATAATCACAGCAAACCTATACTGAGAACCTATTATGTGTTACGCATGGTCCTAAGCCCCTCACATAGATTAACTCATTTAATTCTCACAACAACCCTGTGAGATAGGAATTATTACCACCCCCATTTTACAGGTAAGAAAACTAAGGCACAGAGAATTTGAGTGGCTTGCCCAGTCTCACGCAGGCAGTTGGTGGTGGAGCCAGGATTCAAACTCATGTTATGGTGGAAAGAACACTATTTGGAAATCAGGAGACTTTGGTATTAGCCCTAATTCTGCAACTACCTGGCCATGACACTTTGGGCAAGTCTCTTGACTTCTTTAAACCTTAATTTTCTTATTTGTAAAGTGAAAGTATTTGCTTTTTTTTAATTCAGAAATTTGTGACTCTGTTCAGCATCTTCTAAATATCTGCCAAGCATTTGAAGATCGTTATCAAATCACTTCTTAGCTTTATATTCTCCGGGCAACATGGCTCCAATTTCTTCTATGCTTTCTTCTCATAGGAGCTAGCTTCTAACTTCTGACTTCCTTCTCTGGTCCCTCTTTAGATATCCATATCTTTCTAGAATGGTGTTGACCACCACTAGAGTCATTGCTCTAGAAAGCAGGTGACTACTGCAGACTCTTGAGGAAAGTCTTCTTTTGGGGACATGAATATCATGTTTCCTGTAATACACTTCAGGATCACACGGACTTTTTTTTTCCTAGTAGTAATCTTAAGGCTGCCTGGGTGGTGCAAACAGTTAAGTGCTCCACTACTGACTGAAAGGTTGGCAGTTCCAACCCATCCAGAGGAGCCTCAGAAGACAGGCCTGGCAATCTATTTCCAAAAGGTCATAGCTACAAAAACTCTATGGAGTATAGTTCTACTCTGCAACACATGGGGTCACCATGAGTTGCAATTGACTTGACAGCAACTTTTTTTTTTTAGTAATCTTAAACTTCAGTGTTTGGTTTACGTACATGCCAGGCATCCCAGCAGGCTGGTAAGAGGTTGGAACATTAGTGGGTACAGTAGGTTACTGCCTTCTCTATCTTCCTCCCCACCATTGCCTTTGAGAAGACTTAGATGGTTTCTTTTGGGTAGGATTCACATCTGCACTGGCCTGTAAATGAGGAGAATAATACCTATAGTGAAAGATTGTTGTGAAATTCAAGGAGATAAACCAGGAAAAATTATCAGCTTAGAGCCTAGCCCTCTGTAAAACGTCAAATCACAGGTCGTTGTTCTTATCACCCCACCCCCGTGTTCCACCCTCCTATTAAGCATCACTATGTCTATTTTTATGAGGAAACTTCTCTCTTTTATTAAATCTGACTTCACTCTTCTGAATGAACTAGGAGAAGATCAAAAAGTCTTAGTTCAGATTCAATTAACAAAATTTGTTCACCGAACATTGAATTTGTGCCGGATTTTTTTTTTTTTTTTTTTTTTTATGGCGCTAACTGGAAATGCGGGTAGCATAGTGGCTAAGAGCTACAGCTGCTAACCAAAACGTCAGCGGTTCGGATCCACCAGGCGCTCCTTGGAACTGTGTAGGGCAGTTCTACTCTGTCCTATACAGTTGCTATGAGTCACAGTCGACTTGACGGCAACAGGTTTTTGTTGTTGTTGTTTTATGGTGCTAATTGCTTTAAAAGTAAAAAAAAAAAAGAAATCCTATAACAAGGCTGAGACGTAGGTGTTACTCCCTTTGTTACAGAGGAGGAAACCAAGGTTCGATGAGGGTAAGTGACTTGGCCCAGATTCCACAGTCATTGGTAACACAGGGGTTAAACTCAGTAAGATAATAATAACAGCATTTTTTTTTTGATCATTTACTGTGGGCCAGACATTGTGTTAAGGTTTTTACATGCATTATTGTACTTAATTCTCACAAGGACCCTAGGAGGTGGGGAAAAAAAAAAATTTTTTTTTTTTTGGAGATAGGTGCCATTTATAGAGAGAAAAGGTTAAATATTTACTTGCCCAAGGCCACACAGCTAGTAAACAATGGAAGTGGAATTTGAACTCACTTATTCAGTAATGTGAAAGAGTTTTATACCTTTTAAATATGTACATATACCAAAAAACCCAAACCTCTTGCTGTCTAGTCGATTCCTACTCACAGTGACCCTATAAGACAGAGTAGAACAGCCCCATAGATTTTCCAAGGAGTGCTTGGTGGATTTGAATTGCTGACCTTTTGGTTAGCAGACATAGCTCTTAACCACTATGCCATCAGGGTTTCCTTAAATACATACAAAGCCTAGTAAATAGTTGCAAGTAGAAGTCTTGGGGGAAGCCGGTGGAATGATTCCTAAATAATCCATATGCAGCCTCTAAGTAAATAAGTGTTTCTAAAGTACTTGTAGAGGCTTAAAAACAGCTTTTCTCCTAAGTAGTTCGCACATTCTTCTTTGATTTGTACTGTTAATCTGCTTGGTAAACCACTTCTTTGTGAATAGCATAAGGTAACTTCAGTGCCACCCCAGTCCAGATTATCCCCAGTAATGAATTGGTTGAGTCCAATATAATGAAGACCCAACATTCTTCGCAAAGGCCCAGCAGTGCCTTAATTTGGCCTTGCCCCTTGGACACCTGCCTTGGTGCCTCCAGGGAACCCAGTTCCTATAGTTCTGAGCTGGCTCCAGAACTAGTAAATAGGATAACCAATTGATTCATTTGATTTCCTTACCATGTGCTAGACACTGTGCTTGGCTCACTGTGTAATCTGCCCAACAACCCACTCAGGTGGACATTGTATCCCCACTTACAGCTATCAGAGAAGGACCCAGTGCAGTTAGTAGTCTGCCCAAGGCCACATGCGGGTTAGTAGCAGAGCTGGGGTGGTCTGGCTCCAAGGTCCCATCATCATTTAGCCTGGAACAGGCAGTAGTGATAATAACTTCCATTCAAACAGGTGTTATCACTTTGCAAAGTGCTTCCATATACTGCCACCTCCTTTGACACTCACAGTAATTCAGAGGGGTGGGTGGAGTGGAGTTGTTACCTCCCATGTGTGCACAAGGAGTGGCATCTCATTGTGGCAGAGCCAAGATGAGAATCCAGGGCTCCTGACTCCCAGTCCCAAGCTGTTTTCGCTTCCTGTCATTTCTAGCAGTCAGGAACCTCACCTGCATGGAGCGGGGATGGGTAGATGGGGAGTGGTGGTGGAGGCAGGGGAGAATTTCAAATTATCTAACGACCAACTGATCAGAAGAGATGCCATAGAGGCCCAGCGTTGGAGCAGGCGTGGCAGCCCCTGTTGGGCCAGGCTGCATCTTCAGCTCTCAGAAGATGGAGTGAAGGTGTGTTTCCAGGGTGGGGCTAGGATAGGTGGTGGAGGGGAAGTATTGAAATATTTTAACAATCGTGTTGACCTGCTATTCAGCCCTGGTAGAGGCTAATCAGTCTCAAGCCACCGCATTCACTTGGTCCTGGGGTCTGTAGCTGGGTCTTTTCTCCACAGAGTTCAAAGAGGCCTTCTCATTGTTTGACCGGACCCCGGCTGGAGAGATGAAGATCACCTATGGGCAGTGCGGCGACGTACTACGGGCCCTGGGCCAGAACCCCACCAACGCGGAGGTGTTGCGTGTCCTGGGCAAGCCCAAGCCTGAAGGTCAGCATGGACTGAAGCGGGTGACCTCCTCTGGTGCCCGCCTGCAGCCCTTGGGCTCTTGGGCCAGTCTTGTCTCTTCTCAGTCACTCTCTCACTTCTCCCCCTTTAGCCCTCCAGGATCAGCCTCGCCTCCCCAAGTTACCCTCATTCCTTTGAGACAATTGATCTAGAAGCCCCTGGTACTTATTCGACCCTCGAAGAATATAGTCTGGACTTATTCTTGTTTCTACCATGAAGTTTGGAGCTTCTGGGGGGTAGGAGCTATGCTCTATTGCGTCTGTGTCTTCCTGTGACTCCTCAGGATGCCAGGCATGCATGCAGCAGGCAGGAAGGGTGGGTGGGAGTTTGATAACTAACCACTCTACCCCCATTCCATAGCCCAGGAACCCTCAGTAGAGGCGTCACAGCACTGTAGTGTTGTATGACCATTATGAGTTGTATCACAAACAATTTGTTTCTTATAATGGTTACAGCACCAAAGTTCACAAATTATTCATTTTATGTGTATTAGAGCAGATTCAAGATTAGCCCTGTAGTGATGCCTCCTTCACTCACTCATTTGTACTCCAGTAGGTTTTGGCGAGTGAAAATTCAGAACGTGGTGCCTTGATACCTAGCGTCCTCGGAATTGTGCAAGTAAAGCATCCCATTTGTGAAAGTCACCTTTTGTTTGTGGCAGTGGGGAAAAAAGTTAACAGCTGCCCTAAGCCACGCATGTCGTTCTCATCCTCAGAGCTAGGCGGGGCTGGGCAGCCTTGGACAGGGGCCTCCCAGCAAGGGTGGATCTCTCTAGGGGCTTCCTGGGCCCCATTTTGGTCCTCCCTCCTTTTTCCTGGCTCTTTCTTCTCCTCTTGCTAAAGATACCAGTAGGGGGTTAAGGATGTGGGCAGGAAAGGGCCAGAGGGCTGGGAGCTTACCCATGGCAGCGGGGCTTCAGAGATATCTCGGTCACTTCCATTTTGGGGGGTTTCTGGATTGTTTGGTTTCCTGGGTGGCACAAAGAGTTAAGTGCTTGACTAATAACCAAAAGGTTGGCGGTTCAAACACACTGAGAGGCGTCTTGAAAGACAGGCCCCTGTGATCCACTTCCGAAAGGTCGCAGCCTTGAAAACTGTATGCAGCAGTTCTACTCTGACACACTTGGGGTCTTCATGCTTTGGAATCTACTTGACAGCAACCAACAAAAACAACAGCAACAACCTAGTTGTTAAAAAAGAAAGAAATGCCAAAATCTGTGGTATCTAAAAATGTTTAATATGCTACAATGTGGAAGCCGTGTCGTTCACAAGACAATTGCAAATTTATAAAAATGATTGATTCAGAGTAACTCCAGGCAATGTGGTCTAGTACTGGGACCCAAATGCAGTTATGCAAAAATGTCTTTTTTTTTGATCCTGTCAGTTTACTTCTGTGACCATATGTCTGTCCTGTGTCAGCAGTCTTAGTTGTGCATGTGAGGCCCTTTGGGCCTCTCGAAATGTCCCTGCTGCCACCCTCAGCTCTTCGGCCTAGCTGGCCACCTGAGCCTAGACTTTTGGGACAAACCATGGACCTTTGGCCTAGCCATTTCACGGAGAAATGGGTGTCCCAGTGTCAGCTACCTGCCTTTCCTCAGGAACTATGTGCCCTCTGGGATCACCCAGAAGTGGCTGCAGTCTAAGGCCTGGATGTTGCCAGCTTGCAGGGCTGGGTCTGACCTGGCAGAGCTGGGTGAGGCCCCTCCTGAGCTTCTGCTCACGTTGCTTTCTCTTTCCCTGCCTGTGTGTGCCTGAAGAGATGAACACCAAGATGCTGGACTTCGAGACGTTCCTGCCCATCCTGCAACACATTTCCCGCAACAAGGAGCAGGGCACCTATGAGGACTTCGTGGAGGGGCTGCGCGTTTTTGACAAGGAGAGCAATGGCACGGTCATGGGCGCTGAGCTTCGGCATGTCCTGGCTACCCTGGGTACGCCAGCTGGGCGGAGGCCAAAGCCCAAGGGGGAGGGGTGGGTGGACGGAACGCCTCCGTGGCACGTGTCAGGGAATGTGGTGTGGGAGGCCCCTGCATCCTGAGGGTCAGTCACATTCTGATCCTGTCTCCTTGGAGGGACTGTAAGAACAACCTTCCCTAGCGGGGTTCGCTCAGCAGGGTTGGGAGAGGAGAGGAGGGTAGCGTCAGGTTGGCAGGGTTGGAGGCAGTTACTGCTGAGGCCTGGGAGGTAGGTCACAGGGATTCTGCCCTTGTCTTTGTCTCAGGCTCTGGGGCCCTTGTCTGCTCACCCGGTGGTGACTGTAAGGCAGAGAGAGAGGCCTCAGAGACTAGGCAGGGCCTCCAGAACCCTTGGCTCTACCCTCCAAAGCCTTTGGGAGAGGCTTGGTATGAACCACTTCCCAGCCCCAGGGAGCCTTGGGCCTTCAGATTTGAGGGCATATCTGGGTTTTGCCTGCTCTCCCCTTGCCATCTGTAACAAAGAGTTCACTGCTCCCTACCCAGGAGAGAAGCTGACTGAGGCCGAAGTGGAGCAGCTGTTAGCTGGGCAAGAGGATGCCAATGGCTGCATCAATTACGAAGGTATCAGGTCCTGCTCTTGCTTCCTGGGCACTTGAGATATGGGGGCAGGCACAGTTTGGGCTGGGGGGGTCTGCAGAAGGTTCAGTAGCTGGAGGATATGAGCACCAGATGGGTTTGGTGGACTCCTGATGGGTTCTTTTCCATCCTGAGAGTGAGCATCATGATGAAATAAAAGGTACATGGATTTGGAGACATCTGTGTGAAATACAAGCTGTACGACCTTGAACAAGTCACTTCTCACACCTTCAGTTTCCTCATCTACAAAATGGGGGTGATGATAGCAACTTTCTCAAGGCTGTGGGGACTAATTGA
The DNA here is from genome assembly GCF_030014295.1 of Loxodonta africana. Lineage (NCBI taxonomy): Eukaryota > Metazoa > Chordata > Mammalia > Proboscidea > Elephantidae > Loxodonta > Loxodonta africana. The sequence continues at coordinate 30,158,737 of NC_087359.1, read as the reverse complement.
GTTAAAGTAGCTCATTTCATCTACGTCAAACATCAGCACAAAGAGTGGACATAGAGCAGGGTTTAGGTTTCTTCCCTTCCTCCACCTTCTCCCAAACAGGAGAAAGAATCACAGTCTGGAGAAGAGGTGGCTGGAGGGGTTGAAGACAGGCGGTAGAGGGGACAGGGGAGGTGTAAGGGGCCAAGAGGGAAATAAAGCCCTCAGAGGGAGCCAAGTCCTGTAGGTGATTTTCATCTTCTTTCCTAGCCTTTGTCAAGCATATCATGTCTGGGTGAAACAGACTCCTCCAGGGTGAGTACAGCCTTCCCCTCCTGGTCCCTTCTAGGGCTTAGGAATAATACCATATGCCCAAGAGGCCTGTTCTAGTCCTGACCCTGTAAGAGGAAGCTGCATGGGATCAGTGCATGAGAGCAGCCTGGCCCTTTATCATCTCCCCTCTACCCTTAGTGCTCCCAACGCCTCCACTCATTCCCTTCCCACATACCTCCTGCCCTCCCTCCTTTATCACCTTGTTTTCCTCCTCATCAGTCACTTCCTCCTAGTCTCCAGGTTTTCTTAAGGCAAGATGTTCCCCCAGGCCTGGGGCCTCCTGTACAGGCTCTTGGGGGTGAGAACGCAGGATCCCAAGTGCAAGAGTGTCCCCGGCCTGTGCTCTTGACCCTGTTCCCCCTTACCCTCCCTGGGCTTGGTGCTGTCCTGCTAGGGAGGTGGGATTTGTGGTAAGCACTGGGGAAGGGGAGGGTGAAATGCCCTTTCCATCTAATGCTTTCTTTCAGGTGTCTGGCCCTTGGCTTTCGCTATCCTAGGGTGAATTAGCGAGAGGCCCAGAATAACTGAACTGGAGCTGGAGTCCTGGACCTGTGACTGCACCACAGCCCCAAGGACCTCATGTCCCACAGCCTTTCCTGTAAATAAACAGCCAAGACCCCTGAGTTGAGGCCTCATGTCTATTCTTCAGAGAAATGAGTAGTATCTGGAATGTGGAGAGGCAAGGGAAACAGCCCATGAATCTAGAAAAAGTAGGGTCAGACACATGAGCAGGGAGCTCTGGGAGGGTCTGCAGTTTGAGAAGTTGTAATCAGAAGTTTCGTTTCCTTCTAAGGCTCACTGTCCATCTCATCTCACCTCCAGGTGGCAGGCAGGAAAAGGCAAACCAGGAGCTGAGTTAGGGGATTCCCAAATGATCCTTGCTTTTTGATGTGGGCCTCTTCCTCTAAGTGCAAAGTCCCTGGTTCCTGTTTCATCCCTGCTTGCCGTGGACATCTCACTGACCCCCTACTCCAAACCCCAGGCTACAGACCCGGACGCCAGCTCAGGGCCCCAGAGGGTCAGGTCACGAACTTCAGGCTGGGAGGGCAGGGGAATGGGAAGAAACAAGTGGGGTGAGGAGACAAGCAAAGCAGCAATTGGGGAGAAGGAGAAAGATGATGTGATGAAGTTAAACACACACACACACACACACACACACACACACACACGCGAGCAGAAAAACTTGTATTGGAGGTCAGGGACCCAGTCATCCCCATACGGGGGTCCCTACACCCCTGAGAACTCCTGCAATGTGAAGTAGATACTGTACTCTGCTTCATGGCTTTTCTGCCGCCCCATCAGTGCATCCAGACATAGGAACTTGCTGGAACATCTCCTATGAATCCAGCACGGCTGCCTGCTGTAGGAAGCTGAAAACTAGGAGCTGAAATTCAGGCTTTTCAGAATTTCCAGTCTGGTTGGGGAGATAAGACTGAGGCCCATGCATACTCTGTCATCCTTGAGAAGAGGCTCAGGCAGTGGGAGTGGACTGGGTGAATCATAAAACCAGAGATCTTTATGCCGTTGGGAGGGAAAATTGAATCCAGTGGTTTTCCAACTATTTTAGCCACATAGCCTTTTGTTCAAACTAACTTCTATGAGAAGCCAATGTGTACAGCAGAAAGGAACAGAGCTTCTCTGGCTGAGGAATTAAGGGGTCTGGGTTCCAGCCTCTTGGCGCCTCTAGCTTGGGTCCTTGGAGCACAGCTAGGAGATCATTGATTCAGTCAGACCTCCTAACTATAAAAATAAAGAAGCTGATCCTTAGAGGTAAGTGACTCACCTAGGTCACAGCTAATGGAAGTTAAACCCAGGTCCCTGGGTCCCATTTTGTTCCCTTTTTTCAGCACATCAACCTGCTTCTGAAATTTTTTTCTGCCTCGGCTCCTGGGACTTTGCTCTTCTGTTTGCCCCTTTCCTCTCCGATTGGTCTTTTTTTGACCTTACTTACTGTTCTTTTCTTGAATGCAAACATTCCTTCTCAGTGTTGAGAACTTGGCGGGGTTTTTTTCCCCCTCCCTCTCTTTCTTTAACAAGTGTTTATTGTTCATTGTATGCATTTGTAAAGAATTGAGGTTAAGGCTCCCAATTATTAAAAAGCAGAAACTGAAAATGTCCTTTCCCTGTCAGAGAGTAGCTTACAGTCTGTTAAGCAAGGAAATAAGCATCCAGGTATTACCTAGAGTGTGATCCTCAAATAGCATAACAATAGACAATAGTGCCGGCTAAGTAACATACAGTGTGAGCTCCAATGCACCTGCAAGACGAAGAACCAGAGAAGTGAGGTGCAATGAGGAAGGCTTTCCTGGGGAGGTGAGCTTTAAGTGAGACCTCCAGGGCAGCCTCCTGGGGAAAAAATGAATAAAGCTGTGACTCGAGCTAAGGCGACCATGTAAGCGGTTGAAGAGAGAGCATCGTTAACTTACTGAACACCTACTATGTGCTGGCCACTTCATGTAACATTCTCTCCTAGCAGCCTATGAAGTAGGGGTTACTGTCCCTATATAAGAATTTGAAAGCATCACATGAGACAAATAATGACAACAAATCTGACCCTTCACTCTTTTAGTTTCCCCCCTCCAGTTGCAGCATGTGGGGGAGCAGCCGCTGGCCACAACCGGGGCTCCTCTGGCTCTGACATCTTCAGTTCTGATTTGGCAGCCCTGTTAAGGAGGCTAAATTGTGGTCTTTGCTAATTAGTTCAGCGAAGTTCAAGGGGGACGACGTTTGCTTGTGGCAGTGGGAAAAGCTCTAGGGAAGAGGTGAGCCTGGCATAATAATAGTCCTAAACTACCATTTTTATCAAATTGCTTCCAGATTAGAATTCCTATTGCCTATTGGGTCATTTCGCGACACTTCCATCTGGTTCCTAAGGCCTTCATTTACTGGTTCCTGATCTCCTAGGAATAGGCTTCTGGCTGACCTCCTTCCTCTCTGTTAGCTGTCCTACCCTGTCTCCTCTTCCTTGTCCCTCAAGCCCCTGATTTACCCTTTCCTCCCTCCCGATGTATGCTCCCCTTTCTGCCTCTTCAAATCACTTCCACCCTTCGAGACCGAAGTCAAGGCTCACCTCTTCCCAATAGCTATTCCCACTGCCACAAGCGAACATCGTCCCCCTTGAACTTCTCTGCAGGAATTAGCGGAGACCACAATTTAGTCTCCTTAACACGGTTGACAAATTGGAACTGAAGGTGTCAGAGCCAGAGGAGCCCTGGTCCTGGATATTTCTAGTAAAATGTAATTGCCTGAGGGAAGTTTAGCATAGTGCCGTTATGCATTTGTTGTTTGCCCTTGAGTAGGTTCCGACTCATAGCGACTCTGTAGTAGAACTGCCCCATAGGTCATGCATTTGGCATCCTATAAAAACTGTCATTTACGTGTCAGTGCTGGTGGTGCAATACCGCCTCAAACCACTAGGTGGCAGAATTGCAATGGTGTGCTTTCAACAGGACGCCTATGTGGATGGTCATGCAAGAAGAAATTAATTAGACGAAAACTGATTCCCAGTCTAGGAAACTTCAGAAGTCACTTTGTCCAACTCCATGCCTTCAGGCAAATGGAGGTTTTATCCACTTTGAAAGACTCACAGAGATTAGTTTGCTTTCTTCAGTACCCTGCAAAGGCTTTGCAACGAAAGGTCATAGAGAGGACACTGGCCTGGACATGTGGAGACCTGGATTCTAGTCCCAGTCACATACCCACGCAGCTTCAGTTCCACAGGTTGCAAAACGAGGGCATTAATAGATCATCTTCAAAGTCCCTTCTAGCTCTGAGACTGATTGTTTAAACTCAACTGTCTCTTGCTATATTCAGCTTTAGTCCATTTGTTTTGTTTTCATTCTTATCATGTATATATGTGTCAGTGGTAGAAAGCGTAGGCATTCATTCAAAATAATTATTGAGTGCATAGTATTACCTGTTGCTGTCGAGTTGATTCCGACTCATAGCGACCCTATAGGACAGAGTAGAACTGCCCCATAGGGGTTCTAAGGCGCACCTGGTAGATTCGAACTGTGGACCTTTTGATTAGCAGCCGTAGCACTTAACCACTACACCACCAGGGTTTCTGCACAGTATTACGTACTCTTCAAAAAAAAACCAAACCAAACCCATTGCTGTTGAGTTGATTTCAACTCATAATGACCCTATAGGACAGTGTAGAGCTGCCCCATAGGGTTTCCAAGGCTGTATCTTTGTGGAAGCAGACTACCACATCTTTCTACTGTGGAGTGACTAGTGGGCTCGAACCTCCAACTTTAGGTTAACAGCTCAGCACTTAACCATTGGACCTCCAGGACTCCTCCTAGGAGATTAAAAACAAAGCTACCCATGATCTTTCCCTCCCTGAGTTTATACTTTATTTGAGGACAAATGATATACATGTGAAAACTGAACTATGGTATAAAACAAAATGGAAGAAAAGACTCCAGCAGTATATGTCTTAAGATCAAGGGAGAGGAGTAGGAGTTGTTAGGCAGGGCTTCATGGAAGAGATGGTACAAGCATAGATAGGATATAAAAAGAAGAGAAGGGGACATCTGAGTCAGGAGGCGCAAGATGCCTCTTTTTCCAACTATAACCATAATCCTTGCATATTAGGATCTGAGTAAAGAGAAACAAAGAAGAATAAAGTAAGAGTGAGAAAAAGAATTGGAGAATGGAACACACGGCAAGGCGAAGGGAAGAGAGGGGGTGGAGGGGTGAGTAGGGACAACACTCTGGAGTGATGTACACCAACTCAGACTTAAACAAGCAAAGTTTAAAAATCTATAGATAAACTGAGAAAGTACTCATTTTTTTCTCCCTAATCTTGTAGAACCACGGAACCACAGGCTTTCAGCATTACAGAGACCTGTAGTTCAAACCCTTCCATGAAAGCCATATGAAATGATTGCCCAGTGTTCACTTGAATACCATCTGTGGCATAGGACTCACTACCTTCCTAGACAGCCCATTCCATTTGGGAAAAACTCTAATTGATATTAAATTCTTCCTAGCAGGAGTTTGACATCTGCATTCTGAGACTTCCATCCACCAGTTCTGGGTTTGCCTCCATGTGACCCAGACAAGACCACTCCCCATGCTAGAAGCCATAGTTTCCTCTTTTCTCAGCTATTTTCCCCGGTACCTCCCAGCAGGTGCTTGTCTCAGGCCAGGACCCCTAATCCGTTTAAAGTGACCGGTTTCGCTCTAACTTGTTCTGTCTTGGGCCTCAGTTCCCACTTCGCAACATTATTCTCACACTTTAGAGTTTGAAAATCAATTTTCTTGACAGAAAAGAAGAGACTGAGCTTAAAATGGAAGTTGGGGAGTTCTGCTAATGGTGACTTGCTAGCACAGAAGCTGATGCCCTTCGTGTTCTTCTTGCTCTGAAGGAAGTATAAAAGCAAAGGATTGTTGACCCTCTCGGCCTTGTTCTCGCAGCTCCAGCCTCTTTGTCTCCCCTTTCCCACCCATTTCCTTATTTGGTTGAAAAGCCACTATTAGAATTTCCTTTTTGAGAACCATCCATCCCTCTTGCAATAGGAACAGAGGTTCCTGACCATAAAAGACCTTGGTGGACACATTTATGATCTTTTTCCGAGAAAAGCATTTATACTTTTCATCATATTTTCAAAGGGGTCAGAGATCCAAAAAAGGTTAAGAAACACTATTTCAGAGCCTTTGTGGGATTCTGTTTATCTTCCCCTTGAATGTTCTGACACGCATCTGGTGTGGCCAGCCTTCCTCCCAGGCTATCATGAACTCTAAGATAGCGGTGTCTTCTTCTCCCAGAATTTTCTTCACTTCCTCCTCTTCCTGCAGCCATTCCTTGGACCACACTTAGGTTTAGAGATGCAGTTCACCTTATTACTTTCACTTTTTCTGAGGCCTCGCTTTTAGCAGAACAAACATTGCCACGCAAGCCCCTCTGAGTCTTGCCCCAGACCCTGTTGGACCTGCATGGGGATGGGACGTATATCCCCTAGCTGGATTGAGGGCCACAGGCTCATCTCCGCACCACTGGTCATTTTTGCCCCTCTCTTCCTTTATGTGGTTCTAGTGGCTTCCCCTGGGCTTCCTCCTTCAGACAGGCAGGTTCCTGTGGGTGTGAATCTTCCTGTGGTCAGCACTCACGTGTCCTCTCTCCTACTAGTTCTTCTTTAGAATGGAGTATGCTGTCAAAATGGAGATGATTTCAATCTTTCAAAGTCTAGGTCATATTCAAGACAGTATGGACATTTTCTTTAAAATCGTAGTCTCTTGCTTTCACATAAATCATGTATGGTATTGGAGTCCCTGGGTAGTGTAAACGGTTAAAATGCTTGGTTGCTAATCGAAAGGTTGGAGTTTCCAGTCCACCCAGAGATGCCTCGGAAGAAAGGCCTGGTGATCTACTTGCAAAAAAAGTGGCCATTGAAAACCCTACGGAGCACAGTTCTACTCTGACACACTTGGGGTTGCTGTGAGTCAGAATTAACTCCACAGCAACTAGTTTTATATGGTATTAGTTTTTAGAGACCAACCCACTGCCGTTGAGTTTATTCGGACTCATAGTGACCCTATAGGACAGAGTAGAACTGCCCCATAGGATTTCCAAGGCTATAAATCTTGATGGAGGTGGACTGCCACATCGTTCTCCTGTGGAGCAGCTGGTGGGTTAGAACTGCTGGCCTTTCGGTTAGCAGCCGAGCGCCATAACCACTGTGCCACCAGGGCTCCTTTTGAAGCATCATTTTGTAACCAAGAGCTATGGCTGGTGTAGGGACAGGGAGTTGAAGGCGTTTCTCTTTCTGTTTTCTTTGTGGCATGTGAGGCTTTGGTCTTGGTATCTGAGAACTTGAAATGGTACATCTGGCGGTGCTAGTCACGGGTCTCCCTCACCTTCCCGGCTCCAGGGCTTCAAAAAAAATGCAAAATCAAACCCATTACCGTGAATTCTGACTCATACTGACCCTATAGAACTGCCCCGTAGAGTTTCCAAGGAGCACCTGGTGGATTCGAACTGCCAGCCTTTATGGTTAGTAGTAGTAGCACTTAACTACTACGCCACCACGGTGCCACCAGGGTTTCCAGGAGATTTCCAAAGGGCCGTCTTGGCCGTAGCCCTTCTCCCATTCTATTTCTACCACACTTCAACACGTATTCAGCCCCTCTCTGTGCTGTTTTTTTTCCTTCTGATTTTTAAAGTGAACTTTATTTTAATTGGTATTTAGGTTATATATACCTTTGGAGCCCTGGTGATGCAGTGGTTAAGAGCTCGGCTGCTAACCAAAATATAGGCAGTTCAAATTCACCAGCTACTCCTGGAATACCCTATGGGGCAGCTCTAGTCTGTCCTGTAGGGTAGCTTTGAGTTGGAATTGACTGGACAGCAACGAGTTTGGTTTCGGTTTATACCTTATTTCGAGACACCAGTTTATTGGAAATATTTAAAATTCCCACTTACAATTCATGAACTATACAAGAACTATTTTCACGCACTAGAAAACGGATACCAGGACATTCCTTGTAAGTATTAACATATCTTATTATTTAAGTTCAAATAATACTTGTTTTGGAACTCTTTATTATTTTTCCCTTCAGATAGTTCCTTAAACACTTTTTAAATTACATACTGAAAAACTTAAAGATTTAGAAAGAAAATTTGTATCGCACTACATCGAGTTAACTGACTATTGTTAACATTTTGGTATATATCCTCCAGACTGTATTCTTATATAAATTTTGTTTATTATCAAGCGGGTCATAATATCTTTTTTTTCTGCTAGCAAAAGAAATGTATTATTTTAAATTTTATTGTGCTTTAGATGACAGTTTACAGCGCAAATTAGTTTCTCATTCAAAAATTTATGCACAAATTCTTCTGTGACATTAGTTGTAATCCTGGCAACGTGTCAGCACTCTCCCCCTATCCACCTCAGGTCACATTCATCCCGTTTTCTTGTCCCTTCCTACTTTCTCGTCTTTGCTTTTTAGCAGATGTTGTCTATTTGGTCTTGCATACTTGATTGAACTAAGAAACGTGTTCCTTACATGTGTTATTGTTTGTTTTTATAGGCTTGTCTAATCGTTGGCTGAAATGTGGACCTCGGGAGTGGCTTCAGTTCTGAGTTAACAGGGTGTCCGGGGGCCATAGTCTTGGAGGTTCCTCCAGTCTCTGTCAGACCAGTAAGTCTGGTCTTTTTTTTATGAATTTGCTTTTTTTCTACATTTTTCTCCTACTCTGTCCAGGACCCTCTACTGTGACTGCTGTGAGAGCAATTGTTGGTGGTAGGAGGCCACCATCTAGTTCGTCTGGGCTCAGGCTGGTGGAGGCTGTGGTTCGTGTGGTCCATTAGTCCTTTGGGCTAACATTTTCCTTGTGCCTTTGGTTTTCTTCATTCTCCTTTGCTCTGGACGGGATGGGACCAACAGATGTATCTTTGTTTGCTACTCACAAGTTTTTTTTTTTTTGGCTTTTTTATTGTGCTTTAAATGAAAGTTTACAGTTTGCATTAGTTTCTCATACAAAAATTCATACACACAATGTTATGTGACCCTAGTTGCTCTCCCTATAATGTGATAGCACATTCTTCCTTTCTAACCAGGATTTCCCACGTCCATTCAGTCAGCTCCTGTCCCTTTCTGCCTTCTCAACTCACCTCCAGAGAGGAGCTGCCCACTTAGTCTCCTGTATCTACTTGAGGTAGAAGCACTTTCTTCACGAGTTTTGTTTTGTCCTATATCCAGCCTAATCTTTGTCTGAACAGTTGGCTTCAGGAATGGTTTTGGTTTTGGGATAACAGAGAGTCCGGGGCCATGTCTTCTGGGGTTTCTCCAGTCTCAGTCAGACCACTAAGTCTGGTCCTTTTTACTAGAATTTGAGTTGTGCACCCCACTTTTCTCCTAGTCCATCAGGGACTCGAAAGTTTTTAAGACCCCAGACTCTGCACTGCATTTTAAGGAAAAGCCCGTGTTCAAACCAAGATCTAGCATTAAAAATCTTGGTTGCATTACCAGATGGAATGTGGAGAGAGCTCTTGTGTAGTTTGTTTCATAATTATTTACTTAATGCATTTTAGAGCTGATACTGCAAGTTTTTGTTTTGATTTAGAGTTTAGTCTTTCTGTTATTTTGCAAACAAGCGTCTAGTTTATTTTAATAGCAGTTGGCATTTTGTCAGACTGTTGGGGCCTATAAAATTGAATAGGACCCGGTCTTTGCCTTCAAGGAGTATCAAGTCTGATAGGAAGTAAGACATGTATGTGCACAAATTAAAAAATACCAAGTAGAAGGCAGGTGCTGTGAGACAGATATCAACAAAGAAGTAGGGGGATTTTAAAGAGAGAGCCAGGATTATTTCCAGTTAGGAGATCAGAGAAGGCTTCTTGGAGGAGGAAGTGGCAAACAAACTGCATCCTGAAAGATGGGCATGACTGAGATACACTCATAGAAACGGTGGAGTCAGAATGTGTCCACGACTCATAGCTGGCTGAGTCTTTGGGCAAATTTCTCAACCTTTCCAAGCCTCAGCTTCCTAATTTATAAAATGGAGATAACTGTAGACTGGCCTTATTTGGTTATTATGAGGATTAAATGAGCTAATATGTATAAAGTACTTAAAACTGTGTCTGTAGCATAGTAAGGACTCAAGCATCGGTTCTGTAGAGGAGAAGGGCAATCTAGGAAGTGGGGGAATAGCCTGAGCAAAAGAAGGAGAATGAAAGAACTATTATTCTTTTGGGAGGCTCAAAAATAATAGCAATACTTCGGAAAACAAATGAAGAGAGAAATAATGCTCATAATAATAGCAACTTCTGTTTACTGCATATTTACTCTGTGTTAATGCTGTTCCAAGTGGTTTGTGTGTATTGCGTATTTATTCTTCCCAACAACTCCACCTGGAGTAAGTGTCGTTATCCCTACTTTAAAATTGAAAAATACGGAGGCTTGTAGAGTTAAGTTTCACTTTACAAGCACGCGGAAGCTTCAGGAACAAGACTCACACTGCTGCTGCCTAAGCGTGTGTTCTTGGTGTTTTTAGCAGCTGCTGTCGAGTTGGCTGCCAACCCATGATGACCCCAGGCACAATAGAAGGAAATGTTGCCCAGTTCGGCACCATCTTCATGATTCACTGGGGAATGGACCATTGTGATCCATAGGGTTTTCGTTGGCTGATTTTTGGAAGTAGATTGTCAGACCTTTCTTCCTCTTTTTGTCTGGAAGCCCCACTGAAACCTATTCAGCACCATAGCAACATGCAAGCCTGCACTGACAAACCGGTGTGTGGCGGCGGTGCCTGAGGTGCAGTGGTCGGGAATTGAGTCTGGGTCTCTTGTGTCGAAGGCAAGAACTCTGCCAGTGAACCACCAACGCCCCAAGCTTGTGTTCTTAACCACACTATATTATAGCCCTTTGACTTCCTTGGCCCCTCCCTGCCTGGTCCTTTCTGGCCACCAGCCAAGCTTGTCTGTCACCTTGTCAAGTCACTTTCTCATTTGAGGTTTCAGTTTCCTTTTGAAGTAAGGGAGCTGAAGGATGCTCCAGAAGTCCCTTGTAGCTCTAAGGCGTATGATTTTTTTTTTTCTTCCCTCCCCTCAGTGCTTACCTTTATTTGGCTGCTGTATATAATATTATTCTGGCCACCCAATAACCTGATGATAGATAGAACACACAAGGAAGGAGAGAGCAAAGAACCTGGGTCTCTTGGTATAAAACTGCCCAAACCCATTGCCATCCAGTGGATTCCAACTTGTAGTGACCTATGGGACAGAGAAGAACTGCCCCACAGGGTTCCCAAGGCTGTAAATCTTACGGAAGCAGACTGCCACATCTTCCATGGAGTGGCTGGTGGGTTTGAACCTCTGAACTTTTAGTGAGCAACTGAGTGCTTTAACCCCTGCACCATCAGGGCTCCTTACAAAACTGCCAGCAAGTTAAAAAAAAAAATCAAACCAGCTTGTCACAAAGCCAAGGCATAAACACCAAGATAATTTGAATAAGGAAGTGGTCAGAGACCAGAGGTGAGTCAGCAACACTTCCTACAGCATTCCAGTCTGTCTGAAGGTAGACCCTGAAGGAAGTGAGGAATGCTCCAGTTAGGAAGGTGAAGTGAGGGGACAGTTTCCTGGTGACTCCACCCCTCTGGTCCTTTCTTTATGGCACCTGTGGGCTGAGATGAGTCTTGTGGGTCGTAGGGGGAAAGATGGAGCAGGAAGAGAGTATGGAGGAAGGTAGAGAGGAGAGGCAGTGAGTCACTTGTGTAATATGATTTTTTAAAATATAATTTATTTTTTGTTGTAATGGATACACACAGGAAAAACATACACCAAAACAACAGTTTCTACACTGCACAATTCAGTGACATTGATTACATTCTTCAAATTCTGCAACCATTCTCATCCTCCTTTTCTGAGTTGTTTCTCTCCTATTAACATAAACTCACTGCCCCTTAAGTTTCCTATCTAATGTTACCAGTTGCTGTTGTCGGTTTGATTCCATATAGACAGACCTTAAAAGAGCACAGTGCTCAAGGCAGACATTCTTGATTAGTTAAGCTAAACTATTCTTTGCGTTTAAGAAGACTTCAGGGGATATTTTATTTATTTATTTATAATTTTATTGTGCTTTAGGTGAAAGCTTACAGCGCAAATTGATTTCTCATTCAAAAATTTATACACAAATTGTTTTGTGACTTGGTTGCAATTCCTGCAACGTGTCAGCACTTTTCCCCTTTCCACCCTGGGTTTTCCATGTCTATTTGCCCAGTTTTCCCTGCCTTCTTGTCTTTGTTTTGGGCGGGTGTTGTCCATTTGGTCTGGTATACTTGATTAAACTAAGAAGCATGTACTTCATGTGTGTTATTGCTTGCTTTATAAAAAAATGCTTTATAGGCCTGTCTAATTTTTGGCTAAAAGGTAGACTTCAGGAGTTGCTTCAGTTCTGAGTTAGCAGAGTGTCTGGGGGCCATAGTCTTGGGGATCCCTCCAGTCTCTGTCAGACCAGTAAGTCTGGTCTTTTTTTGTGAATTTGAATTTTGTACAATTTTATGTGATTTCCCTATGTGTTGTAAGTTCTATCACTGTGATGTAATGACATGGATTAGTAGCAGTTATATTGATGAGTTAGTGTCTTAAGCCAATCTCTTTTGAGATATAAAAGAGAGAAGCAAGCAGACATGTGTACCTCATACCATGAAGAAAGCAGTGCTGGGAACAGAGTGCATCCTTTGGACCTGAGGTTCCTGCCCTAAGATGCTCCCACACAAAGGGAAGATTGATGACAAGGAACGTCCTCCAGAGCCGACGGAGAGAAAAAGTCTTCCCCTGGAGCAGGCACCCTGAATTTGGGCTTGTAGCCTACTAGACTCTGAGAGAATACATTTCTCTTTGTTAAGGCCGTCCACTTGTGGTATTTCTGTTACAGCAGCACTAGCTGACCAAGGCAACTCAGCATAACGCCTTCCAAATTCATCCATGTTACGAGATGTTTTGGGGATTCATCATTGTTCTGTTTTGTAGGGTAATATTCCATTGTGTGTATGTACCATAATTTGTTTGCCCTTTCCTCTGTTGTTGGGCACTTAGGTTGTTTCCATCTTTTTGCTGTTGTGAATAATGCTGCAAGGAACATGGGTGTGCATTTATCGGCTCTTATTCCTCTAGAATATATTCTCAGGAGTGGGATTGCCGGATCATATGGTATTTCCATTTCTAGCTTTTTAAGGAGGCACCATGTCGTTTTCTGTAGTGGTTGTACCAATTTACATTCTCACCAGCAATACATGAGAGTTCAAATCTCCCCAACATCTGTTACTTTCTGTTTTTTTGATTCGGGCCAGTAATGTTGGGGTGAGATGATATCTCATTGTAGTTTAAATTTGTTCAGGGGATAGTTTTGATTTAAGGTTTAAAGATTATCTCAGGGCAATAGTTTCAGGGGTTTATCCTGCCTCTATGGCTTCAGAAAACCTGGAGTCCATGAAAATTTGAAATTCTGTTCTGCATTTTATCCCTTTTGATCAGGATTCTTCTATAGAATCTTTGATCAAAATGTTCAGTAATGGTAGCCAGGCACCATCTAGTTCTTCTGGTCTCATGGGTGGCAAAGGTGGCAGTTGTTTATGGAGGCAATTAACCACACATTTCCTTTCTTCCTCCTATTCCTGACTCTCTTTCTTCCTTTGTTGCTCCAGATTAATACAGGCCAATTGTTGTGCCTTGGATGGCCTCTTGCAAGCTTTTAAGATCTCAGGTACTACACAATGTACTAGGAGGTAGAACAGAAGCACTAAACATGTTACTAGGCCAATTAATTGGGATGTTCCATGAAACCATGACAAACCTCCAAACCAAGTAACCAAATCCCATGAAGTGTTTGGTTGTATATAAGCAGCCTCAGCCTTGTGTAATATGATTTGAAGCTTAACCTGTTGCTGCAAGTAAATTACGAATCATAGTAACCCTATAGGGCAGAGCAGAACTGCCCCATTGGGTTTCCTAGGCTGTAACCTTTACAGCCCTGTTCTTCTTTGTATGTAAAGATGAAGAAGAACAGGGCATCTGGATTGGAGGAAGACTCGTTAACAACCTGTGTTATGCAGATGATACAACCTTGCTTGCTGAAAGTGAAGAGGACTTGAAGCACTTAATAATGAAGGTCAAAGACCACAGCCTTCAGTATGGATTGCACCTCAACATAAAGAAAACAAAAATCCTCACAACTGGACCAGTGAGCAACATCATGATAAACGGAGAAAAGATTGAAGTTGTCAAGGATTTCATTTTACTTGGATCCACAATCAACAGCCATGGAAGCAGCAGTCAAGAAATCAAAAGACGCATTGCATTGGGTAAATCTACCGCAAAGGACCTCTTTAAAGTATTGAAAAGCAAAGATGTCACCTTGAAGACTAAGGTGCACCTGACCCACGCCATGGTATTTTCAATTGCATCATAAGCATGTGAAAGCTGTACAATGAATAAGAAAAACCCAAGAAGAATTGACGCCTTTGAATTGTGGTGTTGGCGAAGAATATTGAATATACCATGGACTGCTAAAAGAACAAACAAATCTGTCTTGGAGGAAGTGCAACCAGAATGCTTCTTAGAAGCAAGGATGGTGAGACTGTGTCTTACATACTTTGGACATGTTGTCAGGAGGGATCAGTCCCTGGAGAAGGACATCATGCTTGGCAAAGTACAGGGTCAGCGGAAAAGAGGAAGATGCTCAATGAGGTGAATTGACCCAGTGGCTGCAGCAATGAGCTGAAGCATAACAACAACTGTGAGGATGGCGCGGGACTGGGCAGTGTTTCATTTTGTTGTGCATAGGGTTACTATGAGTCAGAACTGGCTCGACGGCACCTAACAACAACAACGACAACCTTTACAGAAGGAGATTGCCACATCTTACTCCTGAAGAGTAGCTGGTGGTTTTGAACCACTGACCTTTTGAGCATTTAACCACTGCACCAGCAGGGCTCCTTGTTTGAAGCTTAGCTGTATGTCTTACTAAATTTCTTTTTTCGTGGAGTGGAGCACAGGATATTCGGACTTGGTAGAAGTAGTCCTCCTATGAGAGTACTCTCATATATATCTATTTTTTGAATTTTTACTGTGCTTTCAGTGAAAGTTTACAAATCAAGTCAGTCTCTCATACAAAAACTTACATACACCTTGCTATATACTCCTAGTTGCTCTCCGCCTAATGAGACAGCACACTCCTTCTCACCACCCTGTATTTCCGTGTCCATTCAGCCAGCTTTTGTCCCCCTTGGCCTTCACATCCCCCCTGCAGACAGGAGCTGCCCACATAGTCTTATGTGTCTACTTGATCCAAGAGGCTCACTCCTCACCAGTATCATTTTCTATCTTACAGTCCAGTCCAATCCCTGTCTGAGGAGTTGGCTTTGGGAATGGTTCCTGTCTTGGGGTAACAGAAGGTCTGGGGACCATGACCTCTGGGGTTCTTCTAGTCTACTCTCATATTTTTTATTTGCTTTTTTTTTTTTCTTGCCTTGATGAAAAATTAAAAAAAAAAATTGTCACAGGTAGATAGGGCTGGGACTTACATCTTCTAACCTATGTAACTAATTTTATGTACTTTTGGCAGCTCTATCTTGTGCTTCTCCCCCATCCTCTGCCATAATACAATTATTGCTTCGGGAACTTTAAGAGTTCTGCCTCCCTACCACAAAGAACACCCATGGTCACCTGCTACAGGGCCCCAAATGTCTATTACTATTTGGGAGGTAGGCATTGAAGACTCCCAGGTATGATGTGATAAGTATTTGGGCTCCAAAGCTACACTTCCATGTTTGGAACAGAGGTCTCCAGTTGACCATCTGAATGAACGAATGACTCTCCTCAGTGTCTTCACCTGTAAAATGCACATAAAAGCAATATCCATCTCATCTTTAAACAATAATTTAACTCATTTAATAAAGAAGGTTTGCCAGTATACAAAACATTACTAACAACACAGGAGAGAAACTAGATAACTGGGAGCTCCTAAAAATCAAACACCCATGCTCATCCAAAGACTTCACCAAAAGAGTAAAAAGATTACCTACAGACTGGGAAAAAGTTTTTAGCTATGACATTTCTGATTAGCGTCTGATCGCTAAGATCTACATTATACTGCAAAAACTCAACTACAAAAAGACAAATAACCCAATTAAAAAATGGGCAAAGGATATGAACAGACACTTCACTAAAGAAGACATTCAGGTAGCTAACAGATACATGAGGAAATGCTCACGATCATTAGCCATTACCCAGACCATTAGAGAAATGCAAATCAAAACTACAATGAAATTCCATCTTACTCCAACAAGGCTGGCATTAATCCAAAAACCACAAAATAATAAATGTTGGAGAGGTTATGGAGAGACTGGAACACTTATACGCTGCTGGCAGGAATGTAAAATGTACAACCACTTTGGAAATCGATTTGACCGTTCCTTAAAAAACTAGAAATAGAACTACCATATGATCCACCAATCCCACCCCTTGGAATATATCCTAGAGAAATAAGAACCTTTACACGAACAGATGTATGCACATCCATGTTTATTGCAGCACTGTTTACAATAGCAAAAAGATGGAAGCAACCAAAGTGCCCATCAACGGATGAATGGATAAATAAATTTTGGTATATTCACACAGTGGAATATTACTCATTGATAAAGAACAATGATGAATCCAGGAAACATTTCATAACATGGAGGAATCTGGAAGGCATTATGTTGAGTGAAATTAGTCAGCTGCAAAAGGACAAATATTGTATAAGACCACTATTATAAGAACTCGAGAAATAGCTTAAACAGAGAAGAAAACATTCTTTTGTGGTTATGAGACAGGGGAGGGAGGGAGGGTGGGACAGAGGTATTCACTAATTAGATAGTAAATAAGAACTACTTTAGGTGAAGGGAAAGACAACACACAGTACAGGGGAGGTCAGCACAACTGGACGAAACCAAAAGCAAAGAAGTTTCCTGAATAAACTGAATGCTTTGGAGGCCAGCGTAGCAGGGGTGGTGGTTTGGGGACCATGGTGTCAAAGGACACCTAAGTCAATTGGCATAATAAAATCTATTAAGAAAACATTCTGCATCGCACTTTGGAGAGTGGCATCTGGTGTCTTAAACGGTAGCAAGGAGCCATCTAAGATGCATCAGTTGGTCTCAACCCACCTGGAGCAAAGGAGAATGAAGAACACCAAAGACACAGGGTAATTATGAGTCCAAGAGACAGAAAGGGCCACATAGACCAGAGACTACATCATCCTGAGATCAGAAGAACTAGATGGTGCCTGGCTACAACCAATGACTGTCCTGACAGGGAACAGAACAAAGAACCCCTGAGGGAGGAGGAGAGCAGAGGGATGAAGACCCCAAATTCTTGTAAAAAGACCAGACTTAATGGTCTGACTGAGACTAGAATGACCCCAGAGGTCATGGTCCCCAGATCTTCTGTTAGCCCAAGACAGGAACCATTCCTAAAGCTAACTCTTCAGACAGGGATTGGACTAGACTATGGGATAGACATGGAAACCCTGGTGGCGTAGTGGTTAAGTGCTACGGCTGCTAACCAAAGGATCAGCAGTTCAAATCCGCCAGGTGCTCCTTGGAAACTCTACGGGGCAGTTCCACTCTGTCCTATAGGGTCGCTATGAGTCGGAATCGACTCGACGGCACTGGTTTTTTTTTTTTATGGGATAGGCAATGATACTGGTGAAGAATGAGCTTCTTGGATCAAGTAGATGCACAAGACTATGTTGGCGTCGCCTGTCTGAAGGGGAGATGAGAGGGTAGAGAGGTCAGAAGCTGGCCGAAAGGACTCAAAAAGAAATAGAGGTGAAAAGGAGTGTGCTGTCTAGTTAGGGAGAGAGCAGTTAGGAGTATATAACAAAGTGTTTGTAAATTTTTGTATGAGAGTTCGACTAGATTTGTAAACTTTCACTTAAAGCACAATAAAAATTAAAAAAAAAAAGAGAAGGTATGCCTTGAGCATTGTGCTCTTTTAAAGAATTATCTCTGTGAGATTAAAGGGACAACAGTAACCCTAAAACACAGACAAAAACTTTAAAGGGCAGAGAGTCTAAGTTAACGGCAGTGAAACAATATGGACAGAGATAGGGAGAGTGGTGACACAATGTGAAGTATGTAACTATTGTCGATAAACTGAACATGTCAAAATTGTTGAATGGGTGTCTGTTTTGTTTTGCAGATTTTCACCAAAAAACCAAACAAACATCTCATGGAGGGATGTCGTAAGGATTTTGTGAGGTAATACATATAAATCATTTAGTACAGTGCCTGGTACATACTAAGCCCTCAATAAATGTTAACTAGGAAGTCATCACCACTCTCTTATCTTAGCTTAAATCTTACTGGATTGCTTAATATAACTCTGAGGGAGTAGGGAACGAGTCATTTTGTGACTTGGGAAAGGAAAGTTCTAGGAAGTGGGATACTTGTTCACAGGGATAGTCCCAGTCTGAAGGTTTTACCACAAGTAAAATCCCCTGAGCATTTAGAAGACAGGTGTGAGAGTACAAAGTTCCTAGGGAAGGACCAAATAAAAGGGTGAGGAAGACAGATTAAAGTCTTGCTGGGAACACATGGTATAGTTTAGGTGTGTGAGTTCGTGTGGGGAGAATGGAGGCAGAGGGGAAGGAGAGGAGGGAGGGAAGAGGGAGGTCAATGAGGCAGAGGCTCCTCTCCTGCCAGAGTACTAGTCACAGTGAAGGAGGTATAGGCTCTTCCCTTCCACTACTTCCTCAAGCTTGTAGCTTCCAGGTCAGGACTGAGGACTGCAGGTCTTATTGCGGTGGAAACAGCCAGAGTCGTGGGGAAGTGAGGCATACTGCTGATTATACTCCCAGCTCACAGTCATCCCACCCTATGTCCTAAGATTTTGTCATCTTTCCAGGGAAAACCTGAATCCCAGGGGCCTTCTGTTTAGACCAGTCCTTGGGCTAATGCTCCAATTTTTCCCATGTGGCTGTCATATCTCAAGATTCAGCCAGGCATGGCTGGTAACTTCTTGTAATACTACTCTAGACAGGAAGTGGTCAGGACCTGGTAATAGAGCAGTCTGGGGGGAAGGGAGGCAGGCAGAACTAACCCAGCAATGGGTACCTTCTTGGGCTCCTGGCACAGAATTCCTGGACCTAGACTGAAGTACAGGGATGCTAGGGATATCTTTTTCTCTATGGATTTCCTAATCTTATCTCAAAAAAAAAAAGGGAAATTCCACAGTGTTTTATACATTAACACAGCAATGCCCATTTGAAACATTTGGGTCGTGTCTGGTATCCTATACCCACAGTTACGATAGGGGAGACAATGTGTTATAGGCTCAGCATTGGAGTCAGACCAACCTATTTTTGAATCCCAGCTTTGCCATTTACTACCTACATGCTCATGAGCTAATTAAATTATTTCATCTCTCTGAGCCTTCATTTTTTTCATTTGTAAATTCAGGATTCCCATGCCTACCTCGTGCTGGCTAAATAAAACAAGGTGTGAAAAAATGCTTAGTGTAGTACCTTGTATACAATAACTGCAAAATAAATGGCAGCTAATAATACTAATAGTCCCTTTACCCCTCCAAGGTTCAGTTTCTGCCTCTGTAAAATGAGTTATTCTAAGGATTAAGGGTGGACAATCAGTATTTATGAAGAAGGTGGTAAATAGTACCAAAAAAACCAAACCTGTTGCTGTCGAGTCAATTCCGACTCATAGTACAGAGTAGAACTGCCCCATAGGGTTTCCAAGGAGCACATGGTGGATTCGAACTGCTGACCTTTTGGTTAGCAGCCATAGCTCTCAAACACTATGCCACCAGGGTTTCCTGGTATATAGTAAACCAAAACCCACTGCCGTTGAGTCGATTCTGACTCATAGTGACCCTATAGGGCAGAGTAGAACTGCCTGACAGAGTTTCCAAGGAGCGCCTGAAGGATTCAAACTGCGACCTCTTGGTAAAAACATAGGTGCTCTGAAATTCTAGATCCCTCCCTTGGAAGAAAACCATATGCTGGGGAGAAGGCCTGGGCCAGCAGGTCACCATGGTTAGGGAAGATGAGGTGCAAGGGAAAGGACAGTCACTCCTTGGCGGAAGGAAACCCTCTCAGTTGAAGAGAAGTGTGGGGGACTGGGGATGGACTGGCACTGGATTCAGGAAGATTTAGGGAGGCCACTGACTAGGTCCTGTTTCTGCAGAGAAGCTGGTGTGGTGGTAGGTTGGAGGAAATAGAGAATACTGTGGATACTGGCTACAGTGAGGCCCATCCCGAGTCCTCAGTCACTTATCAGCTTCATGGGTATCTAGATTCTAGGATTCCCCTAAAGCAGTAGTTCTTAACATTTGGGAGCACAGATACATTTGAGAAGTGAGTGTAAACTACGGATTGATTCCCTAGAAAAATGTACATTACAGAAATTTTTGCATTTAATAAAGGGTTCACAGATCCTCTCAGGGATCTCAGGTGGAGAAATTTGTCCCTGGGCTCAGAAGGAATAAGTGCCTTAGCCGTTTTAGGTATTGGGAAGAAGGCGGGGGGGGGGGGGGGGTTTGTGAGCTTGGGATAAGCTGTCACTTGTCCTACCAGCACTAAGTAAGCCAAAGAATCAGCCACTAGATCCACTCATGGGTTAGTAAGGAGCCAGGAGACCTGACCCAGGAGCTGTAAGGACACTGCCCGTAACTTACAACATCTTTCTGCCTCAATTCAGCCAATATCGATCAGGGGGCTGGTGACAGGCAACAACAATGAAACAGTTGGTGTCCTGACTTGGAAGCAGAATTTGGGGACAGCTTGGGAATCCTAAGGAAAGATGAGGTGATCCTAAAGAAAAAAAAAGAAAAAAAAGCAGCTCTCATTTACTGAATACTTATGACATGCTAGTCGCTGCTAAGTGGCTTACAGGAATTTTTTCCATCTAATCCTCTATTTTCAAATGGGGAAACTGAGGCCTAGGCGTTAAGTAACTTGCTTAGTTAGGGTCAATCTGCTAGCAAGTGGGAGGCCAGGATTCAAATCCTGGTCACGTATCGTGCAGGCAATCCTTATACTGTCTTGCCTCTTAAGAAGGTGAGTAAGGAGTGCATAATGTCTGAAATATGTGTCAGAAGCACAGCTAAAGGTCTGGATTTCCTGGACCAGGGCCCCAAGGAGGGTGACTGGGGATTTGGAAATATACTGTAATAGGAACTCGGGGCCAGAAGCCAAGGAACTGCCCCATTGTCAGAATGAGGCATCACCTGTGGATTGGAGGTTAAATGGACAAGGAGCCTGGATTGGCCTGAGGTGGGGCATGGGTAATCAAGTGAGCCCTCAGTGGGTGCAGAGCTTGAATCCAGGCTTGGCCAGGTGGTACCCTATATGCTGAGTGTGGGTGGGAAGCCCTTGGGATCTCACTTTTCCTTCTCAGCAGAGGAAGGGCTGGCTCCTGTGGGGGTGAAGGAGGAGTTGGCTCCAGAGACAGCAGTGATTGCCTCAGGCCCAACCAGGCTCAAGCTCTGGGAGGCAGGGCCTGACGTTCTCCACCTCTGTATCCCCAGTGTCCTGGCACACAGCAGATGCCTAATCCATGCTGGTGAATGAATGTTGAATGCCAAGGCTGAGTTCATCTTTCCACAGCTACCTGGATTAAAAAAAAAAAAAACCTAGGGATACTTCTGTGGAAATTTCCCCAGAGCCCAGAAATTCCAAACTATGCCATTTTTAACCAGTGCAGAAACTGAAAAGCTCATTCTCCTTCAAGGCAAAGGAGCAGCTGGGTCATCTCCTCTGTCTCAATGGACAGAAGAAGAGCCTCTGCCAAACGTGTAGGTGGAGAAGATTTTGAGTCAATATGCTGGCCCACACTTAGTCTCCTTAACTAGAGGAATGGATTTGCACTGAGAGATCTACAGTCTCACTACAAATAACAATAATAATGAGAACATATTCCTCTGTGTTTTTCCAATTCCAAAAAGCTTTCATATGATATAGCAGTATAAAATGTTAACATTAGGGGAACCTGTGTGGAGGGTAAAAGGGAACTCTCTTTACTATTTTGTAACTTTTCTATAAGATTATTTCAAAATTAGAAGTTAAAGAAAAAAAAAAAAGCCAGAGGGAAAAGACAGTAAACAAGAATATAAATGATGACTTTCTCAAAAACAATGGATGCCAGAAAACAGCGGAATAACATCTTTAAACTACTGAAAGAAAAAAACCTTGTCAACCTAGAAATTGATATCTAAGAAATATCATTAAAAATGCGGGTGAAACAAATGAAAGCTGAGCATACTCGTTGCCAGTAGACCTTCATTATAAGAATTGTTAAAGGAAGTTCCTTAGGCAGAAGGGAAATGATACCAGATAGAAACTTGGAACTGCAGCCACAGAAATAGTAAATATGTGTGGGTAAATTTATTATCACCTTATTCAACTTCTTTAAGAGGCAACTGTTTAAAGCAAAAATAAAATTTTATATTGCAGGGTTTACAATGCATTTAGTAGTAATATGTCTGACAATGACAGCATAGAGGGTAGTGTTTTGTCAGTGCAATTATTCTGTTGTAAGGTTCTTACATTTTACATGAAGTGGTAAAATACTAATTCTAAAAAGAGTATGTATGATATATTAAGGACGCATATTTAATTCCTAGAGAAACCACACACACACACACACACATAGCACACACCACAAAGAAGTATAGCTAAAATGCCAGTTCCAAAAAAAACCCAAACCCACTGCCGTTGCTTAGATTCTCACTCATAGCAACCCCACAGGACACAGTAGAACTGCCCCATAGGGTTTTCAAGGCTATAATCTTTACAAAAGCAGAGTGCCACATCGTTCTCCCACTGAGAAGCCGGTGGATTCAAACTGCCGGCCTTTGGGTTAGCGGCTGAGCACTTAACCACTGCATCACCAGGATGCCATTATCAATTATTATACTAAATGTAAATGGACTAGCCCCTTTCCCATCCTTAAGGCTGGGAGTTCAGCAGGAACTCCTGACTCCTGGTACCTGTGAATGTGACCTTGTTTAGAGACAGGATATTTGAAGATGTTATCAGTGAACACATGGTCATACTGAATGGGGTGCATCCTATAAAAGAGTAGAAGAAACACAGAGGCATACTGAGGGAAGGCAGCAAAGTGACAGCGGAGTTATGCTGCAGCTGCAAGCAAAGGAAAGCCTGCAGCTACCAGAAGCTGGAAGAGACAAGGAAGGATTTCCCTTAGAGCCTTTAGGGAGATCATGGTGCAGTTGTCACCCTGGTCTCAGACTCATAGCCTTCAGGGACTGTGAGAAAATAAATTGTTCTTAGAAGCCACTCTATTTGTCGTACTTTGCTATGGCAACCCTAGGAAACTAATACAGTTGCTGAGGCTGGGAACAGAGTAGAGAACTTGCTGGCACATTTGCTAGGGCCTGGTGGCACAGTGGTTAAGAGCTGCACCTTAACCACTATATTAATATACAAATAGAGAAAGAAATATAGATGAGTGTGTGTGTGTGTGTGTGTTCCCATCTCCCCCCAGCTCTGTCTACTAAGAGGCTCTATAATCAGTGACACCCTTTATAGCCGTCGACAGATGAATAATGAACCCCAATCCAAAATTTGGTTCAAACAACAAGGCTAATGACTCCATACCAAGAGGCTATCTACACAAAGGTTTAATACTCACATAATGAGGCTTCCTGGAAGACAGCATGGTGATTCCCAAGGAGGTCTGAAAATGGCTTGAGAGAGCAAGGAAAGGAAACAAGCTTGGGGTTTTTATGGTGGTTAGAGGTTGGGACTAGGCTGAGGGTTTCCTCATGTGGTTTGATGTCTGTCAGTGCCAAAGAAGGGGGCATTTGGGCTTTCATTTCATCTTGTCAAGGTGTGAGGCAGATGGGGAGGAGAGAGAGGTGAGGCTTAAAAGATGCTAGCAGTCAAACATCAAAAAATGGTGTCTGATTCTTTATTACACATCCCAATAGCAACAAACTCATATCTGGTTTCTAAATACTGCTGCCCACTAAAAGAAACCAGGGTTCAGCAAATAAACTGCTGATGCCAAGGCTAGGGTAGGGAAAGTGCAAGATGAGCGTAGAACATCTTACTGTGCCAGAAAGTAAGAAAGTGCTCAACAAATAATGGGGGCACGTCGGCAAGAAAAAGGAATTATTTGTTGAAATGGAAGATATTTTATTACATATGGGTCTGGGTATATATCACAATAACAACAAAAAGGGAATGAATCACTGACATATACAACAACCTGGTGAACCTCAAAACCATTTTGTTGAGCAAATGAAACCAGATGCAAAAGAGTACATAATGTATGATTCCATTTTATATGTGGTTCAAGAAAAAGCAAAATTAATTTATGGTGATGGAAATCGGAACTGGAGTGGTTGCCTATGGGGGGGGAGGGTGGAGATTGACTAGGACTCAAGGGAACTTTCTGGGGTCATAAAATTTTCTATAGCGAGATACCACTTCACATCTCTTGTGCCTCTCACTGTATGTAAAATTTACTTCAATTTAAAATAAATAAATAGCAAATTACAATACAAACTGCTAGGCAGAGAGGTAACCAGGACGCTGACCTGAATTTTGCTTCAGGGCAATGACATTTTCAAGGATGTAAAGTGTCAAAAGTGATTTAAAAAGATTTGCACATTGTTAAGCCTTCTCCAGACGCTGCAAGCTATCTCTAACCCTCACACTCCCAGCACTGTTGAAATGACTTCCAGCCTAGAAGTAACTTCCAGTCTAGAGGCCCTCAGCAGCTTGGGGTGGTAGATGCAGCTGGAGTCTCAAAGCCCAGGTCAGGGAGCCCAGCTACCTGGGCCTCTATTCCCTCCCAAACGGTTAGTGACACTTTTGTTATGTGTGCTACTATTAAGGTGTATCCTAGTGCTGAGAGGTCTGAGGAGATGGTGCAGCTGGTGCTGGAGAAGGGGGGAGGTCAGGCAAGATTACAAGGAAGAGATGACATCTGAGATGTCTTGAAACATAGATGGAATTTTCTAGGTGGAAGAAGGACGGAAGACCAGTGAGAAAGGATGGGATCTGGGAATAAGTACGTTCTGGAGCTTCTGTGGGAGATAAGGCTGGATAAGTGAGTCAGGGCCAGTTGTCAAGAGATCTTGTGTGTCTAGGGAGAGGGCAGGCAGCCTGAGAGGCCTTAGGAAAGCCCAGGAGCTGGAGAGACTTTCTGTCCCTCTCTGATTGGCCGCTCAGGGCTTGTTTTTAAACCATTTCAGCGGCTTGCCCCGCCCCCAGCCACTCCCTGGGCGCCATAGCCCTAGGGGTGCCTTTCTAAGCCTCCAAAGATTTTCTTTCTGGGGAAGACCCAGGGGACTAGAGGAAGGATCCTACGGAGTAGTGGACAGGAGGCCTGTGAGGAATATACAAGGACGCCCTCAAACCTGTAAGTTTGAGTTTGGAGGCAGTGCACTGGCTGTGTCCTGAAACGGTAATCAGGTATCTACTATGTGCAATATTTACAATATTTGTGCAGAGAGGCCCTTTTTGGACACATCACTGCTTACACAAGCTTGAGGTGTGGTCTTGTCCTCAAGAAGCTTACAGTCTAAAGAAACAAAACTAATCCAAGAAGACTTTCAGCCCGTTGCCCTCCAGGCGATTCTGACTCATAGCGACCCTCTTAGGACACAGCAGAACTGCCTCATAGGTAATCTTTACGGAAGCAGTTGAAAGGCTGCTAGGTTCAACCCCGTACCTTTCAGTTAGCAGCCCAGCGTTTAACCACTGTGCTACCAGGGCGCCACTAAGAAAACGTTAGTAGATAATAAAGGACTAAACTGGTACGCCGCACAGAGTAGATGTTCAACAGATGTTTGCCACTTAAATGAATGAAAGAAACTCCTGGTACCGATGGAAAGTACCGCAGGAGTAAGACGAAAGAGAAATCCTGTGCGTGTCTCTGGAGGATCAGGAAAAGGCCCGCAGGCGCCCCGCCTTCCTGAGTGTGCCAAGTGCCAGGGGGCCGACCCTTGGACCAGGAGGTTCTCCCACGACCCTTTCTGGCTCGGCATCCGCTTGCCGGCGGGTAGGCGGATCCTCGTGGGCGGAGGCGAGCGGCAAGACAGGAGCCGCGGTTTCCCACAGCCGCTTCTCCCGCGCAGGGTCCAGAAAAAGGCCGGCGGGAGGAAACGCGAAGCCACGTCCCGCCCCGTCGTCCCACCCACCGCGTCCCCTCCCCCTGGGCTGCGGGAAAAGCGGCCGTGGGCGCCGCTGCTCGCTGTGGGGTGGCGGGCGCGGTCGAGGCGGAGCGCGTGGCCAGCGGACGAGATGCGAGCGCGGCGGCGGGCCCGGCCGCTCTGGGCCGCTCTGCTGGCGCTGGGGGCGCTGGCGGGCGTCGGCGTCGGAGGTGAGTGAGGCTCGGCGCCCGCCGCAGGGACAAGCTCTCCAGGGGGCTGCGCCCCGCTCCGCCGCAGCCGAGTCTGCAGACCTGGAGCCGGGAGACTCAGGCGGGCCGGGCCCGCGTTGCTGCTCTCGGAGTGCCCGGGCCCCGGCTGGGGCCATCAGAGTCCAGAGCTGGGGACCTTACTGGACCCTCGGTGGCAGGGGTGACAGGCGACCGGTGCCAGGGGGCGGGCCTGGACCCCGGAGCCGGTGGCCGGGTTGGTCGCCTCGCTGGGGCGGCCTCGGCGCGCGCGGTGCGGTGGGCGCAGCTCCGAGCCAGCCCGGTGCTGAGCGCTGGCTGCGAGCATCCCGGGTGGTCCCAGCTGTGCGAGGGAAGACCCGCCCGGCCCGGGAGCCGGGGCGACGTGGGCTGTCTGGGGCTGTCCCGCGCGTTGGCAGGGGGATGTGCTTGTAGCTTCTCGAGTTAGCGTGTACCCGCGCGTTCCCCAGTTATTTGACATTCTTTTCTCCCTGTGCCACACTTCCAAGTTTTTCTAACTTGGTGGCTCCCCGCGGGAGCGTTTCGGAGCAGGATAAGGGCGCTGCCCCCTACAGTGACCCTGGCAGCGCCTCTGCTTCAGTGACAGACCCCGGACCTGAAAAATCTTTAGGGTATGCGGGGAGTCATAGCAAGGGTCCCTGGGGCTGGTTTGGATCCCAGGCTTTGTCTCTCCTGCTGCTGCGCGAATCATCAGCTTCCAGGGCAGTCGACGTTTGGTCGCATTGCCAGGGAGGGTGGTGAAGGGGCAGTGAGGCACAGCCCTGGGGTGCTGCCCTTGGTCCTTCCGGAACCCTGGTGATCTTCCCGGGAGAGCCCTTGCTCTGGAATCTCTGGGATCAAGCCTTCCTCAGAGGACGCACGAGTGTGCATACATATACTTTTTTAAAAAATTTTACTGTACTTTTTTTTTTAGATGAAGGTTTACAGAACAAACTAGTTTCTCATTAGTTAGTACACATATTGTTTTATGACATTGGTTAACAACCCCACAGCATGTCAACACTCTCCCTTCTCCACCTTGGGTTCCCTATTACCAGCTTTCCTGTCCCCTCTGGCCTCCCAGTCCTAGCCCCTGGGCTGGTGTGCCCCTTTAGTCTTATTTTGTTTTATGGGTCTGTCTAATCTTTGGCTGAAGGGTGAACCTCAAGAGTGACTTCGTTACTGAGCTAAAAGGGTGTCCAGGGGCCATATCTCTAGCGGTTTCCCAGTCTCTGTCAGGCCTGTAAGTCTGGTCTTTTTTTCATACATATACTTTTAATGAAAACGGTAATACTCACTGTAAAACAATTTAGACCAAGTAGAAGGGATTAAAAAAAAAGAATTGATAAGTCCATTTCAAAGATAACTAATTTAAAATACTTTGGCGAATGCCTTCCAGACTCCTCTATGTATGTATAGACAATATATGTAAAAAGATCATACTGAACAGGGTGACAATATTTTAATGGAATAGTTGATGTATAAAAAAAAACCCCCAAAACCCGCTGCTGTCGACTCATAGCAACCCTATAGGACAGAGTAGAATTGCCCCGTAGGATTCACACGGAGGGCATGGTGGAGTTGAACTGCTGGCCTTTTGGTTAGCAGCCAAGCTCTTAACCACTGATGTATAGGGGGCTGCTTAGGTTGTCATTACTGAAACTTCCCAGGTGATAGAGACTAACACAGGTCCAGCCATCTTCAGCCTGTAGTGAATAGCCTGATGACTGTCACAGAAATATGAATCCTCAGCATTCTGCCCTGGAGATGTTAGCACGTTGGGTTAGATGCTGCTGCTGTTGATGGGAATGGAGAAATCTATGAGGGCAACTCAGCTGTTTCCTACTGCTTCCATGAACTTAAAACATTTTTTGCTTTCATTTCCTTTGTTTTTTACATCCACAACATTCTAAATTCACTTTTGTGTATAATCATTATACTTTCCTAACAGTTTAAGAAGTAACGAGATAACATAAGATAGTGCCCAGCGTGGTGCTTAGCTCAA
This sequence comes from Loxodonta africana, assembly GCF_030014295.1. Classification (NCBI taxonomy): domain Eukaryota; kingdom Metazoa; phylum Chordata; class Mammalia; order Proboscidea; family Elephantidae; genus Loxodonta; species Loxodonta africana. The sequence goes on along the minus strand of NC_087359.1, from coordinate 30,130,547 downwards.
TGTTGGTGAAGATATGTTATTTTGCTGTCTCCCCCAAGCTCCCATCCCCGGTATATCGTGTAGATGTGGTTTACACAGTTGTAATGGCCCATTACAATTCCACTGCATTGACATAGCTAAGTTTGGTTGGCAGTTCCTTACATGAGAGGTCCTTCAGGAGATGTGTTCACTGATTTGTTGGTGAGACTGGGGTGATTCTCAGCAGCGGTGGTGGACTGTGTTAAGCTAGCCCCAGACTCTCTCTGAAAGGCAGGGTAGTGTTTAAGAGCAGGGGCTCTAAAGTCAGACCCCTGAGTAAAAGACCCTGCAGTAAAAGCAGTTTCTATTATATTTACATTCCCCATCCCAGTGTTAGGAGTGCTGATGGTGCACCAGTTAAGAGCTCTACTGCTAAATGAAAGGTAGACAGTTCAAGGTTGGTGTCTTGAACCATCTCAACTGCTCTGGCACAGAAAGACCTGCTCGCATAAAGATTACCTTACAGAAAACTCTATGGGGCAGTTCTGCTCTGTCACTATGAATCATCATCGACTTGATGGCACTCAACAACAACCCCAGTGTTGGGGGTAGGGTTGCAGGTCCCTGGGAAGAAACTGGTGGGGTGAGAGTAGGAGAGCTATGTTGGGGACATACAGTGTTGAAAGGATACAGAAGAGGGCTGGGGGGGAGTGGCATAGAAAGGCTGTTCTAGAGCAGGAGAGTCTGGTGTGGGGAGAAGGGAGGTTGTTTGAAGGTAGAATTGAGTTTTGGATTCAGTTGAGTTCTCCCAGAAAGCATTGCATTTTTGTGGCTTTTCCATATTTAAGTCTTTATTCTAACCCCAAATCCTGATGGTTAACGAATTTTGTTTGCTATTACCTCTAAGCTGGTTAATGCTGAGCTGAAGTGCTGATTTCTCCTCCTGAGTTTATATCCTAGAGACTCTCCAAACGAAGCCCTCTGCAGGAACTCTTGGGAGCTGGAGAGAACTGGGAGGAAGTGTTGTTGGCTGAGAAAAGGGGCAGCTGTGGTTTAGAGCCAGTGGGATGTGAGTTTCATTCTTGACTTTTGCCTCTTATTGGCTGTGTAACCTTGGGCAACTTACTTAATCTTTTGGGGGCTCAGTTTCCTTATTTGTAAAGTATAGAAAATAATACTTCTATGACTATGCCAATTAAGTGAGATAGAGGCACAAAGTAAGAGTTCAATAAATGGCAACTATTATTATTACCATTACCCTTCATCTCTATGGTATCCACTGTGTACGGGGTCAAGAGCTGTTACTCTTCCATGCATGAGTGTAGTCCAGGCTTCCAGAATGAGACTGATGGAATCCCTTTCCCACTCCTTTGGAGGAAGAGACCCCTGCTATTTTAACACATTCCGCATTGGTTACTTGGGATATACCAGCCACTCTGACCGAGCAAGAACCCATGGGAGAGGCCGAGGAGGGAGAGGCTCATACCTTTGCTTTATCCATGAGAAAACCTCAAGTTTTGTCTCTAGGAAAAGAGAGAGGTAAAGGTGTCCACAAGATTTCAGGTTCCATGAGGAGAGGGACATGTCTGTTTTGTTCAACACTATACCCAGTGCCTGGCACAGAGCTGGCAAAATAAATACCTATGGAACGCTATGAAGTCATGTAGAAGTAGCAGGCCTCACTTTAAGGAACCCAAAATTTGAATATCTTCATTCATGTAAGACCCTGAAGTGCTCCAACCTGACATTCTGGAGAGCATTAGAGTCCTGCTGAGACCAGTTCTTTGGGCGTTAAGTACTGTTGTACCATTCGAACCTCTGAGGATGCTGGAAACTCAGTGGATGCTCTGTCAGGTGTCTACTCTTTTTTTCCTGCCCAAGAGGAACCAGTCAGGAGAGCAACGTTCCCCTTTCCTCCCCTAACCTCCACAAACTTGTGAGAGTGAGGGCAAAGTTGAGGAGTGGCAGAGGCCTCCTGGGGACAGCACAAGATGGGACGAGGAGAAGGGGGAGTTTGGATATGACTGGAATTTTCTAATAGAAATTTCTCCTCCGTAATTCCCCACCCTGCTCAGGACCTCTGGTTATCATCCCCTCCCAGTCCCAAGAATTCTTCTGCCCTCGTTGGCAGGAGTAGCCAGGAAGCGTGCCCACAGGAACCACAACTCATGAATCAGCAGACAGATAATTAACTGGAGGAGTGACTGAGTAGCTTCAGAGATAAACCGCTTGGCTTGGCCCAGCCCTCTCTGCTGCCCGCAGAGCTGGCCTACGACTTCACCCCATCGCCTCTTCTCCCATCTCCGGAACTTTGGCCCTTTTTGAGTGGGAAGATTATTGTGCCTGGTGGAGCTCAAGTCACCAGTGGTAATGAAGGTGGAAGCAGGGAAAGGATACAGTTTAGTGAAACTGCTTGATCCTCTCTGTAAACTGCTGCTATTTATTTATATGTAAGGCTCTCCAGCAAAAAATTTGTAAAATCTATCTCTCCATGCACACAGTGTCCCCCAAAACACTCTTCTTTTCTTTTTTTTAAGTTAGGTTTCCAAAACCTAAAACCCATTGCCGTTGAGTCGATTCCAACTCATAATTTATGTACAGTAAAATACGTCTTTTTTTAGTTGTACAGTTCTATGAATTTTGACAAATGCATACAATCACGTAACTACCACTATAGTCAAGATACAGAATATTTCCATCATTCCGAGAAGTTTCAGTGAGCCCCTTTGTAATCAATCCCCTAACCCCACCCCAGGTCCGTGGCAACCACTGATCTGTCCCTATAGCTTACCTTTTTCAGAATGTCATATAAATGAAATACTTCGTAGCCTTTCAAGTCTGGCTGTTTTCACTTAGCATAATGCATTTGAGATTGACCCATGTCCTTGCATGTATCAATAATGTGTTTCTTTTCATTGTTAAATAGCATTTTGTTGTATGGGCGCTCCACAGTTTTGTTTATCCATTCACTAACAGATGGGTATTTGGGTTGTTTCCACCTTTTCAGAATTGTTAACGTTGTTAGCTGCCACAGAGTCGCCCCCGACTCATGATAACCCAATGCAGAAGCCACTATAAACATTTGTGTGCACATTTTTGTGTAGATCTGTTTTATTTCTCTTGAGTAAATATCCAGGAGGGGGATTGCTGTGTTTTATGGTATGTTTAACTTTATAAAAAGCTGCCAAACTATTTTCCAAAGGGGCTGTACTGTTTTTCATTCCCACCAAAAAAGACCTGGCTATCTGCTCCCATGAAGATTACAGCCTAGGAAACCCTACTGGGCAGTTTTACTCTGTCACATGGGGCCGTTATGAGTTGGAATCCACTGGACTGCACACAACTACAATGCCTAATTATGTTGAACACCTTTCATGTGTCTATTTATCATCTGCATTTCTTCCCTGGGAAAATATCTGTTCAAATCTCTTGCCTATTTTTTAATGGCGTTATTTGTTTTCTTACATTTGTGTTATAAGAATTTATTAATATGTATGTTGGATAGTAATCCTTGATCAGATAGGTGGTTTACAAATATTTTCTCTTAGTCTTTGGCTTGTCTTTTCATTTTTTTGATAGTGTCTTTAAATTTTTATGAAGTCTGGTTTATCAAATTTTTCCTTATGTATTGCTCTTTTGATGTCTTATCGAAGAAATCTTTGCCTAACCCAAAGCTGTGGAGATTTTCTATGTTTTCTTCTAGAAGTTTTATAGTTTCAGGCTTTACATTTAGATTTATGATCTTTAAAAAATTTTCTTATTATGATAAAATAAATGTGATAAAATATTTGCCATTTCAACTATTTTTTATGGGCAAGCCAGTGATTATGATCCATTTTGAATTAATTTTGTATATGGTGCAAGGTATGGGTCGAGTTTCATTCATTTTGCATATTGACGTCCAAGCTAGAAATCCTCTTTTTCTTCAAGAGCCCCTTTCTTTCACAAACCCCAGAGTCAGGAGAGACTGCTTGGATGGTGTTTATATCCATTGTGCCATTCCTCACTCAGCAAGGCAGGGTTTTCAGAATTAGTGCATTCCCATTCTAAAGATCTTTAGGCTTGATTCATGCCAGGATTTATACTCATTCTATCCAAGGAAATCTTTGTGCTCATGAGAAGTGGAGTCCCGCTACCAGAGGCGACTCTATCTTTTGTGGGTGTTGAGACAGTTACTCTGAAAGCCATGGGGCTAGAGCTGTTAAACCCCTGAGATGCCATCCAGCTTTTGATTTCTAAATTTTCTAGTTGGATAGATGCATTCAGGCCATGTGTAAGCCATTTATTAGTTTTCCCAAGTGCTAAATTGTTAAGGACCTCAGGATATTGGAGAAGATTTTGCAGTAAAATCTTTTGCAGAAGATTTTATCCTTTGTCCTAAGAGCAATGGATATTTTGTGGCCAAATATGGTATGTCACAATTCTTGGAGGCAGAAACTGTTAAGTAAACCTGGGGCTAGTCTACCTTTTTTTTTTTGGTAGCAGCTTAGGGGAAAAAAACCCAAAACAACCAACTGTAAGTCTTCCTGTCTGTTTTCTGTCATGTTCCCATAAAAAGGCTACTCACATGTACTCCCTACTCCCCCACCCCATGTTGCTTAGCTCAGTTAGTGAAGATGTTCATACATTCAAGGTGAGAAAGAATGAGACAATACATGCTCATTATAAGAAAGTCAAACAACAGAGAGTAAAATTGCTGATTCCCCTCTAATTCTATTTCTCTGTAATACCTACTCTTAATCAGGTGGTGTGTTCTACTCAGACTCTTTCCCCTTGCATATTATATCATTCTCACATATGAATGTGTGTGTGTGTGTATTCCTTTTACCTAAACACGTGTTATATTTTTTTGAACTCACGAAGCCACTTCCTTTCATATGAAAAGAAAACTCAGTGTGAAAAGAACTTCGGGTTTGGAATTAAGAAACCAGAAGTGAAAAAAGGTCCGTTCTGAGGTGGTCCACAGAAGGGGCCCTGAGGGAAAACCACCTTAGAGTGAGGCACCAAAGCACAACCCTATTTTTGCTCTTATGAAACTCAGTTTTATAGCTTTTCTCAGTCTATTAATGGCTCTCCTCATCCTAGGAGCAAATTCCATGGTAAGTTCAGTAAATGGAAAAAGACCTGATACCAAGAGAGGCTATATGCTGGTTCATTTCAGCACAAGAACTACTGCTGGCAAAGGGGATTTGGTTACTTTTGGGTTCATAATAACCCAGCTCCAACAAGAAGGACCTCAAACTCTGGGGCTCTGGCTTGCTACCACATCACATGGGTTACATGATCTAAATGGAAACACAGATACAAACTGCTGGAGGAGGCCAAGATAAGAGGCCTTCTCCCTGTCTCCCAGCAGGGACCCCACCTTCAAGGTCAGCCTCTGGGCCCTCAGTCCCTCCAGAATACTGTGGCCGCCTCCAATGAGGTCATCCATGCTGTGGTGGGCTTTGTGGAGGGAGGAGTTAAACTGCAGAGATTCATCCATTGGTATGGTGGTGTCAGAGTCCTGTGAAAAAAACGCAGGGGCTTGATTAACTTCGCTTGCTGGTTACCTCCTGAGGTCCCTCCTGACTACTTAAAGTCAAGCCAGTAAAACAGCCACAGGGAAGAGTGCAAGAATCACAGGAACCTAAGAGAAGAAAACGCAAAGATCTGGAATGGCTGTTTGCACAGAGGAACAGAGAGTTTTCAGACTTGTCACTCCCTAAATAAACCCCGCTGCACAAGGCTGGTTAACTCCTGCCTCTGTATCATCACCCCCACTTAGGAAAAAACTCTCTGTTCTCTTAAGACCTCATCTGGCTCCTTCCAAAGGCTTCTTTAACTATTCACTAATCTAGTTTGTTCCAATTGTTCCTTTACTTGGCCTTCCCTAATACAGTATTAAGTGTTGGTTTTTGTTCCTTAGCCACTTCATCTACAGCTTATCTCTCCAGTTGGATGGAGATTGACCAAGGGTAGAAGGAAGGGACGGTGTCTTCCATGGAAGCCTTAATAGTGTTTAGATGGGACTATGCTCCCAAGCAAGGAGCCCTGATAGCACAGTAGATAAGTGCTTGGCTGCTACCCGAAAGGCTGGCAGTTTGAACCCACCAGCTGTTCTGCCGGAAAAGCTGTGGCAGTCTGCTTCCGTAAAGATTTACAGCCTGGGAAGCCCTATGGGGCAGTTCTACCCTTACCTACAGGGTCCCGATGAGTCGGAATTGACTTGATGACAATGGGTTATGTTCTCGAGCAGGGAAGAACAGTTTGCTAAATCAATGAAGGGGGAAAGAACTACTACGGATCAAGGACTTTCCACTTTACATGCCTATCACCCTAAGCTGCCATAATCCTCATACCAGCCCTACAAGGTATTTGTACTATTTTTATCCCCACTTTACAGATGAAGAAACTGAAGCCCAGAGAGGGGAAGTAACCTACCCAAGCTCACACAGTTGGGGAGGAAGTTGGGTGGGGCATGAACCCTGGTACTGAGCCTGCCCTTTTAACCACAGTGGAGAGAGGAATGCCAACTCCAATCCTGGTGGCTCTTACTTCACACTGAAAATGGACTGTATGCAGAAACAGGTTACCACATTACCAGTTATGATACTGTTCTCTTTTCCAGCCCCCTGACCATCGCATAATGTTCTGCTAGGCACAGCTGTTTTAACCACTTCTAGCCCAGTTTCAATTGTCACAAAGAGGTTAAACCACCTTTTCTCTGCTTAACTGTTGTGCCACCAGGGCTCCTTTGTTAAATAGTAGGAAGCAATGATAAGTTCTTGAATAGGGATTTGACATAGAATCAGAGTCCCGGGAACTTAGGGAGACCATCAAAGAGGTGAGGGGACAAGCCTGAGATAAAATAGTCAGTGGAATGGCAGAGGTGGTTTTAGACCTGGAGTCTCCTGCCTGTCAGTCTGCATGTTTTCCCTACCACATTCACTATTAAGCAATAATATTTGTTGTTTTACTACTCCTGCCCTTATGTTGTTTCCTAAGGGCTGAGTGCTACTTTGAGAACCAACCCGTAAGGATGATGGGCTCTATGCAGTGTTCAGCACATGGCTACTAAATTAATCCAGCTGGAGATGGTAACCAGACATGTTCTGGCTTCACTTACAAGGATACATCCTACTGATGAAGGGTCAGTGAAAGTAACGACCAGTGGTGAAAACCTTTGAATTTTGTTCAAAGGGGATCCACTTGCTCAGGCTCAAATCCTTCCTGTCTTTCCCTCATGTCCCACATGTAATACATCAGCAAGACCTCAGAATATATCCGGAATCTGACCCCTTCACACCGTCTTCACCACTGCCATCCAAATCCACACCACCACCATCTGTTGCCTGTACTGTTGTAAGAGCTTTCTAAGTTGTCTTGTCTCCTTCTTGCTTCTACAGTCTGTCCTCCATGTAGCAGCCAGGATGATCTTTTCCTGCCCACCTCTGCTCAGATTCCTCCAGTGGCTTCCCAACACAGGAAGAACGGAAGCCCTCCCCCTACCGTGGCCTACAGCTTCTTAGTGCTCTGGTCCCTGCTGCTTCTCCAGTCTCCTCTTTGCCTCTCTCTTTCTATTCCAGCTATACTGGCATTCCTGATATTTCTCTAATAGGCTGAGCTCCATCCAGCATGGGGTCTGTCTTAGATACCGGGTGCTGCTCTAATGGAAATATCACAAGTGGATGGCTTTAACAAACAGAAATTTATTCTCTCACAGTTTAGGAGGCTAACATTTTGAATTCAGGGTGCCAGCTCCAGGGAAGGCTTTCTCTCTCTGTTGGTTCTGGAGAAAAATCCTTGTCATCAATCTTCCCCTGGTCTAGGAGCTTCTCAGCATAGGGACCTCGAGTTCAAAGGATGCTCTGCTCTTGGCTCTTCTTGCTTGATGGTAATGAGGTCACTATTTCTCTGCTTGCTTCTTTCTCTCTCTATCTCTTATAAGACAAAAGGTGATGCAGGGCACACCCCAGGGAAATTCCCCTTACATCTGATCAGGGTTGTTAACTAGTAGGAAGCAATGATGGGTTCTTGAATAGGGATCTTACATAGGATCAGAGTCCCTGGGCCTTAAAGAGATCATCAGAGAGGTGAGGGGACAAGCCTGTGGTCACACAGCCAGAGGAATGGCAGAGGTGGCACCAGAGTAAAGGTGCTGCATCCCACCCTAATCTTCTTTAACATAACCTAATCTTGCCTCATAAACCACAGGCAGAGATTAGGATTTACAACACATAGGGAAATTACCTCAGATCACAAAATGGAGGACAGCCAGACAATACTGGAAATCATGGCCTAGCCAAAGTGACATATATTTTGGGGGGACACAATTCAACCTGTGACAGGGCCATTGCCCTTTTAGGTTCTTTCTAAAATGCTCATCCCTTAGGCCTTCCCATCACTTAGTTCTTCACATCCTTTTGAGAAGTCACATCCCCAGAGAGGCCTTTCCTGATCACATTATCCAAAGGAATTTCCCTACCCTCCTTGATCCCTATTTCTTTATCCTACTTGATTTTCTTAAAAGCCCTTGCCACTGTTTGAAATTTTACCTTTTGGTTGTGTGTGCTTTTGATATCATCTTTTACTGAAATTTAAGCTTCACAACAACAGGGACTTTTTTAGTTCATCAGTGTATCTCCCATGCCTTGGAGAATACCTGGTGAATGTAGTGTACTCAGTGAATATTTCTTAAATGAATGAATGGATCCTGACACCACTGATATATTTGTAGAAGAGTATAAGGTTAAAGTAACCACCTTTCCATTATCTTTAGGTGGATTAACCATAGCACAGTTTTCATTCTAGGCTGGCTTTGCTCAATCATGCACAGTGTTTCAGGGTAGCGGTCCTCAAAATCATGTCATGTATGCTATAGAGATGCAAATCTATATTAATATTGGTGGACACAAACTATTAAACAAATGCCGTCCAATATTAAGTATCTTATTTAATTGGGTCTGATGGACTTTTTTTTTTTTACATTTTAACATCTCTGAAATTAGGGTGCATCTTATGTCTATAGTCTTAGAGTTGATGAAATATGGTAGTTTGGATGATGCCTCAAAAACCCAACCATTGCTGTTGAGTGGATTCTGATTCACAGTGACCCTATAGGACAATGCCTACTGGAGCTTTTTGCTCAGAGCACAGAGGTGTGTATTACATGGAACCTCACTTGGGTTACAGAGCTGCTGCTATGTGTAGTGAAGGAACAAAAGTAAAACAAGCTTTCTCAGTAACTTGCTCTAGAGAAACCTCTTGTGTGTTCACAGGGCAGTTAGCATGAGATGTTTTGTTCTTAGATGCCTCACCCAGCCAGGTGAGTGCAGTGGAAGATCACGTGTCTGAGTCACGTGGTATCTCCATGGACCAATTGGGAAGTGACCAGCCAAAGGTCAGTGGCAGGGCTAGGGGCCCAGGCCAGAATTCCTCTCTGGCAGACAGTATAAGAAAGATGTCCATAGTATTTGCTATACAGATCACCCTCCCTTCCAGCTCTGGCCTAGCCCTCTCCCAAAGTCCCCTGGCCTCATTAGGGCGGCCAGTTCCTGCATTCTGACATCCTGTCTTATTGAGCAATGTGCCCTCAAAATAGCCCTCACTGACGCATTATGACTTCCATCAGTTCCAACTCCCTTCCTTTTTTCCTTTTTTCTCCATTTTTCTCACCCTTTGTCTCTCTTCTGGTCCTGTGAGTCTGGCTGAGGTGCCAAACCACAGCTTCTACTTCTACTTTCCAGGCAAACTTCTTGGCTGGTCTTGTCTATCCCTTCTAATTAGCCTTCTCTTCTTGGCCATCCTTCTGACATTGGATTTTTGAATGCTAATATTCCTTGCTCCATTTAGAAGCCAGATCTGAAAATCAATCATTTTGCCCTAGCTTGCTGCTTTCTGCCTCCACCCCCCATCATTTCCTTGTTTAGGGCATACTCTGAGGTGTGTATAGTGCCCTGTAGAATGGTGTCTGAGAGGAAAATAAAAAAAGTACAACATTCACTTACGATAAACCAGCTTGAGACTCAAGATAGCAACAGCAGCAGCTTTAGCAGCGACATTTATTGAGCACTTTCAGTAAGTCGGGATCTACTCGATGGCAATGGGTTTGGTTTTTTTTTTTTTGGTTTTCAGTTTGCCAGCTTCTGTGGTTTTACAGAGATTGTTATTGTTGTTCGGTGCCATCTTTTTTCCCGTGGAACTGCTGGATGGGTTCAAACTGCCAACCTTTTGGTGAGTACCCTAAGGGTTCCTTTTAGAGAGGTTAGTTTCTTCTATCCTTACCACCATCCTGTGAGGTAGTGTACCAGGGCCAGCCCACCTGGTGTTGTCTTTACTTCGGCTAAACTGTCAGAGGAAAGGGTCGGTAAAACAAAACAAAACAAAACAAACCCCCAAATCCGCTGCCGTTGAACCGATTCCGACTCGTAGTGACCCTATAGAACAGGGTAGAACTGCCCCATAGAGTTTCCAAGGAGCACCTGGTAGATTCAAACTGCCGACCTTTTGGTTAGCAGCCGTAGCTCTTAACCACCCACCAGGGTTTCCAAAGGGATGGTAAAAAAACCCCAAACCAAACCCACTGGCTTCGAGTTGATTTCGACTCATAGTAACCCTATAGGACAGAGTAGAACTGCCCCATAGAGTTTCCAAGGAGCGTCTGGCGGATTCAAACTGCTGACCTTTTGGTTAGCAGCTGTAGCACTTAACCACTGCGTCACCAGGGTTTCCGTAAAGGGGTGGTAAAAAAAAAAAAAAAAAAAAAAGGAGTTGTTAATTCTAATCAGTGAAACTAGTAGGGCTGAGTCTGGGCTTCTGAGGCTGAGCAAGCCCTATGAATGGCTGCAAACAAAGGCCCAAACACCTTCCAGATGTTCTGGAGGGAGGGGCAACCTCAGAGCAGCATCTCATTGAATCAGCATAGCCCAGGCACTGAGACTTCTGATGAGTCAGTTGCTTTCAGCCTCTGCATTCCAGGAAAACTGCCTTTGGTGGCAGGACTTGGTGAGGGGCATCCTAGAGGATCATTGGTTCTCACAACATCAACCTGTGATTCATTAAAAAGACGGGGTAAGGGGAACTGGGTAACAATGGCTCTCCAGGCATGACTTTCTAAAAAACAAATCCCAGCAGCTCAGTCATCCTCTGGGCTTAGGGACTGCCTGTTTACTGGAAGGGGGCCTGCTGTTATTTATTTTATATGTGGCAAGGCTTTATATTGTTGCTACAAGTCAGGGACTCATAAAACCACACAAAACCCGTTGCCATAGAGTCAATTCCGACTCATAGTGACCTTATAGGACAGAGTAGAACTGCTCCACAGAGTTTTCAAGGAGTACCTGGTGGATTCAAACTGCCAACCTTTTGGTTAGCAGCCGTAGCATTTAACCACGATGCCACCAGGATTTCCCTAGGGACTCATAGGGAAATGCTAATTTGAGAATGAGTGGATGAGTAAAAGGATAGACTGGGAAAAGTTTTCAAAAATAATTTGACAGTGCCCGCATCTCCCATGGTCCTCTTCTCTCTTCTAACTCTTCCCAAGTTCTCCTAATATTTCTCCTCTCCCTAGTGAAAATTGATGGTCTTTATGTCTAGAATCCTCCCCTGCCCCATGCCAATTCCCATGGAAACTCCAAAAAGGGAGGCAGACATCTAAAATAGTTCAGAACTCTTCTGATAAGACAAAAAGGGGAGGTGGTGGTGCAAATAATTTGTGCTCAACTTCTAATCTAAAGGTTGGAGGTTCAAACTCACCCAGTGGTGCCATGGAGGAAAGGCCTGTCGATCACTATGGTAAAGATTACAGCCAAGAAAACCCCATGGAGCAGTTCTACTCTGTAGCACATGGGGTCACCATGAATCAGAATTGATTCCACAGCAACAGGTTATCCTCATGTTGGGATGGAGAATGAGCGATTGTGAGGCCAGGAGATGGCTAGGCAGCCCCTGGTGGGAGAGGCCTCCTGGTTGCATTGTTGGTTCTGAATATTCAGGTATTCAGAATTTGGCAGCTCTAGGAAGACTGTCTACCTTTCCATTATGGCCATCAGACAGCTGAGGCCTGTCCCAACTCAGAGGTGGCCTTAATGCTTTGGGACCAGGTATGGAACCACTGCCATAATTCCCACCCCATAGCTGTCACATTTTGAGATTGTAGTCAGGTCACAGGGTGGCACTCCAGTGGTTACTTATGAATTTATAATGGAATCCATCTGAAGAAATCTAGAGTTGGGCAAGGCCTTTGAAGTCAGACAGACCCAAGACCCTGAGGGAACCTGGGGCTTCCGGGAGGTGCTTCAAGGTTTCCAAATATACTAGTTTAGTGTCCTTTTTTGGAGAACAATGAAGGTTTAATTTGTGGAATGATCTATTTACATGTTTTATACTGGAATTCTATGCACAGTTTTGAGAAATGAGCTAAGTTGCTTAAAACAGAAAACTCTGTGATCAACACTCTTCACTTCCATTCAATACATATTTGTTGAACATCTCCTTTGAGCAGGACTGGGGCTGGGCTGGAAACTCTCATGGCATAGTGGTTAAGTGCTATGGCTGCTAACCAAAAGGTTGGCAGTTTGAATCCACCAGGTGCTCCTTGGGAACTCTATGGGGCAGTTCTACTCTGTCCAATATGGTAGCTATAAGTCGGAATTGACTCGATGACAGTGGATTTGGTTTTTTAGGTTTAGGGCTGGGCTGGGCAAGGCTGGCCTCAAGGGGCTTAAAATCTATCTGGTGGTGGTGGTATTAAGGCAGATATAGAAATAATTTAATATGGTAGGAATATTAGAGTTGAAGAAATTCTATCAGTAAGATGCTAAGACTATTTCGAAAGGGAATTCAAGGAAGGGAGATTTATGGACAGCCAGAAGAATGCTGAAGTGAATTAGCTAATAGGTTCAGATTTGGTTAATCTAAGACAATAAACCTGAGCCTTTGGAGACTACCTTTTCTACCAGACAGAAATCATTGGCAATGCTGTTGGATGAGAATTCCATGCATTATTCTCAAGAATCATTTCCATTGTTATTAGCTTTTTTTTTTTTTGCAAGTTAACCTTAACTCCTACAGAGTTGTAAAAAAATCATTATCAATAGAAGTAAAAGAAAGGAACAGATAACCCCCAAGCATGATGGGCTTGTCAATGCCCTATATTACATTGAAAGTATACTCAGTAATCCCTTTGCCTATTTTCAAGTTTTGGATAATTTTTATTAACAATACTGTGTAAGTATATACACATTAATTTTCAGAGTGTGTTTTGTGGGGAGGGAGAGAGTTGAGTCACACTATATGGTCACTGTGTCTCGACTCAATGGCAAAGGATTTTTTTAATAATAAAATGGACTGAGGCATTCAGCTTGATGAGAAGTTTTGGGAACACTGGCAAAACACCCCAATAGTCAGGATGATTTCTCCAAACATAGATTTGCTGGTCTTACCAGCTGGGGGCAAAGGGGCCACTTTATAAAATTTGATAAAGGAACTGTCAGGGTAATTGGGCCTTGGTGAGGAATAAATCTTTATTCCTGCTCCTTATATTGGAAATCAGAAAATAGGCCTGGTGATCTGCTTCTGAAAAGTCACAGCCTTGAAAACCCTATGGAACTGTTCTACTGTGCACACATGGGGTCACCAACTGTAATCAACTCCAGGGGAACTAACAACAACAACGTATTGGACAAGACTGGGGTGGAGGGCAATGTAGGGAGAGGAGGTTTACCTGGTTGAGGCCAGGAAGGCTGAGCGAAGGGAAGCGAATTCCTGGCTTTTGCAGGCTGGGCATCTGAGGGCTGTTTTGGCCCCTATAGTTGGCTCTGCTTCTCCCCACCAGCTTTTTCTGTGGCCTTTGACAGTGTGAAGACTCTTCACATTGAATGATATTTTGTAGCATTCTAAGCGGTTCTCCCTTACCTCACTGAATTCTTGCCCAAATCCTGTTAGATAGATTTCATCATCTCATAGAGATTAAGTGACTTGCTGAAGGTCATAGCACAACTAGTAAGAAGAGGGTTCAAAATTCAAACACATGCTTTCCATCTTCAAAATTCCGTGTTTTTACAGCAAATAGCAATCAAAACAAAACAAAATCCATCGCCATTGAGTTGATTCTGACTCATAGTGACCCTAGAGGACGGAGCAGAGCTGCCCCGTAGGGTTTTCAAGGAGCAGCTGGTGGATTTGAACTGCTGACCTTGGTTAGCAGCTGAACTCTTAACCACTGTGCCACCAGGGCTCCAAATACCAATCAGCCTTTTCTAACATTTTTGTGCTTCTCCGGAGCATTCTATACTTGGATCCCAAAATATATAGATTGGGAAGGGACAAAAGCTTGAGAACTTTTCAGAAGATTTGCTTTGCCCTGGCAGGCTGGCCTGACATTGTCCATATGGCCCTCTTCCCCATCTGCCAGGTGTAGGCTTTGCTACTGTTAGTGCATCTGGGCTTTGGACCCCTTAGTAGTGGCTGTGAATATATCAATAGAATAATTGAAGAGAGGGCAAGTCGCTGTCTCTTTGGGCCTCACATTTTCATTTGCACAATGTACGGCGTAAACGCTTTCCACTGGTTTTGATCTGACACTTTGGGTCTAATGTCAGCCCTGCTCCATCACTTTGGCATCGCTGTGGCTTCATCAAGTGACGATGAATTCTCCTGAGCTTCCTCACTGTCCTTTCTTCTTACCAACCACCCTATGCTTGGTAAATGGCTATAGTTGGGGTGTGTTTATGTGTATCCGAGAGCCCAAATCTGGGCATTTGGGCAAGTTGGGAAAGACGGGGCAGGCTAGTTACTTCTGTGAGCTGATTCAGGCTTTAATGCCCTTGTCTCTCTGTTGCAGGGCCCAGCATCTGTGCCACCCGAGGTGTGAGCTCCTGCCAGCAGTGTTTGGCTGTGAGTCCCATGTGTGCCTGGTGCTCAGACAAGGTAAGGAACAGACACCTGACCGTTCTTGTTCCCCAGACTCAGCTGCTTTTGTGCAGGAGTGGACCCATGGAGATATCTTCTTCATCCTAAATGCCTTTCTGAGCAAAACTAGGGATGGATGGCGAAGCCAGCTGTGCTGGGGGTGTTGCTGAGAATGCTGTTCAGAGTCTAGCATGTAACTCCAGCCCTGGCCAATTCAGTTGGTCCTCCAGGCTTTACTGCAGCCATGGCTACAGCCTTATAACACTTCACTTGGTTTTTGTTGAGGAGGAATATTCCAGGGAAGCAGGGCCTCAAGTCTCAAAAGGAAAGGCAGGAGTAGGACATAAGTATGAAGGGGGTGTTGGCCTACAGACATCTCAGAATTCTAAAAAGGCAAACAAAAGAGGAATCTTCTGCTTGTGTGGGAGTGTTTAGTCAAAATTTTTCTCTATCCCCCTCTGGTGATTGGACCCCTGCAGCTTTATCTTTTCCTTTCTATTCTTTTCCTCCTTCCTTCCCTCTCCTAGGTGTCAGTGAGGGAAGGACCTGGGCCTATTTGGTAAGGATGGGAGGGGGACGAAGTCCCTGGGTGTGGCAAATGGTTAACATGCTCAGGTACAAACCAAAAGGTTGGAGGTTTGAGTCCGTGCAGAGGCGCCTCGGAAGAAAGGCTTGGCGTTCTACTTCCAAAAAGTTGCCATTGAAAACCCTATGGAACACAGTTCTACCCAGACATACATGGGGTCGCCATGAATCGGAATCAACTCAATAGTAGCTGGTTTGGGAGGGTGACAAGAAAGGGTTAGCTGTGTCTAGGCAGAGGGTTTGTTGTGTCTGGGGCCCTAGGGAATGAGTGTGTCTGAGGGAATGGCTGTTTGTGGCTGGGACGGGAATTTGGAGCTGGCAAGAGCTGGTGGGTGAATGTGGCTGGAGAGGCTCCCAGTGATTACAGAGTCTGAGGCTTAGTCACTGGCCTGACCTACGGCAGGTGGTTACCTGAGCTCCTGGCCTGGCTGCTTCTCAGCTACCTGAGGCGCCCTCTCTGTCATGACATCAGGTCCCTGCCTTCTCTGCAGTTTTTATGACCACTCCTGGACCTTCATTCTCTCTGTCTGCTTCTCTTCCTGACCGACTGAGTTTCCTAAAAAGGCAACCTTCCTGGCAGGCTGAGGGTTGGGGGGCTGGGTGGGAAGGGCAGTGGGTGCTAGGAGGCTGTGTTTATCCCTAGACAGGAGTGCCAGAACAGCAGAGGCCAGCTCAACACCCTGCTTTGCCTCTGTGCTCAACTGCAGGGGAGCTGCTCCCAGAGGCAGCTGCCCAACATCTGGGCTACACTGACTTCATTTAGCAAGCGAAACATTCCCTGGGGCTGGGGGCAGGGAAAAGGGGTGAGTCCTTGCCTTCTGCCCTGGCCAGGTTCTCCTCTACTCTGGGCTGAGCTGGGCTGCTCCAGCGTGACGTGGCCTCCTCTCTTCTCCTTTGCTTTGTCTTCCTTCCCTTGGTCACCATTACAATGTTATTAAGCTACCATTACAAGACAGTTGCAATTCTGCAGCTGAATCCTGGAATGGGAGAGAAGGAGGGAGTGCTGAATGGAGAAGATGCCTCATTTGAATTGGTGGATATGAAGCTGGCTGGAGCAGAGGCTTGGGAAGAGAAGCCCTAGCAACACTCAATGAATGCTCTCCCTTCCTCCCCTCCTTTTAACCCAAAGCAAGAAAAAATTGTAGGCAACTCACCCAGAGGAGCCTGGGAAAAAAGGAAACATATTCCTAGAGGGTCTGCCCTCTTCTTTGTCCCATCTCCATTATCCACCCCCTTGACCCACCCATACAGGGAGAAACCTGGTATGCTGACCAGACAAAGCCCTTACGTCATGTGAACACATTTTTTGCAATGCCAGTGTAGAATGTAGAATCTTGTCCCCTGAGGCAGTCTGGGTGAGAGCAATCAGGAAGTTGCAAGGTAAGATCAAAGCATGAGGTATAGGACCAGCCTAGGGATGGGGTTGGAGTCGGAGAGGAAATGGGTGTAGCTAAGACCAAATAAAACTGTGGGAAGGTGGAAAATCCAATGAGATATTCTCTGGAAGAATGGAATATAAATATGTAAGTAGGGGAGGCCAGGGGTTTAGTGAGTGACAACAACTGTCACTAAGCATGAGAGAGGAGAGGAGAGGAGGGAGGGCGGGAGAGCTGGGTGTGGAGCAAAATGTGTCAACCAGGGAGGAATGGGAGTGGGAATCTGGGGTGTGACCTGAACAGACTGCTGTGTTTTTCCTGAAGGGAGCAGGGCTTCCCCAACTCAGGCTGAGTTTAGCTGTTGAAAGTGCCTCAGCTGTTCACTCAAAAAAAAAAAAAAAGGCGAAGGTCTGGGCCATTTTGTATGGGATTTGTTGAATAATTGACCCTGGAGACCCCCTTGTGCTTTTGCCTCCCCTGCCTTGGCCGTTTCAGGTGGGGCTGGCAGTGCCTTGAAAAACAACTGGTTGGGCTTAGCCTTCCCTTGGTAGCTAGAGGACAGCCGCTCTGGGTGTGTATAGTGATTACTTGGCGGAGTAATAGGAAAACATAGCCAAAGTCGATGAAAATGAAGTTTTGGGCTCATCTGTGTAGGGTGTATTCTTGGAGAGTTCAATACTGACATGTGCTCGGTGGCTTGGTGGTGTGCTGTGTCAAGGCTGTGAATCTAACAGAGGCCTGCATCATACAGAGATTCAACTTGTAGCCTTGGCCTCAGAGATACCATGTAGGAGTCTAGAACCTCCCAAACTCTGGTGGTGAGACTCTTCTGGGGTACTTGTTAAAAATAAAATTCCCAGGCTTCTTGTACCTGCTGCATCAGAATGGGCTCTTATGATAGCAGGTTTAGTGGAGATGATCATTGGATCAAGGTGGGTGGAAGTGGAGTAAAGTTGCCAGTTAAAATACTGGACACCCTGTCAACCTTGAATTAAATAAGAAATATTTTTTAGTATAAATATGTCTGAAATATTTGCTAAATTTGGCAACCCTAAGGTGGAGAGAAATAATAAGTATTCTTAGATAGGCCTGAATATACACTACAAGGTAGACCAGCTCATACTCAGCCCAACATCCAAGGATAGAAGAGGAGGAGTGAGTTCGGGGCTAGCAAAGTGGAGGAAGACTACAGTAGGATTTCTTTCTCATTTTCTTCTCTGCATCTACAGGGAAAAGGCTAAGGAATAGACTCTTGATATTCCATTTTAGCCACTCACATAATTTAAAAAAATCTCTGGTCTTCTTTCTTTGTATTTTTTTTTTTTTTTAATTTGGCAGATAAATGTCCATCTTAAGAGTGTTCCGGGTATTTTGCTCCAAGTTGTTATTGTTAAAAAAGTATAATATTAACAGTGCTCCTCTCCCTGTAAATCGTGAGGTGTGAATACCAGTAATTCTAAACTCTAAAATGCTTTCCTTTTCCTCTCTTCCCTCTCTCTGTCTTCTCTACACTTCTCTGAGTGTTCAGGTGATTTCTGTCTTCACCAGGTTGAGTCAATCAGGATGACAATGTTAATGTATTTGGGTTGGAGGTATTTTGGTTGTTCTCTGGGAAAAAACAAACAACAACAACAAACCCAGGACATATTGACCCTTGTTCTTCAGGAAAGGAGTATGCAGTAATATCAGAAGTTATAATAGTAATAGTAGAAAAAAGTCCATGAGCCCTGGTGTCACAATGGTTAAACCCTCATATGCTAATGGAAAGCTTGGTGTTTTGAACCCACCCAGTGGCTCCATGGGAGAAAGACTTGGCAATCTGCTTCCGTAAAGATTACAGCCAAGAAAACCCTTTGGGACAGTTCTGCTCTGTCACGTGGGGTTGCTATGAGTCAGAATTGACTTGACGGCACCCGACAACAACAAAAAAAAGTCACCTTACATTTGCATGTATTTATTTATCCCTTATCAAAAAAGATTTGAGTATATTTTACTTATTTTGAGATTTGTATATTTTGAAAGCATTTCACACTTACGGTATTATTTTATCTTCTGACCAACCCTGTGAGGTTCGTAGGATAATGACTTTTATTCATGGTGTACTTTCCCAGATTCCAAAATTGGAGTCCTGGAGAGTGGTATTAGCAGCATGTGTCATTCTCCCAGGATAGGGAGGTAGCTTGGCAAGCTCACACAGCACGTGGGCTGGAACCTTCTGCCTCTGTGCTTGGGATCTTCCCTGGGTCTTGGTTATTTTTGTCCTTTTTGTGCAACATCCTATTTCACTGGGAACTGGGACTTTAATATTTCTCCCCTTCCAGTTTTCTCCCTGAGTAACCTGGAGACATTCCTTCTACCTCCTCATCGTGGAATATTAAGAAGAGAATGTTGTCTAAGTGTACTGAGGTCACTACCTTGGTATCCTTCTGGGGACAGGAGGCTCTCAGGGAGAGCTTGGCTGAGAAGCCGTCCTGGTATGTTCCTGACCTCTGATGTCAATGACCACAAAGGGAGGAGGGAGGCAGCTTTTGTTTCTCAGTGTTTATATTTCTAAGGAAATTCATAACAAACCGTAAGGACTGTCAGCAGGGCCTAGCACTTCAAACTGTCTTCTAATAAGGGCTGTGATGTTAGAAAATGAGGGTCAAGAACCGCCCCTCAGAAACATTGTCTTCCTCCACTGATGCAGCCTGGGATATACAATGGCCTCACTGTTCCCATTCAGTTTCCTTGTCTCTCTCCTTTCTCTGCTCTTTTCTTCAGCATCTGTCTTGGTCTACCCAACTGTTGCCTTTTTGGGAAGATTTTCTCCCTGGGACTTTGTGGGCAGCTGGAATCAGAGATAAGGTGGGGGGTGGTTTGAAGAAAGAGACTGACTACCTCCTGCTGGAGAAGAATTGGGAGAAGTGGGCACGGACAGCACGAGCAATCTGGGCACAAAAACCTGAAGTACCTATGAGTTCTCCCCTCTGCCATTTTGTCCTTGGCCAGAGCTGGGTTTGGGGAAGGGTTTTTCATCTCCCTCAGAGACTTGGAGTGTCTATGATGTTCACTGTTGGCATATTGGAGCTGGGAAGGTTAAGTCCTACTTACTGTTTCCCATTGCTGACACCATTTCTCTACCCTCATACGTGTGAAGCTGAGAGAAAGAAGGAAGCTGCTTGCTTCCAAGGACCTCTTTTCACTTTTTGCCTGAGCCAGGGTAGTCCCCGTGCTCTTGGTGTTGCTCATGTTCCCATCCATGTGAGGAAGCCTCCAGCATATCAGGAGGACTAAATGGGAGAGGGAAAGAGACTTCGAGCATCGGGAGAGGTTTTGGGCTACAGAATCCTGGTTTTTTGAGTATGGAAGGCTCC
Organism: Loxodonta africana; assembly: GCF_030014295.1. Classification (NCBI taxonomy): domain Eukaryota; kingdom Metazoa; phylum Chordata; class Mammalia; order Proboscidea; family Elephantidae; genus Loxodonta; species Loxodonta africana. The sequence continues at coordinate 30,110,377 of NC_087359.1, read as the reverse complement.
TTGTGGCCCAGTCTCTATCTGGTAATACCACTACCAGGTCACTTGAGGGGGCTGAGGGGGCCGAGAAGGCAGGACATTAGCCATTCTTCCCCACACCAACACATTCCCATCTTGTATCCTGTTCTCTACCTGGGACATTCTTTGGTGTGACTCTTCCTGGGACCATCCTTTCCATACTCCTGCTGTTCTGCCTCGACCCTCACTTGATACATAATGTAATAAAACTTAGCATTTTATGGGGATAATTACAGTCAGACAATCTAGGTTAAAATCTATTCTGCTACTTTGCAACTTTGAGCAAGCTGCTTAACTTTTCCAAGCCTCAGACTCCTTACATGTAAAATTGGATTCCTCAGTTATAAAGCCTCCAAGTCCCAGGTTCCTCGCTGGTAAAATAATACTAGCTCCAACCCGACAAAACTGTCAGGAGGATTGTAATAATCCGTGTTAAGTGTTTATCACAGTGCCTGGCATACAGTAAGTGCTCAATAAATGTTGACAGTAGTTCTGGAATATTGGTATGGGTTATCCAGCTGATTCCTAGAAGTGGTTGTGAGAGAGGGTGGATAGCATTTTGGGGTAGAGGGCCTGAAGGCCTAGGTCTTGTAAAATAGGTCTAGGTGGGGGTTTTCCAGCTTTCTGGCCAGTTTCTGAAACCTGGCAAGGAGACTTCATGGCCATGTGCCCACACAGTGCTGGCTAAATTTGCTGAATGTCAGAGCAGGAAGGGACAGAAAATACCATGTTAGAGCTGAGGAAGCTAGAATTGGAAAGTTCAGGTAACCTGCCCTAGTGAGCAGCTAATAAGGCAAAATATTGTCCAATATAGTGCTGGGAGATGAGCCCCCAAGGTTGGAAGGCACTCAGAATACACAGTGACCACAACGATGGACTTGAGCACACCAACGATCATGAAGATGGTGTAGGACTGGGCAACATCTTGTTCTGTTGTGCATGGGAGTACGATGAGTTGGAGCTGACTCTGTGGCAACCAACAACAACAAAATAAGCAGAGCTAGGATTTAGTCTTGGCCAGTGTGCTCCCAAACTCTAAATTCTGACTCTTCACTGCCTTCTGATACTTCCTTCTCCTGTCTCCCTTGTGCTAAGCCCTGGGCTGGGTGCTGGGAATAGAGCGGGACCAAGACACACACAGCCTCTGCTCTCGTGACTCTGACAGCCTAGCCAGTGACTAACACAGCAGCTACCAAACCGTTTTGACCCTGACCTGTATAAAGAAATGTATTGTACACGTTATACTCCACTCCCATTATACAAACATTTCATGAAACAATATTTACTTTTACTGCGTGTGTGCTTTGATATTTTTTATTTGATTCGATTGCATTTTATTTAATAAAATGATGGTGAGATCCACTAAATTGATTTTGGGACTCATAAATGGGTTGCATTTCACAGTTTACATAAAATCTGAGTCTAACAGGCATCTTACTCCTGTTAGAAAACACCATGAAGGGACAGAAAACACCATGTCATCTCACCCGTTTGTCTTACAAGTGAGGAAACTGAGGCTCAAAGAAATTGCTTTGATGTTTTGATCAAGGATCCAAAACACCCTAGCTACCAATCCATGAACAGGCACTCATTCAGCTTTCCTGATGTCTCATTTCCCCCCTTCTGTTGCCTAGGGATTATCCTAGGAAGGTCACATCAGTTCATTTATAGTGGTTGAGCTCCAGAGGGCTGGGTAAACTCTAGGCCATTGGGAGGTAGCAGGGACTGCAGGAGGTAGAGGGCCACCAGAGCTCTAACCATAGTGTTTCTTCTTGACCTCCTGTGTTATAGGCTCTGCCTGTGGGTACGGCTCGCTGTAACTTGAAGGAGAACCTGCTGAAAGACAACTGTGCCCTGGAGTCCATCGAGTTTCCGATCAGTGAGGCCCGTGTACTGGAGGATAGACCCCTCAGTGACAAGGGCTCTGGAGACAGCTCCCAGGTTACTCAAGTCACTCCCCAGAAGATTGCGCTTCGGCTACGACCAGGTAGGGATGGGGTTCATCTCAAGGAGGGACCCCATACAGGTGGGCACAGGGCACAAGGTGTGAGCAGGAAGTTGTCTTAGGGAAGCAGCTCAGAAAGGATATGGGGTGGGAAAAAAAGGATAGGGGTGGGGAGACGTGGGCAGGAGAATGGAAGAAAATGGAAGGTATTGGAATTTGAAGCTGGAGATCTGAGTTGAATGTTGATTCCACCATATATTAGCTATTTGACCTCGGGCAAATTACTTAACTCTCCTGACATAGTAGGTACTCAAAAAATGTTTGTTACTTCTTTCCAGCAATGCCTGTTTTTACCTACCTTACAGCTTTGTGTTGAGATTCAAATTAGATATAGAATGAGAATGCAGTTTGTCAGCCCCTTTTTCCATGTGAGATTGAGGCAGAAACATGGGGGCAGAGGATCTGCAGTTGGAGGCAGGATTAGGGTAAGAGACAGGTTTTTTTAAGCATTGAGTACCTACTATGTGCAAGGCATGTTCAGAGAGGGGTGGACTCAATTCTTGCCTTTTACAGAGCCTGAAGTGTAGTAACTGCTAAAATCTCTATGACCCAGGGTGGGAGTAGCTTGAGACCCCGAGGTTTAGACAGATGGGGATTTAGAGAGGGTGGAAAATTTTAGAATGGGAAGGAAAAGGGTAAGTATAGGAAGGTCAAGAGATTGGAAGAGGAATAGAGTTTGCAAGGAGAGAGAAGGATCTGAGAACTTTCAGGTCTGGTTTGATCAAGCTGTTACTTAGTCCCAACTGCATCTAAATCCACTGATCAAGTCTCAGAGGGAGAAGAGAAGAACTAACATCCTGCTGTCTTCCAGACGATTCGAAGAATTTCTCCGTCCAAGTGCGGCAGGTGGAGGATTACCCTGTGGACATCTACTACTTGATGGACCTGTCCTACTCTATGAAGGATGATCTATGGAGCATCCAGAGCCTGGGTACAAACCTGGCTTCCCAGATGCGCAAACTCACCAGCAACCTGCGTATTGGCTTCGGGGCCTTTGTGGACAAACCTGTGTCACCATACATGTACATTTCTCCACCAGAGGCCCTCAAAAACCCTTGCTATGAGTAAGTCTCTCTCTGGAAGCGGGGGCAGCACCCTTCTCTATTGTCCCAGGCAGGACCAAGTCCTAGCACCTATTTCTAGCTCTTGGGCAGCTTTGTTGGCTGCCTGCTGGCCAAACCATATCTCCTCTCTACTTTTATCTTCGTGGCAAATGGGCTAGTCCATTGATCTGGAGTGTTGTGTCAGTAGAGTCCAAGGCTGCTTGGAGACCTGGAAAGAGAAAGTCATTAGAGAAATGAGGTAAGAAGTAGAGAGAAACTTATGGATCAATAAACAGAAGAATTATAATTTCAAAAGGATTGATTCTATTGTTCTCATCATCTTCCTTCTCATCATCAAGGGAGGAGCCCCGTTGTTGTTGTTTTTGTTGTTAGGTGCTGTCGAGTCGATTCCGACTCATAGCGACCCTATGCACAACAGAATGAAACACTGCCCGGTCCTGTGCCATCCTTACAATTGTTGTTATACTTGAACTCATTGTTGCATCCACCGTGTCAATCCACCTCGTTGAGGGTCTTCCTCTTTTCCGCTGACCCTGTACTCTGCCAAGCACAATGTCCTTCTCCAGGGACTGATCCCTCCTGACGACATGTCCAAAGTATGTAAGACGCAATCTCACCATCCTTGCCTCTAAGGAGCATTCTGCCTGCACTTCTTCCAAGACAGATTAGTTCGTTCTTTTGGCAGTCCATGGTATATTCAATATTCTTCGCCAGCACCGCAATTCAAAGGCGTCAACTCTTCTTCGGTCTTCCTTATTCATTGTCCAGCTTTCACATGCGTATGATGCGATTGAAAATACCGTGGCTTGGGTCAGGCGCACCTTAGTCTTCGGGGTGACATCGTTGCTCTTCAGCACTTTGAAGAGGTCCTTTGCAGCAGATTTATCCAGTGAAATGCCTCTTGATTTCTTGACTGCTGCTTCCATGGCTGTTGACTGTGGATCCAAGTAAAATGAAATCCTTGACAACTTCAATCTTTTCTCCGTTTATCATGATGTTGCTCATTGGTCCAGTTGTGAGGATTTTTGTTTTCTTTACATTGAGGTGTAATCCAACAGGTGTAATCTACAAGGTGAAAATCCAAGGAATTAAGTCCTAGAGGAATGTAAAAGAATGTAAATGACATTGAAGCCTTTAATAGTCTGTAAATTGATAGACTGTTTCTGTTGACCCCTTGGCTTATAACTGAATGACTTATTATTTACGTAGTTGGTGGAGACTGCACAAATCCATGGATTGTAATAATTTAAAATGACGGTTATTATTGAGCCTGACAAGGTGTGAATTTACTCTTTAGTTTTCAAAGTTATGTGATGTGGCTTTTAACCTTCTGTTGGGGTTGTAAGGTTCCCCAATAAAGACACCAGTCATCAATTAACAAATAAGCCATTAGGGTACAGAAATGCCCCTGTTGGCCTAATTTAGCGATTTATTGATGGTTCAAAAGCATTAACTTCTTGATAAACTTTTGCTTTATTGTTGTGTTAGTGTTGCTTTAGAGAAGTGTTAAGTATAAGATGCTAGCAACAACAGTTAGAGCTTTTTCTAAGTGCTTTACACATATTAACTCCTTTAAGCCTCACAACAACTCTTAGGAGATACATGTGCTAATATTGTCCCCTTTTTAAAGTTTAGGTTTAAGGAGCTTGCGTAAATTCCCATGACTAATAAATGGTGGGATTGGGATTTGAATCCAAGGAGCCTGTTTTCACAGCTCATTCTCTTATCCCCCTAGACTAACTGGAGGAAAGGTTGATGTGATGACTCAGGTAATTTGAAGTTTGGAGGCTAAACTGGCTGGGTTATATGTATAGAACTGGCCTGAGCATACCACTATACTTCCTTTCCTTTCCATTCCCTATTCTACCTTTTCCATCAGAGTGTGCCTAAATTGTCTCCCATTCCTCCCCAGTATGAAGACCACCTGCTTGCCCATGTTTGGCTACAAACACGTGCTGACACTAACTGACCAGGTGACCCGCTTCAATGAGGAGGTGAAGAAGCAGAATGTGTCACGAAACCGAGATGCCCCAGAGGGTGGCTTTGATGCCATCATGCAGGCTACAGTATGTGATGTGAGTATGGATGGCTTGGTGTACCAGGTGTGGCTGGCATAGACAAAAATGGGAAGGTAGTGGCTCAACCCTGGAGATTTCTGGTGTGAAGTTGGAGAAAGGAATGGAACAAAGCTGTGGGTAGGTATGAGCAATAGCCACCTCTGCTTGTATTCACTCCCTGGCCAGAGCTGACATTCGTTGAACCTCAGTGGTCACAGATATTTTCTGGGGAGAGCATCTTCCCACCTTCTCTGGAAGTATTTCCAAGTCAAAGCTGGGTTGACGTAACCTAAAGAAGGTGGGCAGATGTTGAGATGGAATTTCTTTTAGCCCAGCCCAGGTTTGCGGGTACAGGTGGGTTTCTAGATGGACGATATGACTGTCATTGGAAGAATTATGTGTGTAATTGAAAAGGGTATCATTCAGCTATTTGAACTAATCAGCTGTGAGACTGTTTTCTAAGATAACATAAACCCTTGAGTTGCAAGGCACCAGTTTGGGTTCTAAGGACTAGGACTGAGGCCCTTCGCCAAGAAAACTTGTCCAGCCCTTCAGGCGGGGAGGTCTTGAGTCTTTGTTTTCTACCAATGCATGACTAAAATTGCTTTATCTCCTTTGCCTTTTTTTAAACAGGAAAAGATTGGTTGGAGAAACGATGCATCTCACTTGCTGGTGTTTACCACTGATGCCAAAACTCATATAGCACTGGATGGAAGGCTGGCAGGAATTGTCCAACCCAATGATGGGCAGTGCCACATTGGCAGTGACAACCATTACTCTGCATCCACTACCATGGTGAGATCTCTGGCACCGTCTCTGGTCCCTATTCTTTATGAACGTGAAAATGGCAGCGCTTCCCCTGGGCAGGGTGTAGGACCCAGTTTCAACTTGCCCTCCCCAACTGGAACCCTCATCCAGGGTATAACCTGCACAAGCATTGGCAATGGCCCTGTTTTTACTTACTAATCTGTCATGAGCAATTTCACATGGGTATCACCACATTCTTATAAGAAATCTTCTCGCATATCAATGGCCCTGACAGTGGTCATTGTCAGCTCCACCTCCACCAGCACCAGTAATAGCATCATGGCATCCAGAACAAACCCAAAGGACTTTCACAGGTTCAGCTGGGAAGAAGCCTTTCCTCTCTACTCTGCCCTGATTATCCCCTTCTTGGAATACTGTCCTCACTTGTGGTTATTGGAAGAAGGTAGAGGAAAAAAGGATAAAGATCATCAAAAACATAGAGAGCACGTCTCATAAGGAAAAGTTAAAGCGATCAGAGCCATTTATCTTGATGAAAAGAAGGCTAAAGGATGATTTAGTTGATATGTGAGATTTCATATAATGATGTGGTGAAACCCATGTGAAATTGTTCATGACAGATCAGTAAGTAAACACAATTAAGCCCGTGCATACCATGCTTACTAGTTAATCTGCCCCTTCACGGGATACATGATTAGTGCCAAATGGGTGGCACAGTCACTAATGGCTGTAGGTACTCAGAGGAAAGCTCATCATGAGCTGGGATGGTCAAGGAAGGCTTCCTGGAGGTGAGACTTGAGCTGTGTCCTAAGGAAGGATGCCACTCCAGATGGGAGAAAGGGAGTGTTCCAGGTCAGTGGTAAGTGAACTTGGGAGAGTGGTGAGTGAATGGTTGGAAAGTTGAGACCACATGGGGGAGGATCATGAGTACCCAGGCCAAGGTATTTCTTAGTAACTTCAAAACAATGAGAACTTAGGCATGGCTGGATACTGTGCTCTTTTTATTAGTAATTACACAGCCAGACACCGTGCAAAAGTACTGTCTGCCCTTTAAAATGATCATGATGTATTCTAAGTTTTTCATGGCATATCATTATTAAAGGTGAATACAAATAATAGCTTTCAAGAGCTGCTCGATGCTGATTAAATTGAACTGTTCTGCTATTTGATATGCTAGTTGCTTGTATTATGGCTTCCAAATGCAATATTGAAGTTGCTGTGGTCATAGTGAACGCTCAATAAATTAATGACTTTGAAAAACAGTGAGACCCAGCCCCATGCTTGTCCAGTGGAATCTGCTCCTAAGTGTTAATGCATTGAATTAGAGTAGGAAGAATAAGGTGCTCAATTTTGGCACCATCAGTCTGTAACTCTTCATCTGTCCCCGAAGTTCGCAATTGGGTTTGGTACCAGAGGAGCTGCTACTTACCTTCTTGCCCTACTTTGATCATGGGGTGAAAAGGTTTAAGTACTACCACTGTCTGGCCCACAGCCTGAGTCAGCTAAGTTCTGAGACTTGGGATCCAGGAATACTATGTGGATTTCTCTGTTGTTGTTAGGTGCTATCAAGTCAATTTTGACTCACGGTGACCCCATGTAACTGCCTCACAGGGTTTTCTAGGCTGTAATCTTTACAGGAGTAAATTACCAGGTCTTCTTCCCATGGAGCTGCTGGGTGGGTTTGAACTACCAGCCTTCTGGTTAGAAGCTGAGCACCACCAGGTTTCTCTACTAACCTCCAATTCTTTTTTTTTTTTTTTTTTTTTAAGGATTATCCCTCCCTGGGGCTGATGACTGAGAAACTGTCCCAAAAAAACATCAATTTAATCTTTGCAGTGACTGAAAATGTAGTCAATCTCTACCAGGTGACCATACCTTTGGGGCTTCCTGGAGTGGGGCCTATGATGGGTGGACCTGAACCAGGAAGCCAGTCCAGGGGAGTCTGCACTTGGATGATTGTCCCATGGCAGCATTGTTCATGATCCCCAACCAGGAAAGCCCTTCTTCCAACCCGTTTCCCAGGAGCTAAAGATTCTTCTCTGTGGGCCTCTCTCCTCCAACCGTGACCCTATAAGGAGGGGTGTGTTGGTATTCTCAGTGCTGGAGGGGCAGTAATTTAGTGGGGTGTGAGGTATGAAAGGTTCTTTATACTTTTGCTCAGGGCTGAAAAATTACTGGTAGTGACAAGTGAAATATTCAATGCTTTTTCCTAATCTTCATTTCAAAACCTTCAATCTGATTTGGGGAGGGCCTTTGGAGACCACCACCTTCCTCTGGTAAGTCCTGGGCATCTTTATTTTCCTTTCCAGAATTACAGTGAACTTATCCCAGGGACCACAGTGGGGGTTCTCTCCAAAGACTCCAGCAACGTCCTCCAGCTCATCGTTGACGCCTATGGGGTGAGTGCCTTCAGTGGGGAATAGACCTGCTGAGAGTTCATCTCACTTAGTATTTCCCAGAAGGGCTCAAATTTGAGGGTACTGGCTTCCAGTCTACCGCATGGCTTTACTGCCACTGTAACAACAGCTTAGGGGTAGTGTCTGACCTCCTCCAACCCCACAAGGAGAAAGGAGAACCAAGGTCAACTGCCCAAGACTGATTCCTATGAGGCTGAGGTCAGGCACACCTCCTCTTTTGGCTATCTTTACCAACTCTGACACCAAACATGCCTCCCACAGCACTCTCTACTGGGTTCGATAATACATTGTAATGGCCACAGAGAACTCACTAGACCATACTCAAAATTATGGGGTTTATTAGGGAAGTAACATTTACAATTCAGGCTCAGGGATATAGTTCTTTCATCAGGACTGCTTCTTCCCAGCCATGCTCATAGACACACTTCTCCCTGGCCCTAGGCCCTCGCCCAAAGGCAACTCAGCTTTCTCTCTCCACGGGCTGAGAAGCCCACCTTGCCCTCGCCTGCTGCCAGGTGTCTCCTCTTGGTCTCTACTTCCGTGGCGGTGGCGGTGGCGGTGGCGGTGGCGGTGGCGGTGGCGGTGGCGGTGGCGGTGGCGGTGGCGGTGGCGGTGGCGGTGGCGGTGGCGGTGGCGGTGGCGGTGGCGGTGGCGGTGGCGGTGGCGTGGCGGGCTCCTCCTCCCTGCTTTGGAATTGGCTCTCTTTTAAGGCAAAACTGACCAATCCCCTTTGTAGGCCACAATTACCCTATCACACAATCACCTGGGTGGGAGTTACAAGACCATGGCTAGAAAGGCCACACACAAAAGTAATTAATTGTACCCCACTGCCTTTCTCTTATTTCCCCAGAGGTCAGGCAGTGGCCAGCACTGAAGGGGGATGCAGCCTTCCAATGAAGAAATGTCTCAGAAAGGAATGCCAGAGGATAGCAGGGACAAGGGGTAGGGAGTTTAGAGGAGGTGGAAAGGAGAGAGGGGATGTGGCTGGGAATTGTGGTTAGATGAGAAGAGAGCGGGGCTCTGAGATGGTGGGGTTCAGAGTGACGGAACAATGGGCTCAGCAATAGGGAAAAAGAAGGAGCTGATTCATGGGGAAGGCAAGGCTCAATAAAAATTAGACAGTTACTACCCAAGAGCACCCCCACTTTGTGCACCCGTGAGGCCTGCAAGAGGGTGTTGCTGGTTTAGATTTTATCCACACTCACCTTGATAGAAATGGGGACCGGGAGAGGGAGCAGTTTCCTGGACAGGAAATAGAGCAGGAAACAGAAGCCCCTGAAGTACTCTACAGGCTTCCAGGTAAACCTCAGCATCTGGCACAGCCAGGGTGAGTCTAGGGCTTGGGACAGAACTGGCTCAAGTATATTTCCTCTCAGCCCAATCCCTTGCCTTCTTTTCGTCCTCTTCTGCTTAGAAAATCCGCTCTAAAGTAGAGCTGGAAGTGCGTGACCTCCCTGAGGAGTTGTCTCTATCCTTCAACGCCACGTGCCTCGACAACGAGGTCATCCCAGGCCTCAAGTCTTGTGTTGGACTCAAGATTGGAGACACGGTGAGGTGGGCTGGGCTGGGGTGAACCTGCAGCTCTGACCCTGCCTGTGCTCCAGAGATTTGTGGAAACCGCCACCCCCTTCCTTCCTTGTATCTTCTTCCTGAAGGTCATCACAAGTTAGATGTAACGGAGCTGCCAACCTTTTCCTCTGAGGCTTCTGTTGCCCAGAACTCCTCTCTATCTGTTAAGTGAGCTTTACTTTCAGGGTTTTTTTTTTTTTAATTTACAGTTAGTATGCCTATGTTTGTTTACGCAGAGCTGATTGCAAATGAAAATATTTCTAACCTTCAGCCCCTAACCAGTCCCCAGCCCTCCCCCGAGGCAATGCCTTTTTCCCTCACATGACCAATGTAAAATGGCAGTGTCATCTATTCCATAAATATTTATTGAGACTATGTGCCAGGCATGGAGCCCTGGTGGCACAACGGTCGAGTACTTGGCTGCTAACCGAGAGGTTGGTGATTCGAACCCACCCAGCAGCTGTGCGGGAGAAAGACCTGGTGATCTGCTTCTGTAAAGATTACAGCCTAGAAAACCCTATTGGGCAGTTATACTCTGTGACATGGGGTCGCTATGAGTCGAAATCGACTAGACAGCCCCTAACAACAACAACAATATGTGCCAGGCATTGTCCTAGCCACTGAAGGCACAACAGCAAATACTTGCCCTCAAGGAACTGAAACATGCATATGTTCGTTTTGCCCCTGGGGTCCCTCCAGGGCTTTCCTTATTGATTTATTCTTTGCTTTTGCCTAAGAGGAGAGGGGTGGGTGGGTACAGAGGGCAAGGGAGTTCCTGGGCATGCTTACACACACCCCATGCAAGAATCGTTGGCCTGCAACGTGCTTGCTTGCATGAGTGATGAAATATGATGGGACATTGGACATTAGATCCTAAGCCTGGGTTGGCCACTGTGTGACATTGTGTGGTGCAAAATAGTGCTTTGTGTGTCTTGCCGATATTGTGTAATCAGTGCAGTTAGTTGGCCAGAGCAGAGTATTCACAAGATGACAGGCTCTGTTTTGCTTGGGCCGGCCTATTTCACATGTGGATTTAAAAAGCAGCTCTTTATTTTATGACTGTAAGCTGTGCTGCTGAACCCAGCCAGATATATCATGACCGCACAACTGTCCAGTGCACTTGTATTGCTTTGTAGCCTTTGGTAGTAGGAAGGCTGAGGAACCTCAGATCCTGGAAGGATGAGACTGGGTACTCCTTGGTAGGGCCAGGATGGCTGCTTTTCCTCCAGCGCCCACCCTTGTCTATATGAGATCTTGCTTTTCATCCAGGTGAGCTTCAGCATTGAGGCCAAGGTACGTGGCTGCCCTCAGGAGAAGGAGAAGTCCTTCACCATCAAGCCTGTGGGCTTCAAAGACAGCCTCACCGTCCAGGTCACCTTCGACTGTGACTGTGCCTGCCAGGCCCAGGCCCAGCCTCACAGCCCCCGCTGCAACAATGGCAATGGGACCTTCGAGTGTGGTGTGTGCCGCTGTGAGCCTGGCTGGCTGGGGACCCAGTGCGAGTGCTCAGAGGAGGACTACCGCCCCTCCCAGCAGGATGAGTGCAGCCCCCGGGGGGGCCAGCCCCTCTGCAGCCAGCGCGGAGAGTGCCTGTGTGGCCAGTGTGTCTGCCACAGCAGTGACTTTGGCAAGATCACGGGCAAATACTGCGAGTGTGATGACTTCTCCTGTGTCCGATACAAGGGGGAGATGTGCTCGGGTGAGTGGAACTGCATGATCCACTGGTCCCTGTTACACACATACTCTGGAAGCAGGCCAACGGCTTGAGGTGGGCACACAGGAACGCCTAGGGGACAGAGGTTAGTGGATGGTGTTCCACTCCAATGGCAGAACAAAAACACTCCCGTGTCCTTGCTTGTGGGGGTACGAGAAAGGTGAAATGTCCTCTACTTCCACAGTGCTCCAGAACAGCAGGGGAAGGAGCAGGGAAACCTCAAGGTGAACATTGCTTTTTTCTTTTATCTGCTCCCTTTGCTGATTTTTTCAAGTCTCTGATTCCTAATCTTTTGAGTATAAGAACCAACCCCTTTTTAAGGTTAAAAAAAATCGCTGATTGATAGTAATTATATTTCTTAGTACTTATAGATTTAGAAAATACATGATATCAGAAAGTATACTAAAGTTAGTAAAAATTTTATATGAATTTATCTTTTCATTACAAGAGACTTGGAAAATAGTAGCATATATGTATATAGTTAGATATAATATACTTAGAACAATGCCTGGCAAATAGTAAGCTCTTGTTAAATGTTAGCACTATTTGATTCTTACTGTTACTACCACCAATACTTTTTTGGATTCTAAATCTGTGCTGTCCAATATGGTAGCTGTATATGGCTATAACATTTAATTTCATCAAAATTAAATTAAAAATTCTGTTCCTCTTTTGCTAAACTGTCGCATGTGGCTGGTGGCTACCGTATTGAGTAGTGCAGATATAGAACATTTCAAGATTGCAGAAAGTTTTTTAGGATAGTACCATAGAGATTCCCAGCCAGCAGACTGAGGATTACCACTTTGAGCCTTTCTACCCTTTGGGATGCTGAGTTGTTCTTCTCATTACGAACTTCAGTAAAATCTTGAGGCCCACTGATAATCCCAGGCAGGTTTCTCATTGCCCCAAAGACCATTCACTGGGTACTTCCCCAGCTAGGAGAGTTGAACTAATTTTAATGTAGTCTTGTTATGTGCAGACATACAGACAACACTGTCAGAGGGAAAATAGGCAGTTTGAGTTGTTCCTGGGGCACTGGAGATAGATTTTTTGCTGGGCTATAACTACTGTGGCTTAATACCTCTTGTGACACAGATTGATGGCAGACATTGGCACGTTGGTTGGATTGGGTTATGAGTATATTCTATGCCCAGTGCAACAGAGAGATTTTAATTGGCTCTTACGGTGATCAAATCCCTGACCCAATCGGCTTCATTAGCATTGGGTTCTGACAGCTGAGCTAATCCACAGAGATGTTCACTTTAATGTTAACATCAGTCTTGATTGGAAAAGCTTGATTAGAAAGGTAATCCTCTGTGTTCTAAAGCATGCCAAAATAATATGAAAGAACTCCTTTTTATTATTTACACATTGTTTTCTTTATTCATGCCAAGAGAGTTTGAGAGAGAGATTAGAGGAAAGAGATATCATAGAGTTTTGGGGAGAGAAGTCGGGTACACACAGATGTACACATACAGCAGCAGTAAATTTCAGTACATTTCAACACTGAACAGTATTTATGCCGTAAGTACCAAAGAAATGGCTAAGTTTGAGGTAGGAGACTCATGGGGAGAGGGCTGGGACTAAGGGGGAGAAAGAGGGTTGCCCTAGGAGAAGAGGTCCCGGGGATGAAGGGAGTCCAGCTCCCCTCCCTGGCCTGGTCTGGTGTGAGGCACTATGGGAGGGAGCCTGGCCAGAGTGTTTCCTTTGGCTGCCAGCCCCATCGAAGCCACGAAACAAAGCTACCCGGGTGAGCAGCCCTGGTTCCTGCCTCCTGGCAGTGCAACAACTGCTTGTCTTCAGTGTCCTCCAGCCTAACTCATGAGGAAACCCCAGGCAGCTGCTCCAGAGGTGTTGGTGCCCAGCTGGTGTGAGTTCTGGGCCCTGTGGAGCTTTCATCACATCCTCCAGTGACAGGCACCTGGGGACACACACTCCTTGAGCTCCTGCTCTGAGCCAGGCACTAGGGCACTAGGTCATTGTGGATGAACAGGAGGTCATGATTCCTGACATCTAGGAGCTTACAGCCCAGCTTGTCATCGTCCCTGCCCAGAGCTGCTGGCTCTGTGATCTGCCCTTTGCCGCAAGTGGGGGCTTATGAGGTGGAGTGCGATGTATTGGCCAATTGAGCTAAATGTTCCCCGAGAGCACCGTAGGGACCAATTCTGAGAACCACTAGTAGAGCAGTGGTTCTCAAAATTTATTATTATAAAATGTATATTCTGATTCAGTATAACTGGGGGTGGGAATGCAAATTCTCAGCAGGGGTTTGAACCAGAACTAGCCGTTTCGAAGCCCTGATTGGAATCAACTGGAAGGCAACCAACAGCAACAACCCTTTAATTTATCTAAGGATGATTCACAACACAAGGCAGAATCTACTGGTTCCAGAAGTGAGGTGTCCTCAGGGAGAGTTTTAGGAATCCACTGGAGAGAGGCCTATTGCGGACAGGAGAGGACTGGGAGGCTTTACGGATGAGAGGGGATGTCTGGTAAATCTCAAGGAAGAATTGGCTTATAAAGGAGAGGTGTGGAGTGGCATGTCAGAGCTCAGAAGGCCTAGCTGCACAGGGAGAATGATTGCATTCCCTCTGATTTAAGAAGCCTGCTCTGCCTCCCTCTCTCCTTTCCCTTTACTTCCTCAGTTCTCTTCTTCTTTCTCCCCTTTCTCATATTCTTTTTCTTCATTTCTTACCCAGCTCTTCTGACTTCCTTGCAGACCCAGGCTCAGCCTCCCTTTTGCTGGAGGAGCGCCAGTTCTGTGACACTACCACACTGTGGCTTGCTTTAAGGGCGGACTCTGTCAAGGCTTAGGGTCAGCCTGCTGACCTCACTTCCTGACCTCACTCCCTGGCTGGCCTGGCAGTCTTCTTCTCAGAGGCTACTTTGTTTAGCTTCACAAAGGAAATACTATGGGACAAGGGTTCCTGAGGAGGCTGAGGCCTCTGAGTGCTACCAGCCCTCTGTGGTATTGACCTTTCCCTCTCTGTGAGCCATGGCCAAAGGCAGGGTGTACTAGACACCGTGGGGTCCGCTCTTTTTTTTTTTTTTCTTTAAATAATTTTTATTCTTTAAGTGAAGGTTTACAAGTCAAGTCAGTCTCTCACACAAAAACCCATATACGCCTTGCTACACACTCCCGATTACTCTCCCCCTAATGAGACAGCCTGCTGTCTCCCTCCACTCTCTCTTTTCGTGTCCTTTTCGCCAGCTTCTAACCCTCTTCACCCTCTCATCTCCCCTCCAGGCAGGAGATGCCAACATAGTCTCAAGTGTCCACCTGATCCAAGAAGCTCACTCCTCACCAGCATCCCTCTCCAACCCATTGTCCAGTCCAATCCATGTCTGAAGAGTTGGCTTCAGGAATGGTTCCTGTCCTGGGCCAACAGAAGGTCTGGGGGCCGTGACCACCAGGGTCCTTCCAGTCTCAGTCAGACCATTAAGTTTGGTCTTACGAGAATTTGGGGTCTGCATCCCACTGCTCTCCTGCTCCCTCAGGGGTTCTCTGTTGTGTTACCTGTCAGGGCAGTCCTCGGTTGTAGCCAGGCACCATCTAGTTCTTCTGGTCTCAGGATGATGTAGTCTCTGGTTCATGGAGCCCTTTCTGTCTCTTGGGCTCGTAATCGCCTTGTGTCCTTCATTCTCCTTTGATCCAGGTGGGTTGAGACCAATTGATGCATCTTAGATGGCTGCTTGCTAGCGTTTAAGACCCCAGACACCACTCTTCAAAGTGGGATGCAGAATCTTTTGTTAATAGCTCTTATTATGCCAATTGACTTAGATGTCCCCTGAACCCATGGTCCCCAGACCCCTGCCCCTGCTATGCTGGCCTTCGAAGCATTCAGTTTATTCAGGAAACTTCTTTGCTTTTGGTTTAGTCCAATTGTGCTGACCTCCCCTGTATTGTGTGCTGTCTTTCCCTTCACCTAAAGTAGTTCTTATCTACTATCTAGTGAATACCCCTCTCCCACCCTCCCTCCCTCCCCCCTCTTGTAACCACAAAAGAATGTTTTCTTCTAAGTTTAAACTCTTTCTCAAGTTCTTATAATAGTGGACTTATACAATATTTGTCCTTTTGCAACTGACTAATTTCACTCAGCATAATGCCTTCCAGGTTCCTCCATGTTATGAAATGTTTCACAGATTCATCACTGTTCTTTATCGATGCGTAGTATTCCATTGTGTGAATATACCATAAATTATTTATCCATTCATCCTTTTGATGGGCATCTTGGTTGCTTCCATCTTTTTGCTATTGTAAACAGTGCTGCAATAAACATGGGTGTGCATATATCTGTTTGTGTAAAGGCTCTTGTTTCTCTAGGACATATTCCAAGGAGTGGGATTGCTGGATCGTACAGTAGTTCTCTTTCTAACTTTTTAAGGAAGTGCCAAATCGATTTCCAAAGTGGTTGTACCATTTGACATTCCCGCCAGCAGTGTAGAAGTGTTCCAGTCTCTCCACAGCCTCTCCAACATTTATTATTTTGTGTTTTTTGGATTAATGCCAGCCTTGTTGGAGTGAGATGAAATCTCATTGTAGTTTTGATCTGCATTTCTCTAATGGCTAATGATCATGAACATTTCCTCATGTATCTGTTAGCTACCTGAATGTCTTCTTTAGTGAAGTGTCTATTCATATCTTTTGCCCATTTTTTCATAGGGTTATTTGTCTTTTTGTAGTTGAGTTTTTGCAGTATCATGTAGATTTTAGAGATCAGGTGCTGATCAGAAATGTCATAGCTAAAAACTGTTTCCCAGTCTGTAGGTAGTCTTTTTACTCTTTTGGTGAAGTCTTTGGATGAGCGTAAGTGTTTGATTTTTAGGAGCTCTCTGTTATCTAGTTTTTCTTCTGTGTTCTTTATAATGTTTTCTATACTGTTTATGCCATGTATTAGGGCTCCTAAAGTTGTCCCTATTTTTTCTTCCATGATCTTTATCGTTTTAGATTTTATATTTAGGTCTTTGATCCATTTTGAATGTTTTTGTGCATGGAGTTGAGGTATGGGTCTTGTTTCATTTTTCTGCAGATGGATATCCAGTTATGCTAGCACCATTTGCTAAAAAGACTGTCTTCTCCCCATTTAACTGTTTTGGGGCCTTTGTCAAATATCAACTGCTCATATGTGGATGCATTTATGTCTGGATTCTCAGTTCTGTTCCATTGGTCCATGTATCTGTTGTTGTACCAGTACCAGGCTGTTTTGACTACTGTGGCTGTATAATAGGTTCTAAAATCAGGTAAAGTAAGGCCTCCCACTTTGTTCTTCTTTTTCAGTAATGCCTTATTTATCTGGGGCCTCTTTCTGTGGGCCCACTCTTAATTTCTTACCCGCTTCCTCTGACCTTCCTGCAGACCCAGGCTCAGCCTCCCTTTTGCTGAAGGAGTGCCAGTCCTATGACACTGGATGGCACAGACATCCCTCAGCTACTGTGAGGGTTCGCTGCTGATAGCTCACAGCTGCCCCTTCTATGCAGAATTGGCCTCAGCTGACAGGTAGTGCCTAGTGCCCACATGTTGGCCAATGACT
Organism: Loxodonta africana; assembly: GCF_030014295.1. Taxonomy (NCBI): domain Eukaryota; kingdom Metazoa; phylum Chordata; class Mammalia; order Proboscidea; family Elephantidae; genus Loxodonta; species Loxodonta africana. The sequence goes on along the minus strand of NC_087359.1, from coordinate 30,093,240 downwards.
GATGGGTTGTTCTTAGTTGCTGTCGAGTTGATTCCGACTCATGGCAATTCCATGTGTGCAGAGTAGAACCATTCCAGTGGGTTTTCAAGGCTGTCACCTTTCAGAAGCAGTTTTCCAGGTCTGTCTTCCAAGGAGCCTCTGGGTGGGTTTGAACCTTCAACCTTTTGGGTAGTAGTCCAGCGATTAACCATTTGTGTCAGCTAGGGACTTCTGACTGATGGCTAAAATGCTACTAAAGGCTCAAGGTGGGACTAGCTCTGTGATGCTGCTCATGCTACAGAGCCCACTGTGGGATTAGCTGAAGTGAGTCTCTGGCTGAGGCCACATTTCTGCCAGCTTTTAACTCCTGCTCTATCCTGCTTGCCTCCTTTCTCCCTTCCACTTCCCCAGCAAATCACTTAAACAAGAATCCTTGCCTCAAACTGTACTTCTGGACAACCCAACCTAAGACAACAGACCTTTCTTTCCCCATCCCTTGTTAGCCCAACACCCCTGCTCTCCAAAATGTCTTGGCAGCTGGTTGTGTTTCCCATCCTTCCTGGGGACAGACATTTCTTTCCAAGGCAGCAAAAAGGTGTCAGAGTCTTGAATGCCATTGTGGTTACCAGAGGATGGTGCTGGGGTGACTGGCAGAGGGATTCACAGTGCCCAAGAGGCACTAGTTGGATCCGCTGGGGGCCTGAGGGAGCAGCAGGAACTGGCTAGTTGCTTTTTGAGCCTGGCCTGTGTATCATCTCTTTCCTGCACTGCCCCTGGGCCCTTTTGCTCACACAGTGGTGTGGTTTCCAGACCAATTCAGGTTACTTCCTTCCTTGCCCACTGCCTTTCCTCTGATTAACAATCAGATTTTTATTATTCATCCACTCCTTCCTGATTCAGAGTGCTGGAGAATGAGTCACCTTTCTGCAGGGGTTTAGGAGCCAATTTTTAGTCTGAAAAAAACCAAATCTGTTGCTGTTGAGTTGATTCTGACTCATGGTGACTCAGGCTTTTTAAATGACTATTAGGGGCATATGACATTGTGAGTTAATGCGTGCATTTAAGCAGTCTAACCCCCCCACTCCCAGAGTCCCTGGATAGTGCAAACAGTTAATGCGCTTGGCTGCTAACCAAAAGGTTGGCGTTGGCATGCACCCAGAGGTGCTTTGAAAGTAAGGCCTGGCGATCTACTTCTGAAAAATCAGTCATTATAAACTCTGGAGCACAGTTTGACTCTGATATACACAAAGGCTTAGCTCTTGAGACGCCTTTCCTTCACCATAACTCAGACCAGCACCTGCCATACCTTGAGGGCACCTAGAGAGCTGTTTATTCCCAATGGGTAGGCCTACCCTTGAGAGTGAGCCAACTATGTGGCACATAATCTGGTAGGAGAATGAGGTGGCTATTTGCAGCCCCTGCTGCCCTGGGGGTGGGGGCGTCACCAGCTGGCCCGCCCGCTTGGGCCGTGTGCTTTCAGGTCATGGCCAGTGCAGCTGTGGGGACTGCCTCTGTGACTCCGACTGGACCGGCTACTACTGCAACTGTACCACACGCACCGACACCTGCATGTCCAGCAATGGGCTGCTGTGCAGTGGCCGTGGCAAATGCGAATGCGGCAGCTGCGTCTGCACCCAGCCAGGCTCCTACGGGGACACCTGTGAGAAGTGCCCCACCTGCCCTGATGCCTGCACCTTTAAGAAGTGAGTGGGCAGCTTGGAGAGAGTTGGGAGGTGGGTCAGGGTTCAACCCCAACTCTCCAGGTTTTGTCTCTTACTCACTAGATCTTTAGGGAGAGGAGTCTGACCCAGCCACGTGGCTAGTTCCCTACTTTCCAGGTGAAAGCTTTGGGGAATTTGGGGGTGGGGCCAGCAGGGAGGGGCCAAAGTAGTACCAGCTGGACTCCAGTTGGAGAAACTGGAGTTTCTCTATGTAGAGGAGTTTCTCTACAGGGTGGCATCCTGAATCCTCTGAGCTGGGAGAAAGGCTAAACCAGATAACTTCGATAGGACATTCCAGTGCTGATATTCTGATTCTGTGAGAGGCATGGGACTGGACACTGTGAGAAACAAGGAAATTTCACCAGTGCAGTCCCACTCGGGGTCAGATGAAGGCCCTGTCAGCACAAGTCCATAGCACTGCCATTGCTCTTACCACTTTAAGCAGAACTGGCTTCATGGGCATGTGGCCTATGCAGTCACGCAGGGCCCTGTGCGTACAGGAGCTCCCTACCCGGTTTAATGCTCTGCTATCGCTCCCTCGAAATTCTTAGCAACTTTTGAACAAGGAACCCCACATTTCCATTTTGTATTGGGCCACCAAATTATGTAACCAGTTGCGACGTTAAGCTGCTAGTACTGGCATAGTGTTCACCCTTCTGTCACAGCCCTGGATGGGATGTTAGGAAGTTTAATGAAGGGGGCTGTGGGGCCTTTGGCTGCCAGGCCCTGCGGCTGCCAGGCCCTGCCTATGCATGAGGAGCGCACTTCTACCCCTGAATTCCAGAACTGACTATGTGGGCCTCCAGGACTGTCTTACGGATTTTTTTGTTAACTGAGGTGAAGCAGTTTGCCTAATGGCTTAGGGAGGCCAGAGCTGGACTGGAATACACGTAGGTTTGTACCTCTCCTGCCTTCATCCCTGCCTCCTGTCTCCTTTAGGCAGTGTGTGGAGTGTAAGAAGTTTGACCGGGGAGAGCTACACGAGGAAAACACCTGTAATCGTTACTGCCGTGATGAAATTGAACTTGTGAAGGAGCTTAGTAAGTGTACGGTGACTTAGAGTCCCACACTCCCAGATTCCAGAGTTTTCCGATCTAATTACAGAACCTCTTCAACTGTCATGTAAAATGGAATAATAATTTTTGCCTCACAGGAATTTTGTGCAGGCCTGATGTACAGTAGGCCCTTAATAAAACCTGACTTCCCTGAAAGCCCTCTTGTACCCCTACTGTTCGGCAGTCCTTCCCCTTTTTGCTTCCAGAGCCCACAGACTCAGCAAGACCTTGCAGATAACTTCTAAAGTATGTATAAATCAGGCAAGCTAGTCCCACTTCCCAAGATAACGCACCCTCATCTAACAGATGAAGAAACTGAGGCATAGAGCTGGGAGGTGGTTGCCCATGACGGTCATTGCCTGAACTTAGTAGGCCAAAAACAATAATAAGCACTCCTTTGCGGTTAAGCAATGCTCAGGCATATAGGTTTGCTGGTTTGGAACAAAACCTCCATTCTTAGGGATTTGTCACCAAAATCTGTATTCTAAAGCTCTTCTGGCTGTCTAGACGTCCTCCTGGAACAAGACAGAAATACAAACAATGGGGAGTAAAACTCTCGGCTGAACTTTTTTGGTCTGTATTTCATCTTGAAGGAACCCTGGTGTGGCAGTGCCTAAGGCAATCGACTGCTAACTGAAAAGTCGGTGGTTTGAGACCACCAGTGGGCTCTGCAGGAGAAAGATGTGGCAGTCGCTTTCATGGAGATTTACAGCCTTTGAAACCCTATGGGGTTGCTATGAGTTGGAATTGACTTGATGGCAGTAGATTTGGTTTCATCTTGATTTTCAAGGAGATGGTCTTTGCTGCTGTCAGCACATCTGGTATTGTTATCTGGGTTAGCTGAGTATTGGGTGATGTCAGGGAGATGGCAATCTTACCAAAGATAGCAGTCTTTCACAAAGGCAGGAAACAGTTTTCAGTGATAGCCACAATAAGACACAGCCAGCCAGTCACCTGCTGGGTGGGGGTTTTATGAAAAAGATTCAGATCTCTGGATCCTTTGGCTAATATCAGAAGTGGAACTGGGGCGAGGGTAGCCATTTGAGCATAGAATTTGAAAGGGCATTTTGTCCTCTGGAAGGGACTGGGCTTACTATCATTAGCTCAGAGTGGAGAGGCTGCTAAGATGTTGAAGTATTTTTATGATCTAGCCGAGGTAGGTGCTACAAGCGAGTTGATAAACATTTCTCCTGCCCCCCTGCTCCACAATAATCATAATAGTAATTGCTTATCTGTATGGAATTTTATAACTTTTACAAGTATCTTTCATAAAGATACTTAATTAGATAATGTGTATCTTCCATACACATTATCTTACTTCTCTCCCAATAACTTAATGGAGCAGAACCGTAGTATTATTGTTATCTTCATTTTGCAGATGAGGAAATTGAAGCTCAGGAAAGTTAAGTAACTTGCTCAAGCAAGGAAGTAGTGAGTTAGATCAGAACTAAAAAAACCAAACCAAACCCGTTGCTGTCAAGCGGATTCTCACTCATAGCAACCCTATAGGACAGAGTAGACCTGCCCCATAGGGTTTCCAAGGAACAACTGGTAGATTCGAACTGCCAGCCTCCTGGTTAGCAGTCGACCTCTTAACCCCACTGCGCCACCAGGGCTCCAAGATCAGAACTAGATCCTTAAGTTCTTACTCTTTCCACTGTACCGTAATACCATTGGATTACTGAGTATTGTAAGCAATACTCAGTTGGCTTAGGGAGTTCAGGCCTGTAGGATGTACTTTGAGACTCATGTTCTAACCCTGTTCCATCTCTTATTTGTTGTGTGACCTTGGTACCCATCTGGATTCATCAGTGCAAGGCATAGTAGAGCTACCTGGTAGAGGGTAACCCATAGTTTCACTGGCAGCATAAAAAGTTTTAGAATTAGAAAGGATGAAGCCTAGAAAACATGGTAGGAGTCAGAGAGAAGACAACTCTGGAGAGGTACACTGGGTTAGAAGCAGAAATGGAAGAAATATAAACTTGAGTATGGATACTATTGAGAATCATTGAGCGAGGTGAGAAAGGTAAGAGAGGAAAGGCAATACCTCAGTGTGTTTTTACTGTTTAATTCTTTCCATAACCTGGTGAGGTGGGGGTATTGTTTTCCTTTTATAGATGAAGAGAGACTTGGTGAGGTAAAATAATTTACCCAAGATCACACAGCTGGTAGGTATTAGAGATGGACCCTGAACCCATTTGAACATATTATGTCATGTTCCTTCCAGAGGAAGGAAGGGGAACCAAAATGGGTCTGTGAGGGGCAAAATCCGCCAGTGAGGGTCGTCTAGAAGCAATTGCCAGGCGTGACAGCCATCTGAAATCTAGGCTTCTTTCCTAACATTAAGCATAGGGTTTTCTGCCACATAGACTTCCATAAATCTCACGAGTGAGGTTTTGGTGGAGGGTGAGCCCATTTCCCAGGAATTGACTCATTTTTTATTTCTCCACAACCGCCCGCCCCCCCAACCCAGAGGACACTGGAAAGGATGCAGTGAATTGTACCTACAAGAATGAGGATGACTGCGTGGTCAGATTCCAGTATTATGAAGACTCCAGTGGAAAGTCCATCCTCTATGTGGTGGAAGAACCAGGTGTGTGAACCCTGAGGGCTCAGGGAAAGGGGGAGCAATGTTCAGCAGTAATTTCCTCCCATCACCTGTTTACACTGCCAGGTTAAGCCTGACCTTGCAAGTGAAAAGTTAGGGCCTGTGGAGTAGATAAGGGGTCATATGTAAATATAAGTATTGGCAAGAAAGTGACTTGCTAACTGAGAAGACAGAAAAACAAGATGGAGAGAAGGTAGAGGAAGAAGGTGGGAATGGATCTCATCAAGGGGCAAACTATACTATGGCATTTTTGAGGTGATCATGTCAGGAAGTAAGGAATTTAAGTTCTACAACTTTTATACATAAGGTATCTGCTCTATTAAAAGTGAGATGGTTGTCAAGAGCAGCATGCCTGCTGCTTTAGATAAAGGCCTGATGGTTTGAGGCGTTGATCATCTTACCAGGTTCATCACAAGACATGGTGATGGGTTTGTGGCACTTACCCAAGGCTACTCTGAACACTGAAAAGATAGCACTTGCTTTCAACACCCTCTGGAAGCAGGGGGAGCCCATTGTACCTCAGACCAACTACAGATTTGTCACAATCTAGCATGGATTTGCTTGCTTCCCCTTACCACCTTCGTTTCCTTTCTTTCCCCTAGACAACAGATTAAGATATTGTCTTAGTTACTACAACAGACATACCACAAGTGGATGGCCTTAACAAATGGAAATTTATCTTCTCACAGTCTAGGAGGCTAGAAGTCCATATTCAGGGCACCAGCTCCAGGGGAATGGTTTTTCTCTTTGTCGGTTCTGGGGGAAGGTCATTGTCATCAATCTTCCCCTGGTCTAGTAGTTTCTCAACGCAGGGACACCAGATCCAAAGGACACGCTCTGTTCTCGGCTCATCTCTCTCGGTGGTATGAGGTCTTTGCACTGTCTTATTGTTATATCTTCATGCTTAGCTCAGTCTTCTATAGAGAAGACATTTAATAACTAGTTTTGGAATAATTTAATCGGACTAATTATTATTATTTTTTAGGTTGTAATCTTTTTGTTTATTGTACTTTAGATGAAGGTTTACAGAACAAACCAGTTTCTCATTAAACAGTGCACATATTGTTTTATGATATTACTTAACAACCCCATGACATGTCAACACGCTCCTTTCTCGACCTTGAGTTTCCTATTACCAGCTTTTCTGTCCCCTCCTGCCTTCTAGTCCATGCTCCTGGGCTGGTATGCCTCTTTGGTCTCCTTTTGTTTTGTGGGCTTGTCTAATCTTTGGCTGAGGGTGAACCTCGGGAGTGACTTCATTACTGAGCTAAAAGGTTGTCTGGGGGCCATACTCTCAGGGTTTCCCCAGTCTCTGTCAGGCTAGTAAGTCTGGTCTTTTTATGTAAGTTAGAATTTTGTTCTATGTTTTTCTCCAGCTGTGTCTGGGATCCTCTACTGTGATCCCTGTCAGAGCAAGGGCTAATTATTTTTTGAGAACAGGTGGGCTTAATTCATCTTGGAATTTGTTAGGAGAATTTTGGCTGCTTGAGGAAGGGCTGTTATAGCCATGTCACCTAGGGTATTGGCTGTTGTCTTGGGGAGAGGAGAGTGTTGTGTCCCTCTCTGGAATATTGCTCATCTACCCTTCGAAGAGGCCTTACCACTTATAATGGAGAAGGAAGGTAAAGAGAATCATCTTAATTTTATTTAGTGACTCAAGGGAAAGTTGATATGCGGAAGGGGCAAGGGATGAGTCTGGGTATGTATCTGTGGGGGGAGCTGATGTGGATTAGTTTGACCATAACTCCCCACAGTTTCCTACTTGTACTACATCTCACAGATTTTCCCACACCTATACTGTCTATACTATTGTCCCTTCTAGTTTCAGAAGGGCAGTATGTCTTTTCTTTCGGATTTAACGTTACTTCACCTCTTTGCTATAACAATCTTTGCTGGTGATCCTACTGGATCACTTACAAAAATCATTTGCCTTCATATTCTTAGACTGAATCTCTGAATCTGAAGATGTGAGGGACAAAGGTGATAATAACCTGGGTTGGTACAAATAACCCCTGGGTGGTTAACTTTTCTGGCTCATCCTCAGTAGACCCCTCCCTCAACATCAGGAGAGGGACCAGAGATCTAGAGTCTCATATTTTATATCTTGCTGCCTTGTTCTTCCAGGCTTTGCTTTCCTTCTCCTCCCTGTCAACCATTTCCAGAGGTCCCAGAGCATGGGAAGAAATTATTCCCCTTCCCTTCCCCAACTCATATCCTTGCAAATGCTCTCTTTGAAGGGTTAAGCCACTGCAGGGCAGTACAAAGAGTATTGCCAAAGGGGTTGGCATTGGCCAAGCAGAGCTTTAGCCCATGTGGAATGGGCTATCCTGAGATGGGCCATCATTACTCCCAGATAGTGTTACCAGATAAAATACAGTATGCCCCATGCAATATTTGGTACATACTTATACTAAAAAGTTATTTGTTGTTTATCTGAAATGGAAATTTAATTGGTTGTCCTGTACTTTTGTTTGGTAAATCTTCCAACCCTACCCAGACTTCATTGACCCTGGGTCACCCTTTATGGGTCCTCACCACTGTAGCTGGTAGGGCCCTCCAGAGACCACCTGATCTTGTCTTCTGCTTCCAGAAAGCCTTTGTCCACTTCTTTCAGGACAGATGGTTAACAGATATATATTTATATTTTCGCTGAAGACTTCATGGCATTCTACCTGTCCTGTCCAACTAACTCGCAGAGTTTGAGGGATTTCGCCTTGAGGGTTTAAGGGTCATTCCTACCTCAATCTGCCAGAGAATTCATAATTGCTTTTCCCAGAATTCGGGCATTCCATTCCTGGGAACTGAGACTGTGGAACCTTATAGCCTTTCTCCAGACACTTCTTTAATTGTAGACAGAGGTTGTAATTTGGTGGGTTGGGCAATAGCCAGCTCGGGTTTGTGGTAGTGGTAGTTTTAGCATAGTGTGTGGTGTACAGGATGTATGTTTAGGGAAAAAGGCAGAAGATGGTGTAGTAAGTGGGTGTGGCCCCCTTTCCAGACTTATCCATACCCACATATGCAAATACCTAGTTATGTAACACCTGAGGAATTACCTGAGTGAAGTCACCATCAGATACCTGTGGCTTATGGGAAGCAGAGCTCTAAATGATGAGCATACTCAGGCTTGTCCCTTACAAGGGTGAGGCACATCTGTCTGTCTAGGTTGTTGTCCGGACTTGAACAGAAAGTTGGCTCTCAATAAAGTTAGATTGTAGATGACTAAATATTTTGGGAAATAATCCAAAATATCGTCTTGGCCTCTTGGTCTCTAAAGATGTTAAAAAGTTCACTGGGTTCCCAGGACTTAGGGATGTAAATATCTGAACTAGGTTAACAAATACAAATGCCTACAGGGTTAGGAAGACAAATGTGTGAAAACAACTGGGCATAATAACAATAGTAGTAATGGTACCCCATGCCAGGCACTCATCTGAGTTTTTAAAATACATTAACCTGATTATTTCTTATAACAAGTTTTTAAGGTCAGTGCTATAATTTTCTCTGTTTTAATGATGGAGAAACAGGAAACACACACCCAGAAAGGTTAAAGAATTTACCCACGGTCACATAGAAATGTGAGTGGGAGGCAAAGCTTAGACTGGACTGTAAAACAAAATAATACTCATGAAGAACATGCTTCTTAGTTCAAGGAGATACATGAGACCAAACGGGCGGCTTCTGTCCAGAGGCAAGATAAGGCAGGAAGGGACAGGACCTGGTTGGATGGACACGGGAAACCCAGGGTAGAAAGGAGGAGTGTGCTGTCCCATTATAGGGATTGCAACTAGTGTCACATAACAATATGGGTGTACATTTTTGTATGAGAAACTAACTTGACCTCTAAACTTTTACCTAAAGAAAAATGAAAGCCCCCTCCCCCCTCAAAAAAAAGACAAGTGGGAACCCAGGATTCAAACCCAGGCTGTCCGGCTCCAAAGTGCACAGTAGCACAGATACAATGACAAAAGTCACACTTGGCCTTGGTTTGGGGAAAAAATACAGAGTGGTGAGGACTGTGGAAAACTAGAGAACATGTGTCCCATCTAAAAGGGGCTGCTGTTGCTCAGCTCTGGCCAGTTGCTGCCATGTAGGAATGTTGGCTTAGTATTTCTACATCTTCTTCTTTTCTTTCTTTTTTTTAAAGAGATGATGAAGAAAAACCTGAAATTTGGGGAGAAAATCTCAATATTCAATGTTGCCAATAAAATCAAAAAAATTTTTTTAATGAACACTTGTGTGAACCAAGACTGAGTAGGTTGGACTTAGCCCAGGGGTGACCAACTCACAGCCTATGATTTAAACCACTTGGGACAAATTATTGCTGTCTTAACGATCACATTTTTTTTTTTTTTTTTTAAGACTCCTGTTTCCTTCAGAGACCTTCCCAGTACTTTATTGTTTTGTCAAGAAGACCTTGTTCATAGTCTGTTCAAGTGGTTCCTGTTTCATTCACAGCCACCCTCCTCTGTGCTCTCTCCTGATAGATTGTCCCAAGGGCCCGGACATCCTGGTGGTCTTGCTTTCAGTGATGGGGGCCATTCTGCTCATCGGCCTTGCTACTCTGCTCATCTGGAAACTCCTCATCACCATCCACGACCGGAAGGAGTTTGCTAAATTTGAGGAAGAGCGAGCCAGAGCAAAATGGGACACAGTAAGAGGCTGGGCTGGGAGTTCTGATTCCAGAGCCTGAACTGGAAGCAATAGATGATCAGTGTGGCAGGTTCAGCCAACACTGTAGTTTCCAGTTCTGGCAACTGGAAGATGGCCTGACTGTCCCCTTGTCCTTAAGCTTCCTGGAAACCCCGATTCTATTTCTACTATACAATGACCAAGGGTCACGTCTGAGTATTGGCTAAGGACACCTCGTGCCCAGCTCTGTTCTGAACACTGCGAGGAAATTAAAAAGACGTGTGTTCTGCAACTGAGGGAGACAGGACAAACTTGAGAATTTTACATTGAGAATATATAGCATATTATACACTAAGTCTAAAGCATTCAACCACCAACTGGAAAAAATATAATAATAGCTAATGTTTATTGAGTATTTGCCATGTGTCAGGAACTGTTTCAAATACTTTTCATGTATTAACTTATTTCATCCCTGTAACAGCCTAGTGATGGCCAGTATTATTCTCATTTCACAAATAAGGAAACTGAGCACAGAGCAGAGGAATTAAATGACTTGCCCAATTGTGGGAGGAAATTGGGTTAAAATAGGAATTCCTTTGTGGGTCAGCCCCTTAGTGGCAGTATAGCATTTCACCTCATTCTCCTCTTTTTTTTTTTTTTCTCAAATAATGAGATGATAGCTCCCAAATCAGACTGTACTCTTACACTTTCTGCATTTCCAGTTTACCCTGGTTTAATCCAGACAGACATTTACTGAGAACCTTCTATATACTTAGTTTTACTAGATTTTCCTTCACATCTTTTACATTTTAACTTATTTCTGGACCTTCCAAATGGCTATTTGACTCCCTGAAGGTTCAGGGTTAGGCTGAAAGTTTTTTCCTAAGGGTCTTAAGAAGGTGAGAATCCTACCACTGAACCACCACTGCCCACCCTGGGCTAAGTTTGTTTTTAAATAGTGGCAGTATGGCATTCTAACTCACCTTTCCTTATTCCTTATTCATTCCCATTCTGAGAACTAATGTATGGGTAAAATGAGCATTAAGCTGTTTCACTGATGGTGTATCTCAGAGAAGGGTGTCTTAGGGAAACTTTTGAAATGAAATTTAAACCTTCAGGACAGGAAAGGTTTGAGGAATTCACTGCAAGCTTTTCTGTTCTCTCCTCAGGCCAACAACCCACTGTATAAACAGGCCACATCGACCTTCACCAATATCACCTACCGGGGCAATTCATAACAAGCGGTCGTCCTCAGATCATTATCATCAGTCTATCCCAGGATTGGGGGAATCTCTCCCATCATGTTTACAGAGGACAGTATCTATGTGGTGGGATTTGGGGCTTGAATGGGGTGGGTTGGAAGAATGTAAGTATGTGGAAGTGTGGATTTCTGCGCATGTGTGTGTATGACTGCTGTGTGTGGGGGCATGTGTAATTTAAAACTTGTGATGTATCCCAGATGAGGGGAGCTTCTCAGCCTTTGTCCTCAGAATGCCTCCTATAGGGATTCTTCCTGCTTAGCTTGAGGGTGACCGCTATGGCTGAGCAGGTGTTCTTCATTACCTCAGTGAGAAACCAGCTTTCCTTGTTGGGCCATTCTCCCTGAAGAGAAGGGCTAGGCTGAGGCCCCTCATTCCAGAGGAAGGAATGCCAAGCCTCAGCTCTATCCTGATGATGAGTTTATGGTTCTTGGGACTGTGTCTCAGCAGCTGTGGTGGGAACAGCTGGGCTTTGTACCCGGTTGTGTCATCTGTACCCCTGTCTCCTTCCCTTCCCTCAGGCTGAAGGAATCAGTGGAGAACTGAACCATCAGAGCTGCCTGTGCCTTTTTGCCATCACCTCAATTCAGCCTATAAGAGGAGTCTTTGCTACCTAATTCTTTGATTTATTGGGAATGAAGGTGGCAGGGTCACCCAGGGGTCATGAATGACCAACACCACCCAGTTCACAGTCATAACCCTTCAGGTTTGCCTCACTGAGAGTTCCAGAATGGACCTGAAGGTTCATTTAGAAATGTGTCACTCTTAGACCAGCACCATCTGCTTACCTCCTACTTTCACACTCTCACTGCTGTAGACATTTGCTGTGTACTGAGGATTTCTCTCATGACCAAGGGGGAGTGCTATGGTTAGTGCCACATGTCTGGCCCCAACCCTTTAAGCCTTCTTCCCTTTGTCCAAGGCACCACCACACACCCACCCCTGTGCCTCTGTGCACTATATCCATCCATGGGGCTGACTGCATTTATCTACCTCTTGGGTGTCTTGTAAAGGAACCATTCTTGTGGGTCACTGAGCCTGCTGGAAAAAAGTGCCAGGGTGGAATGATGGGCCAGTTGTGTCAGCATGTGTGGCCTGTTCTATGGGCCGGGCAACCTCATTTTAACTCAGTCTTTGAGAGGCCACAAGTACCATTTTATTTTATTTTCTCATTGGGGCACCTGAAACCACAATGAAGCTTGTTTAATATAAAGGAACATGTATATAAGTACACTTGTTTATAAATACAATTATTGTTGTAATTTTATTTGATAACAAGGAAAGGGACCATAAAAAACTACAGACTTGGGCTGGATACGGACACTCCTACCTGGCATCATCCAGAGTGAGCTGCTGCCCAGCCAGTGGGTCTGTAAGGGCTTTCTGATCCTGGAAGCCTGTGGGGATGGATATACGGATATGCCAGACCTTTCCTGAGGAGCAGGAAAATGGGTGGTTCTTTTTACTCCTAGCAATAGCTCCATCATGAGGTATCCCTCACCCACAAGAAAAAGTGAAAGACCTATAAACAGTGGTCTGAGGATCAGAAGATCTGAGTCCTGATCTCAGTATTACAGTTAAGGAGGCTTTAACATTAATTAATTTAATTTTAAGAAAACCTGGGCTCAGCTTTCTAGTTTGAAAAATCAGCTTGGACTAGCTGATCTTGAAAGGTTTCATTCAGTATCAGTATTCTAAGATTCAGAAGGAGCCCTGGTAGAGGAATGGTTAAACACTCAGCTGCTACCCAACCAGTTGGCAGTTCCAACCCACCCAGGAGCTCTGTAGGAGAAAGACCTGGTGATCTGCTCCTGTAAAGATTACAGCTTAGAAAACCCCACGGGGCAGTTATGTTCTATGGGTTGCTATGAGTTGGAATTGACTCAAAGACACCCAACAACAATAACAGCATTCTAAAATTCAAGAACTTACCATGACATCAAACATACAGCCTCAAGATTCTGTAGGGTGTTGATACTGTTTATTTTCTTAGTTGGGAGATCTCAAATTTGGCTTTGGCAAGAGCAGATATCATTCTATATCACCCTTCTCAATGAAAAAGCCTTATCCTTTGATCTCTTAGAACCCCTCCTCCATCTTTTTTAGCAGTTACATCTCCACTTAGCTCCGATTTCTTAATTCACTTTGCACATATGTGTATCCACATATTAGGGAAGAGGAATCCATGAGAAGTAGCTGGAACTTGTGTTCTGTATCCATCTGATAATACTGAGAATAAGCCTTGGAATTAGGAACGGGGCAAATGACTGAGCTGCTTTTTTTTTTTTTTATAGTTTTTATAGGGGATGGGGATGCGGTAGAGGGATAAATGAGGGAGGGTGTAGATGATCACAAATCCAAGAAGTTGAGAACCTAATTATAATCTTTAGTTTCTGAGACAATAGGGTTCATTAGAGTAGTAGTGGTACATTTTCTTTAGACAAGATGATTTATATGAAGAAACTACATCAAAGAGGGGGAAGAAAGTATATCCGGAGGATGGAAGCATCACTAGGAATCCTGTCTGAGCTTCTGGAATGAGGCTCGAAGGCCCTGAAGACCAGTACTGTTTGTCAACTTGTAGATGTGCTCGTAAGATAGCACATAGTCAGTTTTGGTGTCACGTAGGAGGAACATACAAATAGTATTTTGGCAACAGACAACACAGCCCAAATGCGCTATTTTTACTGAGCTCTTTTGGAGTTCATGTGCAGTCTCAGGGTCTATGGACAATAATGGGAAACTTTAAACATTCCTGACTTCTAGATGACAAATTGCCACATAAGGAGTCCGTTCTTTACCTCTCAGATAGTCCTAGAACACCCATAATTTTAAGATACTTCTCTTTGTTAAGTATTCCTCGCTGAAATTACTTAAGTGTCTTTCTTTCTAACCATCTCCTCTGTTTGAGTTGTCCAACAGTGAATTAAAAGTGCTTCCAAAAAAAAAAAAAAAAATTGGCCGAAGGCTGCCCAGTGCTTCCTGTGTTATTTCTGTTTCCTTTGGGTGAAAAGGATAAGTGTGATTGCCTCACAGAATGATTATTTTAGAACAGCATGTTTCCAAATGTTACAGAGTGGTGACCACTACAGGAACTGAAGCTAGTCTGAATCTAGAGCTGTTCTTTAGATTTTAATAATAGCATTCTAAGAATGAGTAGGTTTTTACTGTTCTAAGAGTTTAAGATGTTATTTTTTTTTTAATTGAGGTTTATTTAGTAATTTGTGCCACTTCCACAGAACAGAATGTTAAATTCAGCCTAGGTTTTGTTTGCAGGAAGCATAAAATGGTAAAAGAAATCATTTACAGGATCGTTCAAATGATCAACTTTTATTTAAGGCAGTGGGTCTCAAAATGTGATCCCAGGACCAGCAGCATCAGTATCACCTGAGAACTTGTTAAAAAACCTGCTGCCATCGAGTCGATTCTGACTCATAGTGACCCTATAGGACAGAGGGGAGCTGCCCCATAGTTTCCAAGGAGTGCCTGGCGGAAAACTGCCGACCTTTTGGTTAGCAGCCATAGCTCTTAACCACTACACCACCAGCATTTCCAAGAACTTGTTGGAAATGAAAATTCTTAGGCCCCACCCTGTACCTACTAAATCAGAAAATCTGGGGGTGGAGTTCAACAATCTATTTTAGTAAGCCCTCCTAATAATTCTGATGGATGCTTAAGTTTGAAAACAACTGGTGTCAGGAGTAAAGCATGTATTCTGGCCTAGAAAGAAGTTTATAGTAAATCAGCTGAGTTACTATAAGGTTAAGAACACATCTTGGCTAATAGAGTCAGAAAACCAAATATCTACTCACACAAAATCAAAATTTACTTTTGATCCGTCTTCCAAGTTAAGTGATCACGGGCTTCTTGGGTTCACCCACAGCCACAAATTTCCATGAAAACCTAAAAGAAGTTATAGGTTAGAATTACGGGGGTGGAAGTGGGGAGAAGAAGAAACAGCTAACAGGATTCTCGGCAGGCACCTTTTTTTTTTTTTTAAATGTGCACCAGGCCGCGCAGAATTTATTCACAGAAGATGGAATCGAAATCTTAACATTATCATCCCATAGGATGCCAGAATAAGACTTTATTATTTGTAACTTCATTTTTTGCTGTTTAAAATTTATTGAGCACTGACAGTGTGGGATTGAAATACTTTACACAACACCCATAACATAATCTTTGCCTTTGAGTCTTAAATTCCTTACATAATATACATTTTCCGAGCACAATACAGCACACGTCATCATGAAACAATTATGTGATCACAGACTGAACCTTTTATGGTGAGCTTTTGTGAGATTTACTGTGTTTTATTTACATAGTAGTAACTGATGACTAAATGTCTGGTTGAAATGGAGGACTTTCTGTGAAAATCAAATGAAAAGCCATATGTCAAACAACATTAATAATCCTTTAACTCTTGGCATCTGCAGTCTGAGTTTTACAGTCACAGAGCCATCTAATGATCACTGGGACCAAGTACAAGCAGATAGCCTGGGAATTATAGTACTTAAGTATTAACACTGATATAAAAGAGGAATAATGTATGCTTTGCAAGTAAGCTATTTAAGAAACATTTGTTGAAAAAAACTTCGGTTTGGTTTTGTAATACCATAGATTTTCGAAAATATATTTTCCTAATTTGTTTTAGTTTGCTTAAAGCATACAAGGAGGCAGTCGTAAATGCTCATGATCAGGGTTAACCGTATCAAATACATTTTTAAAATTCCACTCAACATTGTTACCTAAGGACTGTTTGCATGTGAAGGGAAAACTAAGAAGTCAAGAATACGCTTGCCTTCTATTTAGCTGCTAATGTCATAGTGATATCCTTCCAACCCCTTGCATAGGGGAAATATTTTTCAAAAGCTGTGTATTTTCTGACAGTACACCAAAGTATGTGCACAAAATGTAAGTATTTAAGAAGAATAAGGAATTTCAGAGCCTTTAGGGAAAGCCTCCATTGTCAATTATTTGTTAGCAGAGTCCCCGAAAAGAACTTTATAAGGAAAAAGTTTTTCAAGTGATTGTGTTTTACCTAATGTTTTTTTATTAGTTGGGTTTTCCAGTGACTCATACACAATTGACATGATTCTTTGGTGGGGTTGGTGGGATGAGTGTAAATATTTTGTGGTGGCCAATGGAAGTACTTTAAGAAACAGGAAGAAATGTTGATGGGTGTATGATGGACTTTGCTTTTCCTGACCCTTATTGTGACAGAGTTTGTAAATTGTGCCCCAGTATCTGTTCTTCCTTTCTCACGAAAACCCAGACCCACTGCTGTCAAGTTGATTCCAACTGATAGTAACTATGGGATAGAGTAGAACTGCCCCATAGGGTTTCCAAGGCTGTGAATCTTTATGGAAGCAGGCTTCCTCATGCAGAGCGGCTGGTGGGTTCAAACCACCGAACTTTTGGTTAGCAGCCAAGTGCTTTAAGCACTGTGCCACCACGGCTCCTTCCCCTTCTCACATAGGCCTAGAAAGAAGTTTATAGTGAGTCAGCTCAGTAACTATAATGTTAAGAACACATCTTGGCTGATAGATTCAGAAAACCAAATATCCACCCACACAAAATCAAAATTTACTTTTGATCCATCTTCCAAGTTAAGTGATAACATGCTTCTTGGGTTCACCCACAGCCAAAAAATTGCAGTTGGGCACATGGCCACCCAAAATAAATACAATGTTTCCTAGCCTCTCTTGCAGCTAGGTGTTGTATGTCCATTTCACAGTCAATGATACATAAATGAGGTGCATGTAACTCCAGCAAGTGTCATTTAAGGGAGGGAGTATGCCTTTTTTTTCTCCCTTTTCTTCTAGCAGGCTGGTGTGTAGAGGTAGTAGCTGGAACTTAAGCAGCAATCATGAATCAAGACATGACCTACGGAATTGTATTAGTTATCTGTTGCTACGTAACGAATTACCCCACAATTTAGCAGCTTAAAACAACAAACATCTTGCATTTCTGTGGTCAGGAATTCAGGGAGGGCTTGGCTGGGAGGCTCTGGCTCAGTGTCATTCATGAGGTTGCAGACATGCTGTTGACTGGGGAGGCAGCTGATTGAAGGCTCAAAGGGGCTGGAGGATCCTCTTGAAAGATAGTTTACTCACACGGCTGCTGGCAGAACACATTGGTTCTGCGCTGGCTACTGGCAATAAGCTTTACTTCTCATCACTTAGATGTCTCCATAGGGCTGTTTGGGTGTCCTCACAACATGTCAGCTGGCTTCCCCCAGAATGAGTAATCTAAGAGAGAGCAAGAAGGAAGCCAAGACAGGAGGAGAGAGAACGGAGGGAAGGACTGTGCTGTCTCATTAGGAAGAGAGCAATTAGTGTATAGCAAGGTGTATGTAAATTTTTGTATGAGAGA
Source organism: Loxodonta africana (assembly GCF_030014295.1). Classification (NCBI taxonomy): domain Eukaryota; kingdom Metazoa; phylum Chordata; class Mammalia; order Proboscidea; family Elephantidae; genus Loxodonta; species Loxodonta africana. The sequence goes on along the minus strand of NC_087359.1, from coordinate 30,075,614 downwards.
TTGACCTGATTTGTAAACTTTCACTTAAAGCACAATAAAAATTAATTAAAAAAAAAAAGGAAGCCATGCCTTCTATGAGTTTTGTAAGTGCCATATTATCCTTCTGCCATATTCTATTCATTAGAAAACCAAACCCATTGCGGGGGAGTCAATTCTGACTCATAGTGACCCTACAGGACAGAGCAGAACTGCCCCATCCGGTTTCCAAGGAAAGCCTGGTAGATTCAAACTGGCAACCTTTTGGTTAGCAGTCGTAGCTCTTAACCACTATGCTACCAGGGCTTCCAATTCATTAGAAGTAGTTCATTTAGTGAAGGCGAGGGGAATTGCTAGCCACCTCTTGGAGGAGCGCTGTGGTAGAGAGAATAATGGTCTTCCCAAAACGTCCATGCCCTCATCTTCAGAACCTGTAAATATGTTACATCACATGTTAAAAAAAAAAAAAAAAAACCTGACTTTGACGACTGATTAATGGTCTTTCTTTAAAGGTGCCTCTGGGTGCTACTTGAACCTCCAACCTTTTGGTTAGCAGCTTAGAGTGTTCGTAAACAAGCCTTAAAAATGATTAATTTCACCGAGTTCGGTTTACACAATGTTCTGTGGAAATAATGGGGAAAGTCAAGAAAAATGAGCTTGCCATTTTTATACCAACGTTATTTCATTGGCAGGATGCAGGGAAGGAAAAGTTTATTTCCAAAGAAAAAGTATCTCTTCCAAAGGGAAGCTTTGTTTCCAGGAGGGCATCCTAGAACAGATTTAAGCAAAATAGTGGGACAAATGGCTTTCGAGCTGCTGTTCATTATTAAGTAGTAGAAACTAAAAAGGATGCAATCTTTTAAAAGAAAGGAGGGCGGGAAATATTCAAAGAAAGAAGACAAACTCGAAGCGCGGTCAGACTACGGCGGGGCAGCGCACTAGTGAAGGAACAGAACTGCAAGAAGAGTAGGAAGCGTGTAGGATGGAGGGCGAAATCGAGGCAAGGGATGCGGGAAGTAAAGCGGGTGGAGGGGAGCTTCTTTGCTCGTGTCCAAGACCTGGCCGTACCCAGCCAGAGGCCCGTGAGGTCACAGGCCCTTATGAGGTGAGACACACGGGAGGACCGAAGGGTGCGGCCGCAGCGCTCTACAGTCGGCGCAGTGGCGGCGAGGTCAGCAGCTCCCCGCGGCACCGGAGCCTCTGGGCTGCGGCAGCGACAGGAGCTGCGGCCCGGGTCCCGCGCTCTCGCGGCACCGTTTGCTGTGTTGGAGCGTCGGGCTTGGTCAGGTGACTTCCGGGGCGAGGCCGCGCCGCACGGGATCCCGGGAAGGCGGCGGAGCGGGAGCGTCGAGCCCACAGGGGGCCTCAGGGGCCAGCGGCGAGGATCGCCGGCAGTGAGGGACCGAGAGACAGCCGGAAGAAGCCTGAGGGGGGCGGTGGCGGGACCCTCAGGGGACTGAGGTGGGGAGGCGAAACTTGCTGTGGCGGTGGGAAGGAATCGCAACCCAGGTTGAAGGAGGAGACCGCCACATGGTGCCAGGGCGAGGTAGAACAGTTACGAAGATGGACGAAGGTTCCAGAAAGAGACGGCAAGATGACTGTGTGGGACAGTCAAGAGGGCCAGAGAAGTGATAGAGTCTGGGGCGGGTAGTGCCTCAGAAATGTTCGTAATTCTAGAAGGGAGAGGTCAAAGTGGGTGCTTGAGAAGCTTCATGGCTCCTTCGCGTACACTTTTGACCACTATTAGAGCACTTACTTTTCATTTTACTTATTTTTTCACGTCTACCTATTTTCTTCACAGAAAAGTCACACATTTTATAAGGGCAGGGCCTATTGGAATCTCCACAGCACAGATTCTTGTATGAGGTGGATGTTGACTCGATAATTGTTAAATAAAATAATTGGGAGTGATAAATTTAACAGATTTCTATTAAATCACAAAATTTTAAAAATTCTGTCAAGAATTGGAAAGCCCTTTAGTGAAAATGGAGCGTAGTGGTTACCAGTTTGGCTGTTAACTAAAAGGTAGCAGTTCTTTTTTTTTTTTTTTAACGTGAAAATATTATCGCTTGATCTACATATGGATTGAATCAGCCATGGTACTTTGATTTTAAATATTCCTTTGATGTATTGAAGCATGTTGAATTTCTTCACTTCCTTTGGTAGTTTTTGATGAATTAGTTGGTGACAACCAAGGTGGAAGGGAGAATGAAGGAGAGAGTGTGTTTGGGAGTGGGATGGACAGAGTGCAGGATATGGCTAACGGTGACTGTTTCCTCTTACTTCACTAGTGCCCCTGGGACCCCAGGAAGGGTAGATAGCCTTGCTTCTGACAGCTGCTTCCAGACCTTTCTTCCTCCCATTCTCAAAACATTGTTTTGCGTTTCACATCATCAGACTGTATCATCCTGTTCCAATCCTTGTTGCAGTCAAACTTCAGCTCCTAGCTTCCTGCCACTCTAACGCTACTGCTGTTGCAGAGGAAAATTTTCAAAAATGGAGGCACTTATCTCAGGACAGGAATGGCGGGATCAACATGCATTCCCAGGGAGCAAAAGGTCAGAATGTAAACAATTCATTCCTGGGAAGAATCTGTGTAACCTAACTGGATGACACCACTCACCTGAGGATAAAACTCACTGCCCCTCTCCTCCAGCCAAATAGCTGACCTTTACATTTCAAAGGACCCCAAAGCTGAAGCTGAATCAATCATTAACCGCCTACCTTTCCTTTGTTCTTTATGCATAAAAACCTCCAACTCATTAGAGACAGTGGAGTGCTTTGTATTTTTACTTAGCACTGCCCAGCTCAACCTGTATTATTTCTCAATAAAACTCCTTTTCTTTCACGCCCAATAGTATGAGATTTTCTTTTTTGACACTGTTGTAATGCTGTGATTTTACCTTCTTTGGTCACCACTCCTTTCTTTGTAGCTTTGATGTTATTTTACTAATAACTGCAACTCTATTATCTCAGTTTCGAATGTCCCCCCTCCACAATCACATTCTTATCTTTCAGGCTCGCTCCCAACTCTTAACAACGCTTTGACACCACCAGGATCTTCAATCTACATTTTTGTGTCCCTCAGTCACTCTTGTTCTTATTTCTTACCCACCTACCCAGTTTAAGTTTCTGGGTCAATCATTAAAACCACTTCCTTGCACTTACCCCAGCTCCCTTGCCTCCTTTTCAGTTCATTTTACTACCTTAGCTAAATCGTAATTCTGGACTAAAGCCACCTTTATGCCTACGAAGTGCCAGCATTTCCGCAGTGAACATGGCTAGAGAAAAGTATTCTAGACAGTTTCCTTAAGGACCATTCATACCGTTCATGAGGTTTGGTGCTGCTGTGTGATTGGGCTCACTCTAAATTCATGTTCATGAACCTCAAGGGGTCCTTGAGGCTACCCAGCAATCATATCAGATTCCTCTGAACTATTTTTATCCTCTCCTAGATGACTATATCAGCTGTCCCTTCAGACCTCTAGCACCTCCTCTTCCATTGTTACCCTCAGTTGATAACCTTGCTTTGCATTTCATTAAGTAAGGTAAAGCAGTCAGATGAATTTGTACAAGCTCCCACAACTACATCTGTTCACCTATTCTACTTGTAACTGTGCACAGTTCTGTTAAGTCTATGGATATGTTCTTACCTAAAGCCAAACCTTCCCTTTGTGTTCCAAATCCCATCTCTTTTCTCCTTCCTGAGAATATTGATCCAGTAATTCTCCCCTCTTATATCATCAGTTTCCCTCTCTCTACTGGATCATTCCTATCAGCATATGAACATATTTTTCCCATCCTAAATGCTCATGACCCCATTTTCCCCTCAAATACTATCTCATTTCTCTCTTTTCCTTTACTGCCTGTCTCCTTGAAAGAGTCATCTCTTCTGGCTGTCTCCAATTTCTCTCCCCCGTTGTCTCTTGACCTCACTTCAGGAACATTGTATCCTCACCATAGCACCCAAATGGCTCCTCTCAAGGTTATCAGTGTCTTCCCTGTTGCAAAATCTAATGGATTATTCAGTGTTCATCTTACTTGATCTGTCAGCAGCATTTTTCACAATTGATTACTTAATCTTTTCTTTTTATTGTGGTAACATACGCACAACATTAAGTTTGCCATTTTAACAGTTTTCGAGTGTGTAATCCGGTGGCATCAGTCACACTCACAATCTTGTGCAACCACCACCACTGTTGGTTTCCAATGCTTTTCTATCACCCCAAATAGAAACTTTGTACCCATTATGCAATAACTCCATACTTTCTCCTTCTCCCAGTCCATGGTAACCACTAATCTAGTACTTTTTGTCTCTATGCATTTGTCTATTCTAGGTATGTCATCTAAATGGATCATACGATATTTGTCCTTTTGGGTCTGGTTTATTTCACTTAGCATAATGTTTTCAAAGTTCGTTCATGCTGTAGCATGTATTATAACTTCATTCCTTTTAATGGTGAAATAATACTGCATTGTATGAATCTACCACATTTTGTTTATCCGTTCATCTGTTGGTGGACACTTGGGTAGTTTCCATCTTTTGGCTGTTGTGTAATGCTGTCAGTCTTCTTTTGAAACACTTTTTTCACTTGACTTCCAAGAACTCAGACCCATCTAAATTTCCTCCTACATTTCTGATCATAGCAGCCAGAGCCATCTTTTCAGAAATTAGATTATGTCATCTCTCTGCTCAAGACACTCCAATGGCTTCCCGTCTCCTCTGAGTACAAACCAGGGTTTTTACCATGACCTAGGGGCCTTCCTTTGGTGTCTCTGACCTCTTCTCTTTCTTCTTTCCCGTTTGTTCTCTCTGCTTTAGTCTTATGGGCCTCCCCTTGAACTTTCAGGCTCCCTGCCTCAGTGCCTTTGACCTTGCTTTTCTCTCTGGTTGGAATGCTTTTCCCTAAGATATTTATTGGCTCCCTGCTTTATTTAATTCCTTCAGGTCTATACTCAAAAATTTCTCTCAGTAAGCCTACCCTATCCCTGTGCACCTTTCCCCCTACATACTCCCTTTGCCCTTTTCCTGCCTTACTTTTTTTCCCCTTAGTCCTTATTACAGATAATGTACTATATATTTTACTTATTTATGTATTGTCTCTCTCTCCCCACTAGACTACACTTCATGAGGGTAAGACTTTTTTTTTCTGTTTTGCTCATTGCTATATCCTCAGAACCTGGAACAGAGCCTAGCACATAGTAGGTATGCAATACATAGGTATTGAATAAATTGATAGATGAAAGGATAAATGGATAGATGGCTGGAAAAGAGGGATACAACTCCCTTTAATTTCTCTTGGTGTGTTCCTGCAAGTTCACAGATGTATCATAGAATTAAAAGCATTGAGAAACAATTTTGTTGACAGAGTTATGGGGAAGAGACGTCCTATGCTATTTTTTTTCTCTTAGCTTTGAGAGAGTTATGTGATATTTTATTCACCCAACAGACTAAGACCTGCCAAGTTTTTGATAATCAGGTCAGTAAATTATGAAACAGTTCTTCCTTTTAAGGTTTATTTAAATCATGTTATAGGGTCACTATGAGTTGGAATCGACTATATGGCAACAGATTTTGGTTTACTCTGCTTAATTAAGTACTTTGCTGACTTAAGAACTCTTGGTGAGTAGCTCAGTAGGGAAGGAATTCCTTTTTTCCTTTTTTTTTTTCTTTTTCTCTTTCTCCTTCACTCTTTCCCTTTCTTTATTCCCACAATTCTTCCATCATTCCTTCATTTTATATAAATAGAATTGGCTAGGTACTGTGAGAAATAATTCAAAGCAAGATAACAGTTCCAGGTCTTTACAAATTTAGGCTATACTCGAGATAAGAGAGGTACATGTGAATAATTAAAAATCCAAGGCAAATGACTAGTGCCAGTTGAATAGTGAAGATGGTAAATCTACTGCCAAGTGGTTAGAGGTATAAATTGAACTGGTTAGAGAAGATCTAGAAGAAGTGACATAGAGTGGGTTGCTGGAGAAACCTGTATAGACTTCTCATATCTTCTGAGATGGGTATTCTTTTTTTTTTTTTTTTAATAATTTTTATTGTGCTTTAAGTGAAAGTTTACAAATCAAGTCAGTCTTTCACATATAAATTTATATACACCTTACTACATACTCCCACTTACTCTCCCCCTAATGAGTAAGCCTGTTCCCTTCTTCCAGTCTCTCCTTTCGTGACCGTTTTGTCAGTTTCTAACCCCCTCTACCCTCCCATCTCCCCTCTAGACAGGAGATGCCAACATAGTCTCAAGTGTCCACCTGATACAAGTAGCTCAGTCCTCATCAGCATCTCTCTCCAACTCATTGTCCAGTCCAATCCATGTCTGATGAGTTGTCTTTGGGAATGGTTCCTGTCCTGGGCCAACAGAAGGTTTGGGGACCGTGGCCACTGGGATTCTTCTAGTCTTAGACCATTAAGTCTGGTCTTTCTATGAGAATTTGGGGCCTGCATCCCACTGTTCTACTGCTCCCTCAGGGGCTCTCTGTTATGCTCCCTGTCAGGGCAGGCATCGGTTGTAGCCGGGCACCATCTAGTTCATCTGGTCTCAGGATGATGTAAGTCTCTAGTTCACGTGGCCCTTTCTCTTGGGCTCGTAATTACCTTGTGACCTTGGTGTTCTTCATTCTCCTTTGATCCAGGTGGGTTGAGACTCGTTGATGCATCTTAGATGGCCGCTTGTTAGCATTTAAGACCCCAGACGCCACACTTCAAAATGGGTTGCAGAATGTTTTCTTAATAGAATTTATTTTGCCAATTGACTTAGATGTCCCCTGAAGCCAAGATGGGTATTCTTAATGTGGCTTCATTTTAATATATTTTGAATTCTGGGAACATTGGTCATATAACATTCAACAGTGATTACTACAACATACTTCAGAAATAAATACATGTGTTTAAAGCATCGTTCTTCCATTAGAAAGACTGTTAAGAAAGACTGTTAATACTTGCAGTTAAAGCTCACACTATGAGAAGGACACTGATAATTGCAGCTAGCAATGTATAGCCAGCAACATAATAAACAACTCATAAAATGTAGCTCAGATGTAACGGGTAAGAAATTTTTGGAAAGTTTGGGTAATTTCTAAAAGTGTTGGTTATCACATTTGCATAATATAAAATTTCTCTGGATTAAAACCAGGTTGAAATATCTTTTTATTTTTTTTAATGTAATAAAGTTTATTCAGTCATACTGTTGTTGTTGTTGTTAGGTGCCATCAAGTTGATTCTGATTCATACCAACCCAGTATAACAGAACGAAACACTGCCTGGTCCTGTGCAATCCTCACAATTGTTATGCTTGAGCCGATTGTTGCAGCCTCTGTGTTAATCCATCTTGTTGAGAGTCTTTGCCTTTTTCACTGACCCTCTACCAAGCATGATGTCCTTCTCCGGGGATTGGTCCCCCCTGATAACATGTCCAAAGTATGTAAGATGAAGCGTTGCCATCCTTGCTTCTAAGGAGCATTCTGGCTATCCCCCATGTGTCTATCAGTTTGTCGCACTGTGGGGGCTTGTTTGTTGCTGTGATGCTAGAACCTATGCCATCGGTATTCAAATACCAGCAGGGTCACCAGTGGTGGACAGGTTTCAGCTGAGCTTCCAGGGTAAGAAAGACTAGGAAGAAGGACCCAGCAATCTACTTCTGAAAAGAGTTAGCCAGGGAAAACTTTATGAATAGCAGCAGAACACTAATATAGTGCCGGAACATGAGCCCCTTAGGTTGGAAGACACTCAAAAGACAACTGGGGAATAGGTCCCTCCTCAAAGTAGAGTCGACCTTAATGAAGTGGATAGAGTCAATCTTTGGGGACCTTCATTTGCTGATGTAGCATGACTCAACATGAGAAGAAATAGCTGCAAACATCCATTAATGATTAGAACATGGAATGTATGAAGTATGAGTCTAAGAAAATTGGAAATCATCAAAAATGAAATGGAACACATATTGATATCCTAGGCGTTAGTGAACTGAAATGGACTGGTATTGGTCATTTTGAATCAGTCATCTGATCTGCTATGCCAGGAATGACAAGTAAGAGGAATGGCGTTGCATTCATCGTCAAAGAGAACATTTCAAGATCTATCCTGAAGCACAACACTGTCAGTGATCGGATAATATCCATATGCCTGCAATGAATACCAGTTAATATGACTATTATTCAAATTTACCCACCAACCACTAAGGCCAAAGATGAAGATTTTCACCAGCTTCTGCAGTCTGGAATTGATCCAACATGCAATCAAGATGCACTGATAGTAACTGGTGATTGGAATACAAAAGTTGGAAACAAAGAAGAAGGATCGGTAGGTGGAATATATGGCCTTGGTGATAGAAATGATGCCAGAAATTGCATGATTGAATTTTGCAAGACCGACGACTTCTTCATTGCAAATACCTTTTTTTCAGAAACATAAATGATGACTATACACATCACCCTTGCTAGATGGAATACACAGGAATCAAATTGACTACATTTGGTGGGAAGAAATGATGGAAAAGCTCAATATCATCAGTCAGAATAAGGCTAGGGGCCGACTACGGATCAGACCATCAATTACTTATATGGAAGTTTAAGTTGAAACTGAAGAAAATTAGAATAAGTAAATGAGAGCCAAAGCATGACCTTGGTTATATTCCACCTGAATTTAGAGACCATCTCAAGAATAGATTTGGTGCTTTGAACACTAATGAGCAAAGACCAGATGAGTTGTGGAATGACATCAAGGGCATCATACATGAAGAAAGCAAGAGGTCATGACAAAGACAGGAGAGAAAGCAAAGACCTAACTTTACGTTAGAAGAGGCTCTGAAACTTCCTCTTGAACATCAAGTAGCTAAAGCAAAAGGAAAAATGATGAAACAAAAGAGCTGAACAGAAGATTTCAGGGTGCCTTGAGAAGACAAAGTATTATGATGACGTGCAAAGAGCTGGAAATAGAAAACCAAAAGGGAAGAACATGCTCAGCGTTTCTCAAGCTGAAAGAATTGAAGAAAAAATTCAAGCCTCGAGTTGCAATAGTGAAGGATTCTGTGGGGAAGATATTAAATGATGCAGGAAGCATCAAAAGAAGATGGAAGGAATGTACAAGAGTCACCATACAAAAAAAATTGGTCAGGGTTCAACCATTTCAGGAGGTGACATATGATCGGGAACCGATGGTGCTGAAGGAAGAAGTCCAAGCTGCACTGAAGGCATTGGCAAAAAACAAGGCTCCGGGAACTGACGGAAGCCAGTTGAGATGTTTCAACAAAGGATGCAGCATGGGAAGTGCTCACTCATCTATGCCAAGAAATTTGAAGACAGCTACCTGGCCAACCGACTGAAGGAGATCCATATTTATGCCTATTCCCAAGAAAGGTGATCCAACTGAATGGGGAAATTATTGAACAATATCATTAATATAACATGCAAGCAAAATTTTGCTAAAGATTGCTCAAAATTGGCTGAAGCAATATATTACCAGGGAACTGCCAGAAATTCAAGTCAGATTTAGAAAAGGACATGGAACAAGGGATATCATTGCTGATGTCAGATGGATCCTGGCTAAAAGCAGAGAATACCAGAAAGATGGTTACCTGTGTTTTACTGACTATGTTAAGGCATTCAGCTGTGTGGATCATAACAAATTATGGATGACATTGCAAAGAATGGGAATTCCAGAACACTTAATTGTGCTCATGAGGAATCTGTACATGGATCAAGAGGCAGTCGTTCGAACAGAACAAGGGCATACTGCATGGTTGAAAATCAGGAAAGGTGTGCTTCCGGGTGGTATCCTTTCACCATACCTATTCAGTCTGTATGCTGAGCAAGTTATCGGAGAAGCTGGACTATATGAAGAAGAACGGGGTGTCAGGGTTGGAGGAAGAGTCATTAACAATCTGTGTTATGCAGGTGACATGACCTTGCTTGCTGAAAGTGAAGAGGACTTGAAGCACTTAGTGATGAAGATCAAAGACCACAGCCTTCGGTATGGATTACACCTCAACATAAAGAAAACAAAAATCCTCACAACTGGACCAGTAAGCAACATCGTGATAAATGGATGTCGGAAGAGACTCTTGAGGTTGTCAAGGATTTCATTTTACTTGGATCCATAGTCAATACCCATGGAAGCAGCAGTCAAGAAATCAAAGGATGCATTGCTTTGGGCAAATCGGCTGCAAGAGGTCTCTTTAAAGTGTTGAAAAGCAAAGACATCCCCTTGAGGACTAAGGTGTGCCGGACCCAAGCTATGTGTTTTCAATTGCCTCATATGCATTCGAAAGCTGGACAATGAATAAGGAAGACTGAAGAAGAGTTGACGCCTTTGAGTTGTGGTGTTGATGAAGAATATTGAATACACCATGGACTGCCAAAAGAAGGAACAAATATGTCTTGAAAGAAGTACATCCAGAATGCTCCTTAAAAGCAAGGATGGCGAGACTGTGCCTCATATATTTTGGACATGTTGTCAGGTGGGATCAGACCCTAGAGAAGGACATCATGCTTGGTACAGTAGAGGGTCAGCAAAAAAGAGGAAGACCCTCAATGAGATGGATTGACACAGTGGCTGCAACAATAGGTCCTAGCATAGGAACAATCGTGAGGATGGCGCAGGACCGGGCAGTGTTTTGTTCTGTTGTGCATAGCATAGCTATGAGTCAGAACCGACTCAGTGGCACCTAACAACAACAACAAGGTTCTGGCTGTACTTCTTCCGAGACAGATTTGTTTGTTCTTCTGGCAGTTCGATTCAATATTCTTCTCTAACACCATTATTCAAAAGTATCAATTCTTTGGTCTTCCTTGTTCGTTGTCCACCTTTCACATGCATATGAGGTGATTAGATTATTTTTTGTTGTTGAGAATGTGCACAGCAAAACATACACCAATTCAGCAGTTTCTACATGTATCATTCTGTGACATTAATTACATTCTTTAAGTTGTGCAACCATTCTCACTCTCTTTTTCTGAGGTGTTCCTCCCCTATTAGCATAAGTTCACTGCCCCATAAGGTTCCTATCTAATCTGTAAAGTTGCTGTTGTCAGTTTCATCCCGTATAGATAGTTTTAAAAGAGCTTAAAGCTCAAGGCAGACATTTTTTACTAGTTAAGCAAAACTATTGTTTTGCTAAAACATCTTTTGTTTGCAGTCATATCGTTATTTTGAGAAGCAATATTGTATAATGTTGAAGACTATGGGCTCTGCAGTTAGACTGCCTGAATTAAAATTCTGACTCCACCACTTGCTGGCTCTGTGATCATGGGCAAGTCGATCTCTTCAAGTCTTTAATTTCCTCATCTAAAATGGAGGGAATGATAATTTCTTACAGGATATTTGTAAGGAATAAGTGAAATAACGCACAACCAAATGTTTATCATAGTATCTAGCATTTAATAACATTGGCTATTACTACTGTTTTAGTAGTTCTACCTCCCAGGGTTTTTTAGAATAAATAAATGTAATTGGATTTCTCTGCCATCTGAAGTTGTATTTCTTGACTTCTTCCTATACCATGAAAGTTAGAACACTAGATGAGGTCCTGTGATTTACGATCTACTAACTACTTTTTCTAGCTTTTGCCTACATATCTGTGTTGGCGAATATCTATCAGCTATGTCACAAGTGAGTGTTACATTGAAGAGATAACTTCAAGTAGGTAACTGAAATTACTTAAGTCTCCTATAACAGGCATATAATTTTTTTTTTTCTTTTTCTTAGCAGGAAATTCTTTTGTACTACTGCTCAGTCACACTTGTTCATCAAGGTCTTTGAGTCCTCAAGGGAAGAATTTGCATAAAGATGGAAACTAAAGTACAATTGTTCTGTCAGGTATTCTTTCAAAACAGTTACTAAAAAATTCCTTCTTCTTGGTTTGTATTACATCTGTAATCAGTGAGCAAATTCGTAGAGTAATAAAGTTATAAGGAGATTGCCTAAAAACTGAGATGGTTTTGAACTTTTTTAGTGGACATGTACTGAACTTTTATTCTAGCAACCCACACTGTACCAAGAGATCTGTGGTATATGATGAGAGTATTTCTTGGGGCAGGGGGCTGGGTAATTTTTCAAGAGAACCAAGGATTTAAACTTACACTTGAGGTTGTAGTAATGCAGTTAATGATGTGGGAGTCTAACCAAAAGATAATGTAATAGATGTCAAGTTTTTCTAGCCTTCTTCTCTGTGATTGAGGGGATGTTCTTGTCCACTGGCTAGCGTTGAGTCCTAATCTTTTGAGTGTATTCTTTTAATGATATATAATTTTGTAAAAACATATTTGCTTAAAGTCTTGAATCTGGTGCCATCATATAAGACATGTACTTATTACTATAGTCAAAAAAGTGATTTCTGAACAACCTACTACGTACCAAGAGTGATATATCTACATACGTATATATTCCACTTTTTCATACATAGTACTTTGTTCATTTTGGCCTTATAAATTGATTTGAAGATAAATTCATTTAAAAATTACAATATGAAAATGCCATACTAGTTTGTTTTCTTTAGGCTATGTAGTTTATACTTCACAAATGGCTCACCTTTAACCCCAGGGTTTCAGAGATTTTTTTCTTCCTTTTTTCTTTTGTGTCAAAGTTTCTACTCACAAGCTATTTGACTGTTTCCATTCACCAGGCCTTTGATACAGGTTTTTATGCTTCTCTTGTTAGACCTTGTCTTTTTTTTCTGGTCTCTATTTTGGAGGTTTTTGTTTTTTTAGGACTCCTTTTATCATTCACAATAAATGTGTCAAGGCAGGAAATCAGATTGCTGTGTAGAAATAAGTTGTTAAAGGCTTGCTTCTGTAATAAGACAAATGCATGTAGATCCTAAAAGTCACTGAAATAATAACTCTTAATTTTCATCTCACAGGTAACATTTGATCAACTGATGCAGTGCAATTCTCTTAAGCAAACTGCCAAAGAGACATTTGATCAGAATGTTTCGAACTTTCATTCTCTTTTTCCAAATGGGTTCATTGCTACTAGGTTCTAGTTACTTTTTGTTATGATAAAAATTTTTGCTTTGCAGAGTACAAGTAAACTTGCAGCTTGATGCTTTAAGAGCTGGATTTGGTAACAGATGCATTCATGAGTGCTGTACATTTGCTAGTTGGTTAATACAGCGATGAAATGTTGGAGGTATTTAGTATATATACTTAATCTGGAATAATAATACACTCATGAATAAAATGCTTTTAACAAAATTTCCTTTGATAGCACTATTTTGGAGGAAATATTGATCTAAAATGAATTATTAGCCTGACCCAGAATGTCTTATTTAATGTATATGTGGAAACAGAGCATGGCTGATTGTGACTCTTGATTGTTTCCCAGGCAGAAGAAAATATTGACTTAGTGGATGCTGGCTCTGATTCTTTTGCAACTGACTTGCCATCAAGAAATATTTACAGCAAGAAGTACGTCAAGTTTTCTAAAACAACAGAGAAGAAAATCTCACCATTAATTTCACCTGAAATTAGGGGTTTGAGCCCAGAACACAAAAAAACGTAAGTTAAAAACTCTGAACTTTTTTTTTTGAATTATGTGTTCTCATAATATAGCAAGTATATAGAATCATGTGTATTTGTGACCATTCTCTCAAGAGCGTAGTTTTAACTCCTAAATAGGTATTCTTAACACTTTTTCTCACATTTCTCATAGCCATGTGGAAGCCTATAGTCATTTATAGGCTTCCAGTTACAGGCAAGCAAGTATCCATGTGTCTATAAGTTTGACTTAAAGAGAATTTAGGAAGGAAATAGAAGCATTCATCCTTCTGGGCTTGGGTACGTGCTGTCCATGAACTTGAACCACTTGAATCCTTTAGCAGTTTTTCTTTGTTTGCTACATTGCCTGGTTGACTTTTATTAGTTACAAAAGGAGCTCTAGCATTTCATATACTCCTAGGAGAAATGCCCAATCTGTATTTTTAATATTTAAAAAATGACTGGAAAAGAAAAAATATTCATCAGGAAGAGGAAAGCCTTTGGAAAAACGTTCAGGGCTTATGTCACTTTATCTTTCTCCTACTAAATCCTGGTCTTACCTGTTGGTAAAATTGGAAATTACCTGCACATTGTGATTGGAGGGACATCTAAACCAATATCTCTCCTCTACCTACCACAAGTCTGTTTTTCCCTCTTGTTTAGCCTAACATTTTCACCACTAAACCTTTATGTTAGATGACAGAAGGCAAGGTAATTATTTCTAGAGGACCACATCAAAACTTACCTAGGAAGGGATGGTAGGTGGTGGGAGTGTCTCTTTGTCTTCTTTCATTAGCATGGTTTGAAATAGGTCAATTAACACCTGAGGAGACACAGTGCCCCAGTGTTTTTACTTATTGTTTGTATCAAGCCATTCCTACTTCCATAAAATATTTGAGACAGCTCATAATTAAAAAACATACTTACACTTTGTTTTAAAAATAGGTGAAAGATAAACAATCATGTAATGGAGTGGAAGCTATAATTATATCAAAATAGGAAGATTGAATTTTAATGGGGCTGTATGGGGAAGGGATGGGGGATATATAGCAGCAACAGACTCTAATTTGTACCCATTGGTGAGTCATTAAATCAACTTAGCAGGTCATTATTAGTATTTTTTTTTTTTTTAAGAAATAGATTAGAATTGAAGACATTAGAGTCCTTTGCACTTCATAAGGGTATTGTTTTGTGAAATTGTTTCAGTTATCTATATGTATATATGTGTGTACTGCATCTCAAAAATGTATTTTGTACTGTGAATCATATTAAAAATACTTGAAAATGATTGTCTTTGTGACTGGAGGACTGCAGAGGAGACTGATCAGAGGGCAGCTTCAGAGGGACTAAAAGAAAGATAATGGTGATGTCAGGATAGGGATTCAGGGTATTAGATTTAAAGAGATAGAGTGTCAAAAGGACAAAGTACTTGGTAAGGAAGAGTAGTAGGGTACCTGATAAAATCTCCCTTATTTTACAGCTCTGCTTAGGGCTAAATTTACCCAAAGATTTAATCTAGTCATTGCACATGTATCCCCTAAGCAGCCCTTACATAGAAGGTTACTCTAAAAAGGAGCTATTTTTGCTAAAGGGCTTTTTTGTTTTTCGTACAAGGAAGTCTAAGTGTCTTGGTTCTAAAACACTAATTTATGACACAATTGTTATGAGTGCTGGGTCAGAATAAGCCTATGGTGGTTTGCATGTTTTCCTACAGTGATTTCTAAATTTATCTGAGTATTTAAATCCCTGGGGTATCTTTTAAAAATTCCAACCCCCAGGCATCAGCCTAAAACAAATCAAAATTTCTGGGGCTGGAACATGGACATCTATTTTTTTTTTGAAGTTCTGTATGTGATTCTACTGTGCACAGTAGTTGGGGATCTAGTCTCTCACAGAATCTTTCCTAGTCCATAGGGTCCCAGGGGCAAAAAAGTAATTTTAGGGTTGTCTTTAAAATTTGGGCCTATTCTGGATTACCTCAAGCAGTGGATACCATTTCCAAGAGTATGGGTCTTCTCTTTTCAAAATTAATTCAGGCTTTTTGATTCATCTCGTTGTATAGTCTGTGGGATTTTTGTGCTGTGAGACTTTCTGACAGTCCAATGATAAGAGAAGGGAAAGAAAGCAGAACAAGAGAAAACGAAACAATTAGAAAGGATAATGATAAAAAAGCAGTTCAGCTTTTAGTACTCAGATTATAGACTTGATATACTATATTTTTTTCTATTGTTGTAAAAATATAGATAATGTTTGCTAATTCAACATTTTTCATGCATCAACTCAGTGAGACCAATAACATCAATCATGTTATGCAACCATCACCGATACCCATCGCCAAATATTTCATAACTGTAAAACAGAAACTCAATGCTTCCTAAACAATGATTCCCTCTCCTCCCTTCTCCATAACTACTATTTAACTCTGTTCTCTATGCATCTATCTGCCTATTCTAGATATTTCATACTAGATCATATAATATTTATCCTTTTATAATTGACTTACTTCACTCAGCATAATGTTTTCAGAGTTAATCCATGTTGTGGATCCATGTATCTGGACTTCATTTCTCTTTAAAGCAGAGTAGTATTCCATTGTATGGGTATACCACATTTTGTGGTTCCATTCATTGACTAATGGACATTTGGGTTGTTTCCACCTTTGGCTATTGTGAATAGTGCTGTAATGAATATTGGTGTAACAGTGTTTGTTTGTATCACTGCTTTCAAGTCTCCTGGGTATATACCTAAGAGTGAAATTGCTGGGTTATATGGTAGTTGTATGGTAGTTTTATGTTTAACTTTTTGAGGAACGGTTTTCTCAGCTGTACCATTTTGCATCCCCACCAGCAATGGGTGAGGGTTTGGATTTCTTCACATACTTGACAACATTTGTTGTTGTTGTTTTTTTTTTTAATCTTATCTGTTCTAGTGGTGGTGAAGTGGTGTGTCATTGGGTTTTTGATTTGCAGGATCCCAGGTGGCACAGTGATTAAGTGCTCTCCTGTGGACCAGAAGGTCAACAGTTTGAACCCACTAGCTGCTCTGCAGGAGAAAGATGTGATAGTCTATTTCCATAAAGATTACAGCCTTGGAAACCTTACAGGACAGTTTGACTCTGTCCTGTAGGGTCACTATGAGCTGGAATTCGACTCAATGGCAATGGGTTTGGTTTTGTTTAGTAGTTAATGACATTGAACATCTTTTTATGTGTTTGTTGGCCATTCATATATCCTTTTAGGTGGAATGTCTCTTCATGTTCTTTACTCATTTTTTGACTGGGTTGTTCATTTTTTTTGTTAAGATGTCTGAATTCTTTATATATCCTGGATATTAAACCCTTATCTGATATATGGATCCCCCACATTTTCTTCCAGCCTATAGGTTGTCTCTTCATTTTATTTATAAAGTACTTTGATGTTCAGAAGTTTTTAAATTTTTATGAGATCCCATTTATCCATTTTGTCTTTTGTTGCTTATACTTTTGGTGTCATGTCTAAGAATCCATTGCAGAAGACTAGGCCCTGAAGCATTACCCTTTTTTTCTCTAAGAGTTTTAAGACATACATTTAGGCCTTTGATCCATTTTGAGTTAGTTTTTGTATATGGTATGAGATATCTTCATTTTTTTTCATGTGGAAATCCAGTTGTCCTAGCACCATTTATTAAAGAGGCTATTCTTCCCCCATTTGATGGTTTTAGCATCCTTGTTGAAGATGTTTGTGCCTAATTCTGGACTCTTAATTATATTCCATCAGCCAGTATATCTATAATTATACCAGTACCAGACTGTTTTTATTACTATGGTTTTATAATTATGTTTTGAGGTAAGGAAGTGTGAGTCCTCCTACTGTGTCCTTTTTCAAGATTGCTTTGGCTATTTGGGGCCAACTTTGCAATTGAGGATTGGCTTTTCCATTTCTGTGAAGAAGGCTGTTAGAATTTTAATGGACATTGCATTGAATTTATATATAGAATACTGTAAATAACTACCCCCCAAACTATTTGAGCTAAAAATTAAAATAATCAAAATTTCAGTATACAAAATCAGTACACAAAAAGCAATTGCATTTCTATGCACTAGTAATGAACAATTGAAAAAGACAAAACAATTACACTTATAACATCACCTAAAGGGATAAAGGACTTAGGAATAAATTTATTTAAGACATATACACTGAAAACTACAAAACATTGCTGAAAGAAATTTATGAAGACTTAAATAAGTGGAAAGGCATCCTATGTTCATGAATTGCAAGATTTAATATTGTTATGATGACAATACTATCCAAAGACATATACAGATTCAATGCAATCAGTATTAAAATCCCAATGATGTTATTTGCAGAAATGGAAAAGCCCATCCAAAATTCATATGGGATTGCAAGGGATGCCAGATAGCTAAAACAAGCTTGGAAAAGAACAAAGTCGAAGGAACACATTTCCCAATGTCAAAACTTACTACAAAGCTAAAGTAATCAAACAGTGGGTATTGGCATAGAATAGATACATAGTCTAAAGGAATAGAATTGAGAGCCCAGAAAAAAATCCTCACATATATACCAGTTTATTTTGGACAAGGAATAGTCTCTTCACCAAATGATGCTGGGGAAACTAAACATTGACATGCAGAAGAATGAAGTTGGACCCCTATCTCACACATATATACAAATTATTTCAAAATGGATCAACAATGTAAAAATAAGAGTTGAAACTATAAAATTTGTGGAAGAAACATAGGGGAAAAACTATATGACTTTGGATTTAGGAATTCTTTCCTAAGTATGGCACCAAAAATACAAGCAACAAAAGAAAAAAAATAATAAATTGGACTTCATCAAAATTAAAAAATTTCTACATCAAAGGACCTTATTGAGAGTGAAAGCACAACCCAGAATGAGAGAAAATATTTGCAAATTATATATCTGGTAAGGATTTACTCTCCAGAATAAAGAACTTTACAACTCAACAACAAAAAGACAAACAACCCAATTAAAAATTGGGCAAAGGATTTCAATAGATATTTCTTCGGTGAAAATATACAAATGACCAATAGCACATGAAAAGATGCTGAGCTTCAGTTGTTATTTGGGGAATGCAAATCAAAACCACAATGAGATACCACTTCATACCCACTCCAAACCAATTGCCATCCAGTTGACCCTGACTCATGGTGGTCCCGTGTGTGTCAGCATAGAGCTGTGCTCCACAGGGTTTTTAATGGCTGATTTTTTGAAAGTAGATTACTAGGCCTTCCTTCCAAGGCACCTTTGAGTGGACTCCAACCACCTTTCAGTTAGCTGCTGAGTGCATTAACCAGTTGCACCATCCAGGGACTCTTTACACCCACTAGGGTGGCTATAATAAAAAAAAGAAAAAGAAAAATAACAAGTGTTGTTAAGAATGTGGAGAAATTGGAACACTTGTACGTTGATGGTAGAAATGTAAAATGGTACAGCCACTGTGGAAAATAGTTTTATGGCTCTTCAGAATGTT
This sequence comes from Loxodonta africana, assembly GCF_030014295.1. NCBI lineage: Eukaryota > Metazoa > Chordata > Mammalia > Proboscidea > Elephantidae > Loxodonta > Loxodonta africana. The sequence goes on along the minus strand of NC_087359.1, from coordinate 30,056,660 downwards.
GATCATAGAATTAGCACACGATGCAGCAGTTCCACTTCTTGGTATTTTTACAAAAGACTTGAAAACAGAGACTCAAATAGATACTTGTATGTGAATGTTCATAGCAGCATTATTAACAGTAGTCAAAAAGTAGAAAGAACCCAAGTGTCTATCAGTAGATTAATAAACAAAATGTAATGTATCCATACAAGGGATTATTATTTTTATTATTTTTAATGTATCCATACAAGGGATTATTATTCAGCTATGAAAAGGAATGAAGTTTTGGTACATGTTACAACAAGGATAAACCTTGAAAACGTTATGCTAAGTGAAATAAACCAGATGCAAAAGGATAAATATTGTATGATTCTACTTATATGAAATATCTGGAATAGGCAAACGCATAGAGACAGAAAAAAGATTAGAGCTACCAGGGGCTAAGGTGGGGAATGGGAAATTTTTGCTCAGTAGATAGTGGCGATGGTTGTACAATAACATGAATGCAGTTAATGTCGCTGAATTGTCCACTTAAAACAGTTACAAAGGCAAACTTTTTATTATATATATTTTACCACAATAAGATTAAAAACTATTAAAAAAATCATTGGGACAATTGGTGATATTTGAATTTGGTTTGTAGATTACAGATTAATATTGAGTAATTTTACTTTCCTAATTTTGATACACTGTAGTTGTATACTGTGGGTCACACAAAAGGAAAATTTAGGTGTACAGGGGCATAATAGATACAACTAGGTTTCAGAAAAATAATATAGAAAGAGATAAAATGATAAATGTGGCGTGATGTTGACATTTAGGGAATCTGGATGAAGGGCACATGGGAATGCTTTGTATAATTCTTGTAACTTTTTGTAGGTGTGAAATAAAATAAAAATGAAAAACAAAGGTGTCTTAACCAACCATAATGTGGGGACCTTATTGGATCCTGATGCAAAGTGTCAAAAAAAAAAAAATTCATGACATTTATGAGACATTTGGAAATTTGAAAATTAACTGGATATTTGATGATGTTAAGGAATTATTGTTAATTTTTTTGGTGTCATAATGGTACTGTATGTATGCTTTTTAAAAGAAAAAACATTTTGTAGAGATGCATACTAAAGTATTAGGTGAAATGATATGACACTGGGATTTGCTTTAAAATAATAAGGGATGGGAGCAAGGATACAGGTATGGATGAAACAGGATTGCGCATGAGTTGATAATTATTGAAGCTAGGTGATGGGTACATGGCAGAATCATCATATTCTCTGTATTTTTGCATATGTTTGAAAATTTCCACAATCAAAAGCTAAAAAGAAGAAAAAGCAAGGAAAAAAGCAATTCAGGAGTTATTCCAATTTTCTGTGCAATTTAGGTATGAAACATCAGTATTCCTATGTGAAGAAAAATACTCTGACAAAACCAGGAGAAAGAAAAGTTTACAACTGCATAGTAAAAGGACTGAGGTAAAGAATTGGAAATATTTCTTTAAAAATTTTTTATTTTATTTTTATTGTTGTAAACATATAGATATTTGGCAATTCCACATTTTCACTTGTATAATTCAGTGAGATCAATTACGTCAGTCTTCTTGTGCAAACACGGAAATATTTCATTCACCTTCAAGTGGTGTCCTTAGCCCTCAAACATTACATTTTAGTCCAGTTATTAAAATGTACAATCTTAAATATTTCATCTCTGTTTCATTCTCCTTTTCTTCTGGCACAGAACAGGGAATCCTTTTAGAAGAATATGAATTTTTTTCCTCTTATCTCCACTAAACCAATTATTTTATTATTGTGTTTTCTGTTAGGGTTTCTTCTGCTTTAACAATAACTCTAAGAAACTTTCAACTCATGAAGATATTTCAGAATTATCAAAGATTAAATTATGTTCTGTAGTTTTAGTGTTAATGTCTTTTCTGTTTTCTAATTGTTTAATATATTCTCTTTGACATTGGTGTTCTGTAATTTCCCTGTATTAGTTTCCTATGGTTACGATAACAAATTACCATAAACTCAATGGCTGAAACAACACAAATTAATTCTCTCACAGTTTTGGAGGCCAGAAGTCCGAAATCAAGGCGTTGGTAGAGCCACACACTCTCTGAAAGCTTTACGGGAGAATGCGTTCTTGTTTCTTCCAGCTTCTGTTGGCACCCAGCGTTCCTTGGTTTGTGGCAGCATAACTACAATTTCTGCCTTTGTATTCACACGGGTCTTCATATGAGTCTGTGTCTCACATCTCCCTCTAAGTTTTTCTTATGAAGACACCTGTCATTGGATTTAGGATCTGCCCTAACTCCAGGATGATGTCCTCTCAATGTATTTAACTTGATTACGTGGGTAAGGACTCTTTTTCCAAATAAGGTCACTTTCACAGGTTCCAGGGATTAAGACATGGGTATATCTTTTTTTTTTTTTTAATATCTTTTTGGGTGACCACCTATCTTAGGGCTGGGTTTTCTAGAAAGAATGATGTATATATGTATATATATATGTGTGTGTAAATATATATATATTTAGAGAAAGAGAGAATTATCTCAAAGGAAATAGCTCACACGGTTGTAGAGGTTGGCAAGTGCCAAGTCCCTTCGTCAGGTGTCATTCTGGAGGCTTCTCCTGATTCACATAGCTGCAGGGGCTGATGAACCCAAGATCAGCAGGTCAAATGGCAGGCCACTGGCTGACAGGCTGTGGAGGCTGATGAATCCCAATATTGGCAGGCAATATGGCAGGTTGCTGGCTCAAGTCCCAAGAACTGGAGGTCAGATGATGACAAGCTGTATGCATGATCCAGAGCAAAAGCCAGTGAGCTTTGCGAGAATGTCCATATATATTGGATGTAGGCCACACTCCTGAGGAAACTCTTCTTGCAACTCATTGGCTGATCACATCAGATCACATCATGGAGATGATTACATCAGATCACAAAGTGGAGGATGACTACATCCTTACATAACTGCCAAACTGCATCATAACTGCCAAACCACTGAGAATCATGGCCCAGCCAAGTTGACACACAACTTTAACCATCATACCACCATTCTTCCTGCTATTCTCACTATGATATAAATAAAAAAAAATTATTTATACATAGGTATATATTTGTTTTCCTCTGTCTTTGTATTTGTTGTGCTTCCTGAATTGAGAATGCATGCTTTCCATCAATTCTGAAAAATTTTTATGCAATATCTTTTAGAATGTTTCCTTTAATTTCTTTATTCTGTCCTTCTGAATCTTCTATTAGACATATATTTGACCTTATCATAGATGAACTCTATTGTTCTTTACATTGCTTTATATTTTTCTGTATTTTGTTCTGAGTGTTTCTCTCCATCTTTTCTCCAGTTCACTTATTCTTTTGTCAGCTGAATCTAATATTCTGTTAGTCTGTCCTTTGAGGTTTTAATTTCAGAAATTATATTTTTTACATCTAGTTTAAAAATTTTTTTTTATTGTACTTTAGATGAAGGTTTACAGAAGAAACTAGTTTCTCACTAAACAGTTAGTACACATATTGTTTTATGACGTTGGTTAACCACCCTATGACATGTCAACACTCTCCCTTCTCAACCTTAGGTTCCATATAACCAGCTTTCCTGTTCCCTCCTGCCTTCTACATCTAGAAGTTTTATTGGGTTCTTCTTTAAATGTGCCTATGTCATGTTCTGGAAGTCCTGGTGGCGTAGTGGTTAAGTGCTATGGCTGCTAACCAAAGGGTTGGCAGTTCGAATTCGCCAGGCGCTCCTTGGAAACTCTATGGGGCAGTTCTTCTCTGTCCTATAGGGTCGCTATGAGTCAGAATCGACTCGACGGCGCTGGTTTTTTTTTTAATGTCATGTTCTTAGCTCATGTTTCAAGATTTATATCTATAAGTCAAATAGATGAAGTTCTTGGTGGATCTAAATCTTCCATTAGTTGTTTTTCTGATTCTCACTTATAGTAACTTGTGTTCTTGGGTGTTTTGTTCCTTGCTTTTTTCCTATCTTGAGCTGAGACAGAGACAGTTGTTATTCTCCATACTCTTTCTGTTAGAAGATAAGTTTTTTTCCTTGCCTACTCTTGCTGGAAACAGTGCCTTTTGAAGATTTTGGCTTTATGTGGAATCTCAGTACCAATTCCCCACCTTGTGCGATCCTAGAGTCTTGTCTCCATACTCTGCATGTTCTTTAAAACTCAGGGCTCTAGGTTCCATGTAAAATTGAGGACACCTACAACTAGAGTTCTCGTTTTTTAAAGTGATATTTTTTTTATCTGCATAACTGTCTCTTTGAATGGCATTTATACATGTAATATTAAATGGGTTACTTAATCATAAGGATAATTTAAGAAAAATTGCTTGTATCATTTGAGTAACTGTACTGTTTCTCCACATTAATTTGCATAGATAGTCAAGGCCTGTGTATATACCCTAGAGGCTGGTGGTTGAGTTATCTCGTTCACACTATACCATAGGTTTTCTCTGCTTCGTAAGATTCGTGACTATAGTCAACTAAATATTAATTAGGAGATGATTAGTGGCATACTTAAGAAAAACATTGCTTTGCAGAAGAATATTGTATAATTTATTTAAAATTTTAGTGTATGTAAAATATAATTTCAAAAAGCAATTTTGCGTCAGAAGAATAGTTAGAGCCCAATATAACTAATTATTTTTTAAGAGGTTTCTAGATTACCAGTGTGATCTCAGGCACTGAATAAATACATTGTTGCATTTGCTCTAGATTATCTCTTCCTCTGTGAAGCTATCAAAGGAGAAGATAACTAAGAAAGAAAACTCTTTATGTAAGTTGCCGAATCAGTACAGAGGTCACGGGACTTCATCACCCATAAGAAAATCTTCAACTACTGGGTATTTAAATCATTGTATTTTGTTCCTTGAATGTTGGCTTCAGACTTAGGGTTTTTCTTTCTAGAATCATTTATCTCTTCCATATAAAGAATGCCAAATAGTTTGTGCAAACGAAGCGACTGTCCTCTTAATAAGGGTGGTGTAGAGATAAGAGCGCTGATTGGAGTCCTGCTTGACCTCACATACTAGCTGTAGGCTCATGTATAATTCACTGTATATCTCTAAGCTTTAGTTTCCACATCTGTACTACCAGAAGCTTTTACTAGATGGACTCCTAAGATTTCTTCCAACATTAACATTTTATAATTTCAGTTATTTACATGTAGGATATCAGATAATCATCTCTTTGAGACCTTTTTACTGAGAGGCAATAGAATCTGGAATTCTTTCGCTGTTTACAGATATTCTTGTTTGCTTTATTACAATAACTTTCTTTAAAAATTGAGTTGAAAGTAGGAAAAATTGTATAACAACCAAAGGATAGAGTGGGCCGTGGACACTACTTACTGACTAGGGTAAATTCTGGTCCATGGAGAAATACAGTCTAAAGGAAACAAGATGGGAACGTTGGAGTGTAATTTAATTTCAAAAAGCAAATTCATATCAGAAAAATGGTTAGGTTAGAGCTTGGTATAATGATTCTTTAAGAGGTTTCTAGATTTTTTTCAAGAAAGACCCTCTGGAGTAAGAGACTTGAAGAATATGAGACTATCGAGAGCTTGATTTGCTAATACTTTGAAATGGAATTTTGTATATTTTCTTTGCTGCTTTCTATTGTGGTTGTTTTTTGACAGGAAAAAGGAAACACTTTCTAACCTCTACCAGACACTATATGATGAAGTACCCTGCGGACGCTTATACTCACAAGAGCTAAATGGTAATAAGAAGTTCTAGAATTTCTTGAATAGATTTTCTGATTAAGACTCTTGTCAGTGGTCAGTGTCTCTTGCTGTACTCTTAATGGCTTATGGTATCAGCTAATACTACATGATATGGCAAATGCTGTAGGCTGTGAGGAAGCATAAGGTAATAGTTTAATCTGTAAATACCTTGTACTGTATTGGTAAAATAGGCAAAAAATATTTTAGATATACTTATTCCAGTCCAAATATATATATTTTTTGTGGGGGGGGGGGATGTCAGGATATTTACATACTATGAATAAATTAGTAAGTCACTGATTTCATTGAAGTTTAGTCTCTGGTACCTAAATATTAAAGCTGACACCACCTTTCACTCCTTTTTGACACCGACCTCTGTCATATCTTGGGCCTCTCCTTCAAATTAAGGCTGTTGGGCGGAAACTTTCTGATGATCTTTCCCTCTTCTCAATGGAAGAGGTTCCCTTTCACCAGACTAATCCTGCCACTTGTCATTTGGGTCATAGTTTCTTCTACTTCCTCAGGGACTATGTTTTATCAATTTTGTACTCTATGTTTCCCAGGGAAGCTTCTTAAAAGAGTTGTTTTCATTATTTACTTCCCATTTCACTGAAATTTGGCTTTCATCTCCATCACTCTGCTAAAGCTCCTATTATTGAAGTCACTATTACCTATTTTTAAGTCTTTCTTTGTATTTAACACTGTCATCTATTGCCTTTTTTTAGAGTAAAAATTGAACTCAATTCCACAAACATTTTGGGAATCTATTTTGAATTAGGTACTGAAAATAGAAGAATGAAAAATCTTGCCACCTAAAAGCTGACAGTTTAGTGAAGGATACTGACTGTTGACGTGCAAACAATCACAATACCAAGCACTTTGACTGAGATACATAGTAACTGCTACAGGAACACAGAGGGAGGATTTAATATTCCCAGGGAGAGCTGTAGAAGCCGTTGCCTATGTGAGCCCTGTATGACTTTTCTGACAGTTTCTGAGAGTTCCTTAGAAAATTGTGGTAGACTGAGAGTTTACTGGCTGCAGACATACCTAAATAAGTCATGAGGATCAGTTTTAAAATGCCAAATATAGAAAGCAAAGATTTAGTCCCATTTCTTCTTTTAGTTATTATTGTTTATTTTTTTTTCCACCCCGGGAGGTGGTAAAAGTATAATCATTCCTCTGAATTAATTAACTGTATGTTTTGTTATACATATTTAGCACTTCAGAAAGCCTGTAAACTTTTTAGTAAAATTCAAAATGGTAAGATTTATGTGAATGATCTGCCAATGATCCTGTGCACCTTGAAGATTTCAATAAATGATTCAGAAATGCGACAGGCACTGAAGACTATTTATATTGATGGTAAGTTCTTGTTTTCATTATTAGTCTAAGGGTCTGTGAGCATGGATATAAGTTGTATGTTTGTCAAATTACAAATATATAAATGCTAAGTTTTAAAAATCTATTATAAAAACGTATTTTGGGGGGCTACATTTACAATAAGGACATTAAAAATTGGGCCTCAGGTGCACAGAATTGGATCGATTGACTATTGAATTGGGTTATGACATACTCTCATCATTGGTCGATGCATGGCCTAATTTTATTTAGTTATCTAATGTTAGTTTAATAATGTAGAAAATATCTTGAATCCACCACCCAAAGTAAAAACTAGGATCTTGACAGTAACATATCTAACTGTAAAGTCCCCCAAACAGACTATTTTACTGCCTCCCCCAATCTGAGGTAAGCAGTATTCTGAATCTTGTGCTCATCATTATCTTTTTAAAAAGTTTTATTGTAGTAAAAAATATATAACAGAAAGTTTGCCATTTTAATGATTTTGAAGTATACAGTTCAGTGACACTAATTAAATTCACAGGGTTGTGCTACCGTCACCACTGTCTATTCCTGAAAGGTTTTCATCACTCCAAACAGCAACTTGGTACACCTTCAGCAGTAACACCTCATTCTCCCCTCTCCCTGGTCCCTGGGCACCACTAATAAACTTTCATCTCTATGCATTTGCCTATTCTAAATATTTCATATAACTGGGATGATACACTATTTGTCCTTTTGTATCTGACTTATCTTACTCAGCATAATGTTTTCAGGGTTCATGCTTACCTTTTTATATAGATTTTTGTGTAGATTTATATTTTTGTAAAGTATACAAAGACTACAGACTTCAGACTGGATTACACCTCAACATAAAGAAAACAAAAATCCTCATAACTGGACCAATAAACAGCATCATGATAAATAAAGAAAATATTGAAGTTTTTAAAATTTTCTTCTTACTTGGATCCACAATCAACACCCATGGAAGCAGCAGTCAGGAAATCAAATGATGCATTACATTGGGCAAATCTGCTGCAAAAGACTTCTTTAAAGTGTTAAAAAGCAGAGATGTCACTTTAAGAACTGAGGTGTGCCTGACCCAAGCCATGGTGTTTTCAGTCGCCTCACATGCGTGTGAAAACTGGACAATGAATAAGGAAGATGGAAGAATTGATGCCTTTGAATTGTGGTGTTGGCGAAGACTGTTGAATATACCATGGACTGCCAGAAGAAAGAACAAATCTATCTTAGAAGAAGTACAGCCAGAATGCTGCTTAGAAGCAAGGGTGGTGAGACTTCGTCTCATATACTTTGGGCATGTTTTCAGGATGGACCAGTCCCTGGAGAAGGACATCATGCTTGGTAAAGTAGAGGATCAGTGAAAAAGAAGAAGAGCCCCAAAGACATAGATTGACACAGAGGTTGCAACAATACACTCAAGCATAGCATCGATTGTGAGGATGGCGCAAGGCGGGGTAGCGTTTCATTCTGTTGTACATAGGGTCGCCATGAGTCAAAATCAACTTGACGGCTCCCAACAACACAAAGTATTTAAAAAATTTTAATTGTCTCTAGCTTTATTAAAAAGCTCGTCATGATGTATTTAATAATTTTGGGACTTTTTCACTTAATATTATATGGCTAAAACTTATTCATATTGTTGCATGCTGCTTTAGTTTCCTGATCCAAGCCATGGTATTTTCAGTTGCGTCATATGCGTGTGAAAGCTGGACAGTGAATAAGGAAGACCGAAGAAGAAGTGATGCCTTTGAATTGTGGCGTTGGTGAAGAATATTGAATATACCGTGGACTGCCAAACAAATGAACAAATCTGTCTTGGAAGAAGTACAACCAGTATGCTCCATAGAAGCAAGGATGGCGAGACTGCATCTTACATATTTTGGCCATGTTGTAAGGAGGGATCAGTCCCTGGAGAAGGACATCATGCCTGGTAAAGTACAGGGTCAGTGAAAAAGAGGAAGACCCTCAATGAGATGGATTGAAACAGTGGCTGCAACAGTGGGCTCAAGCATAACAGTGATTGTGGGCATGGTGCAGGACCGGGCAGTGTTGCATTCTGTTGTACATAGGGTTGCTATGAGTCGGAACTGACGTGAGGGCAGGTAACAAAAACAAGAGCTTTAGTTTACTTAATTGTTTGTATAATATGATCATGTGTGAATGTCACAGTTTACCCATCTACACCCTCACTGATGAGCACCTGGGTTTTCCAGGTTTTAGCTACAGTGAATGTTTACCATGTTTATCTTGATATACATGTACAGAGTTTCTCTTGGGTATGTACCCACCGTAGAACTAGAGGTATGTGAATTAATGTCATACTGTTTTCTAGAGAAGTTACATGACTTTACACAGTCACCAGGAAGACACCTAAATAAGGTATCCTGTGGATCAACTTTCCATTTGGTATTTTCAGTATTTTAGTTTTTGCTAATTACATGAATGTGAAATGATATTATGGAGTAGAGAAGATTTCGTAAGCAAAGCAAAAAAATGTTTGATGTATTAAAATTAAGAAATTTTGTTCATCAGAAGACACCTTAAAGTGAAAAGACAAGTTACAAACTTGGAGGAGATATTTCCATTTCACACAGCTGACAAAGGACTAGTTTCAAAAATGTCAAATGTAAAAATACAAATCAATAACAAACAATGGAATAGAAAAATGGGCAAGAGACTGAACAAATATTTCACAGAAAAGAAAACACATGTAGCCAATCATATAAAAATATGGTTGTTGTTGTTAGGTGCCCTCAAGTCGGTTCCGATTCATAGTGACCCTATGTACCACAGAACGAAACTCTGCCCAGTCCTTCGCCATGCTCAATCGTTGTTATGCTTGAGCCCATTGTTGCGGCCACTATGTCAATTCATCTCCTTGAGGGCCTTCCTCTTTTCTGCTGACCCTGTACTTTACTAAGCATCGTGTCCTTCTCCAGGGACTGATCCCTCCTGACAATGTGTCCAAAGTATGTAAGATGCAATCTTGCCATCCTTGCTTCTAAGGAGCATTCTGGTTGTACTTCTTCCAAGACAGATTTGTTCATTCTTTTGGCAGTCTAATATTCTTCACCAATACCAAAATTCAAAGGCGTCAATTCTTCTTCAGTGTTCCTTATTCATTGTCCAGCTTTCACATGCATATAATGTGATTGAAAATACCATGGCTTGGGTCAGGCTCACCTTAGTTTTCAAGGTGACATCTTTGCATTCAAAACTTTAAAGAGATCCTTTGCAGCAGATTTGCGCAATGAAACGTGTCTTTTGATTTCTTGACTGCTGCTTCCATGGGTGTTGATTGTGGATCCCAGTAAAATGAAATTGTTGACAACTTCAATATTTTCTCTATTTATCATAATGCTGCTTTTTGGTCCAGTTGTGAGGATTTTAGTTTTCTTTATGTTGAGGTGTAATCCATACTGAAGGCTGTGGTCTTTGATCTTCATCAGTAAGTGCTTCAAGTCCTCTTCACTTTCAGCAAGCAAGGTTGTGTCATTTGTATAACACAGGTTGTTAATGAGTAATCCTCCACTCTTGATGCCCTTTTTTCTTCATATAGTCCAGCTTCTCGGATTATTTGCTCAGCATACAGACTGAATAGGTATGGTGAAAGAATACAACCCTGACACACACCTTCCTGACTTTAAACCACTCAGTATCCCCTTATTCTGTCCAAACAACTGCCTCTTGATCTATGTACAGGTTCCTCATGAGCACAATTAAGTGTTCTGGAATTCCCATTCTTCACAATGTTATCCATAATTTGTTATGATTCACACAGTTGAATGCCTTTGCATAGTCAATAAAACACAGGTAAACATCGTTTTGGTATTCTCTGCTTTCAGCCAGGATCCATCTGACATCAACAGTGATATCCCTGGTTCCACGTCCTCTTCTGAAACCTGCCTGAATTTCTGGCAGTTCCCTGTTGATATTTTACTACAGCTGTTTATGAATGATCTTCAGAATTTTGCATGCATGTAATATTAATGATATTGTTCGATAATTTCTACATTCAGTTGGATCACCTTTCTCAGGAATAGGCATACATATGGATCTCTTCCAATCAGTTGGCCCGGAAGCTGTTTTCTGTATTTCTTGGCATAGACTGGTGAGCACTTCCAGTGTTGCATCCATTGGTTGAAAGATCTCCATTGATATTCCGTCAGTTCCTGGAGACTTGTTCTTCGCCAATGCCTTCAGAGCAGCTTGGACTTCTTCCTTCAGTATCATCTGTTCCAGATCATATGCTACCTCTTGAAATGGTTGAAGGCTGACCAATTCTTTTTGGTATAATGACTCTGTGTATTCCTTCCATCTTTTGATGCTTCCTGCCTCATTTGATATTTTCCCCATAGAATCCTTCACCATTGCAACTTGAGGCTTGAATTTTTTCTTCAGTTCGTTCAGTTTGAGAAATGCCGAGTGTGCTCTTCCCTTTTGGTTTTCTATCTCCAACTCTTTGCACATGTCATTATAATACTTTGTCTTCTTGAGCTGCCCTTTGAAATCTTCTGTTCAGCTCTTTTACTTCATCATTTCTTCCTTTTGCTTTAGCTGCTCAACATACAAGAGCAAGTTTCAGAGTCTTTTCTGACATCCATTTTTGTCTTTTCTTTCTTCCTGTGCTTTTAATGACCTCTTGCTTTCTTCATGTATGATGTCCTTCCACAACTCGTCTAATCTTTGGTCATTAGTGTTCAGCGTGTCAAATCTATTCTTGAGATGGTGTCTAAATTCAGGTGGGATATACTCAAGGTCATACTTTGGCCCTGGTGGACTTGTTCTAATTTTCTTCAATTTCAGCTTGAACTTACATATAAGCAATTGATAGCCTGTTCCACAGTCAGCTCCTGACCTTGTTCTGACTGATGATATTGAGCTTCTCCATCAGCTCTTTCCACAGATACAGTCCATTTGATTCTTGTCTATTCTATCTGGTGAGGTCCACGTGTATAGTTGCCGTTTATGTTGGTGAAAAGTATTTGCATTGAAGAAGACGTTAGTCTTGCAAAATTCTATCATTCCATCTCTGGCATCGTTTCCATCACCAAGGCTATATTTTCCAACTGCTGATCCTTCTCCTTTGTTTCCAACTTTTGCATTCCAATCACCAGTAATTATCAATGCGTCCTGATGGCACGTTGAATCAATTTCAGACTGTAGAAGTTGGTAAAAATCTTCAATTTCTTCATCTTTCGAGCATAAATTTGAATAATAGTCATATTAACTTGTCTTCCTTGTAGGCATATGGATATTATCCTACCACAGACAGCGTTGTATTTCAGGATAGATCTTGAAATGTTCTTTTTGACGATGAATGCAATGCCTTTCCTCTTCTCAATTTCTCATTGCTGGCATAGTAGACCATATGATTGTCTCCACGTGTCTGTTAGTTTGTTGTACCGTGGGGGCTTGCATGTTGCTGTAATGCTGGAAGCTATGCCACTGGTATTCAGATACCAGCAGGGTCACCCATGGCGGACAGGTTTCAGTTGAGCTTCCAGACTAAGACAGACTAGGAAGAAGGACCTGGCTTGTTAAGGAGAGCCAAGTTTAGAATAGAAATGACATATGTAAGTGGAAGGAATAGTCAGAAATTAAAATAAATTTAGTACACCTAAACGCAAAGTAGTACTCTGAGGTTGAAGACATCAAACTGCTAAAAACTAAGATGTGGATTTATAATCATAAAAAAAATCATAGAAGAGAAAATTCTAGAAGTCAAGATGGACCACAAACAGAATGTTGCTAAACAATCTGATAGTAACTGGCAAATTGCAGGAATATGCAGGCATTCATTCATCTACTCACCAGGTCACCCCAACATTTTTTGAGCATCTAGTATGTGATAGCTTTCTGATGATATAAAGATAAATAAATATGGACCTAACTTTTAAGAAGCTCAAAGCACAACCCTATTTTTTTTTACGTGTTTAGTTACCTATTATGTTAATTTGTTTTTGACATGCAACTTTTTGGAAATTTATATTAAATATTTTTTCTAAAGTAGAAATAAATTCATTTCTTAAAGGCACAGAAGAATCTAAAGGAGAGTCAAAATCACCTGTAATCTCTCTACCCAGAGCCAACTGTTGGTATTTTGGTATATGTCTTTCTAGGCTTTTTCTAAGAATATATGTTTGCGTGTGTGTAACTGTGGTGTATACACACATATGAATACATGATTTTTACAGACATGCATGCAGTTTTATTGCCTTTTTCTATTACCTTGTACTATAGACAACTTGGAAACCCTGGTGGCATAGTGGTTAAGTGCTATGGCTACTAACCAAAGGGTCGGCAGTTCAAATCCACCAGGCGCTCCTTGGAAACTCTATGGGGCAGTTCTACTCTGTCCTATAGTGTTGCTGTGAGTCAGAATGGACTCGACGGCACTGGGTATAGACAAATTTTCATGTAAATAAATATGTATCTATGCTGCCATTTTCAATTGCTGTGAGTTATTCTCTGAAACAGATTTGTTTTTAAAATAAATTTTCTGTTGATGGACATATAGGTTATTTCTAATATTTTTGCTTTTATGAACAATGCTGTTCTCTCATCAGACAAGTTAATATAGATAACTAAAATTGAAATTGATAGGTGAAAGAATATGAACTTTTTAAGGCTTTTAAAGAATAATATTGTTATTAGAAATTCAGATTTAGAACTTTAGAAATTCAGTTCTAATCATCTGAATTTGCTGTGGGAGTAACTGAGGGATAGAAAGGTGAAGAAAGCACCAATTTTAGATGACACATATTTACCCTTTTGTTCCTTAATTTTTGCAATGGAAATAATGTAACACTGCATCGAACATCTGGGCAATAAATGTAAGTACAAGGAAAAGTTAAATAACTTACGTAGTTGTGTCCTGCCATTTATTTGTATAGAGGTTTTTTCTTTTTATTTATTTAGTGTTTTTAGCTCACAGAAGGTTATATGTTAAAAAATAAAAATTGTCCTCCCCAGCCTTTTCCTATAATCCCTTGTGGTAAACACTGTTAATAATTTGGTTATCCTTCGTGACCTGTGTGTGTGTGTGTGTGTGTGTGTGTAATGATTTTTAACCAGTCTCGAATTTATTAATGGTGAAGCTGCCTCTAAAATTTTTGTTACTACAAATAGTGCTACAAAGAACCTCCTTGTACCTCAGTTCTTGGATATATGTTCAAGTATTTCTACAGAATAAATTTTGAGAAATAAAAATGCTGTTATAGGATATGGACATATCAAACTTTCTCTCCCTCCCCCACAACAACAAAAAAAACCCCCCAAAAAGCAAGCAAGCAAGCAAACAAAAAAACACCATTTTTTGCACTTATAGTCCCAAAGCAATGACTATGAGTGCCTTTTAAAAATAGAGGTTCTAAACTTGTATTGATTACAGATTATTGCCTTTAGTTAATCCATGGATGGTTTTTAGGTATTTTTTTCCTCAGTGTATTTTTTTCTTTGATTTCTTTCTTATAACTCTGAAAATTGCAGATGGGAAAGTGATATATGTTAAATTCTGTATTAAAGTATTGTTTACCCTCCCCCCCCCAAAAAAAAAAAGAGTATAGGAGGGAGTGGATTACTAAGTTTTTTATAGAGTCAGGCTAGGTGCACATCATTTTGTCAGTATTTTATGCCTAATTACATAGTTTGCTATTGACAGGAATTAAGACCACCATGCAATTATGACTACAGACATCTGTTATTGTCTAAATTATCCTAGCTTAAGTTGAAAATGTCAGAGAAAAAGTACATCAAAGCTTGTGAATTCTTTGGCTTTGCTTTAATCTCTGAATATAAAACCAAAAACCAAACCCAGTGCTGTCAAGTTGATTCTGACTCATAGTCGACCCTACGGGACAGAGTAGAACTGCCCATTAGAGTTTCCAAGGAGCACCTGGCAGATTTGAACTGCCGACCCTTTGGTTAGCAGCCGTAGCACTTAATCACTATGCCACCAGGGTTTCCTCTCTGAGTAATAGTGGATTGCAAAAGCTAAAGTGCTTTTTAAGGCGCTTCTTGCTAACATAGGCATAACAATGAAGTTCCTTCTTAACTATCTTGAGAAGACGTCACAAAGCGTGGATCTTTTCTGTAAAAAAAATCCCTGATTTTTAAAGGCAGAAGTTTTTCCAGACTTGGATTTTCTTGAACACGTGGCCAGTCTTGAAGCATTTTACAAGATTGTTTACCAAGCATGCAGGCCACACACATGATTAGAGAATCCTTGTTTATGTGCCCTGAAAATGAATGACCTAATTTGTGGCTTGGATTAGAGTAAGAAAATTGAGGTTGAGTTTCTAGAAAATGTTTTATCCACTCCAGATACCTTTTTTTTAAAAATGTTTTTAAAGGATGTATTAGAAAAAGTAGTAGGTCTGCTATTTCTCTTCATGCAACTAGATGAAACTATTAGTATCTACTAGTCAAGTCAGTTCCTGCTTTTTGATGATCATGCTGTTACTAGTAAAATGACACCATCAAATAATTTCTATTTTTAAGCTATGCCATTTCTCTTCAGCATAAAAGTGGATGAAATTACTGGTATCTCCCAGTGCAGCCTAACTTTTGCACACTGATGAATCAAAGAAGAGTTGTATTTTGTAAGCTCCATTTAGAAATTTCATAGGTCTGTGACATCTTCAGAATGGTGGCAAGTTTTTTTTTTTTTTTTAAGAGCAAAGCTTTCATTTGAAGAAAAATCTTGTTATTATGTGCAACCACAGTGTACCTCTGACAGCTGGTTTTCTACTTTGATGAAGAAATAATCTTCCTATTTCATGACTCATCACTTCATATTGACATTAATTAATTAATTTTGCAAAAATTTTGAAAGACATTTATGGCTGTTAAAATTGCCATCCTCATCAGAATCAGAACCTTGAATTACTGCCTTTTCAAGAGTTTTTGTCAAAAAAAATGGGAGCAAAATATTTAGTTTTCTAATGTCCTGGTTTTTAAAAACTTTTTGTATGTTTTTACAGTTTTATTGGCATAATTGACATATAATAAACTGCACCTATTTAAAGTGTACAATTTGATAAATTTTGATATATATTTAAACCTGTCATCATGGATTTTATTGTGTCCCCCCCAAAATATGTGTCAACCTGGTTAGGTCATGATTCCCAGTATTGAATAATTGTTCACCATTTTGTCATCTGATGTGATTTTCCTATGTGTTGTAAATCCTACTCTGTGATGTTAATGAGTCAGGATTAGTGGTGGTTATGTTAATGAGGCAGGATTCAATCTGCAAGATTAGGTTGGGTCTTCAGCAGACAGACATGGGGATCTCATACCACCAAGAAAGTAGAGCCAGGATTCTGTGTCCTTTGGACCTGGGGTCTCTGCGCTGAGAAGCTCCTAGAGCAGGGGAAGATTGATGACAAGGACCTTCCCCTAGAGCTGACAGAAAGAGAAAGCCTTCCCCTGGAGCTGAATTTGGAATTCTAGCCTCCTGGACAGTGAGAGAATAACTTTCTGTTTGTTAAAGCCATTCACTTGTGGTGTGTCTGTTATAGCAGCACAGATGACTGAAACAGAATTTGGTACCAGGAGTGGGTTGCTGCTCTAACAGATACCTAAAATGTGGAAGCAGTTTTGAAACTGTGAATAGATACAGGCTGGAAGAGTTTTAAAGTGCCTAATAGTAAAAGCCTATATTGCCTTGAAGAGGCTCTTGGTGCAATTATGGATGTCAAAGACAATTCTGATGAAGGGTCAGAAGGAAGTGAAGGGAGCTGTTACACTGGAGATGGTGCAGATTTCAAGAAGCAGCATCAAACAGCAGCATCAGAGAAATTGCAACAGCAGAACCAGGAGACCAGAACAGGAAAGCCCTGGAGCCGACCCACGGGGCAAGACAGCTGAGTGCCTATACACAGGAGGCTTTCTGGTGGAGTAGGGAGCTTCCGAGCACTTACTGGTGGAGCGAGGCTTGCCATCAGTGCGTCAGATCTATTCTTGAGATGATCTCTAAATTCAGGTGGGATATACTTAAGGTCATACTTTGGCTCTTGTGGACTTGTTCTAATTTTCTTCAGTTTCAACTTGAACTTGCATATGAACAATCGATGGTCTGTTCCTCAGTCAGCCCCTGGTCTTTTTCTGACTGATGATATTGAGCTTTTCCATCATCTCTTTCCACAGATATAGTTGATTTGATTCCCGTATATTCCATCTGTTGAGGTCCATGTGTATAGTCGCCGTTTATGTTGGTGAAAAGGTACTTGCAATGAAGAAGTCCTTGGTCTTGCAAAATTCTTTCATGCAATCTCCAGCATCATTTCTATCATCAAGGCCATATTTTCCAACTACTGATCCTTCTACTTTGTTTCCAACTTTTGCATTTCAATCACAAGTAATTATCAGTGCATCCTGATTGCATATTGGATCAATTTCAGACTGCAGAAGTTGGTAAAAATCTTGAATTTCTTAATGTTTGGCCTAGTGGTTGGTGCGTAAATTTGAATAATAGTCATATTAACTGGTCTTCCTTGTAGGTGTAAGGATATTATCCTATCACTGACAGCATCGTGCTTCAGGGTAGCTCTTGAAATGTTCTTTTTGGTAATGAATGCAGTGTCATTCCTCTTCAAGTTGTCATTCCTGGTATAGAAGACCATATGATTATCTGACTCAAAATGGCCAATGCCAGTCCATTTCAGCTCACTAATGCCTAGGATATTGATGTTTATGCATTTCATTTTTGACAACTTCAATTTTCTTAGATTCATACTTCATACATTTCAGGTTCTGATTATTGATGGATGTTTTCAACTGTTTCTTCTCATTTTGCATTGTTCCACGTCAGCAAATGAAGGTCCCAAAAGCTTGACTCTATCCACATCATTAAGGTTTACTCTACTTTGAGGAGACAGCTCTTCCCCAGTCATCTTCTGAGTGCCTTCCAACCTGAGGGGCTCATCTTCCAGCATTATCTCAGACAATGTTCTGCTGCTATCATATGGTTTTCACTGGCTAATTCTTTTCAGAAATAGACTGCCGGGTCCTTCTTCCTAGTCTGTCTTGGTCTGGAAGCTCAGCTGAAACCTGTCCACCATGGGTGACCCTGCTGGTATTTGAATACCAGTGGCATAGCTTCCAGCATCACAGCAACACGCAGGCCCCCACAGTACAACAAACTGACAGATGAATTGAACTGTAATGACCGAATACCGGACAAGCTGAGGAATGACATCAAGGACATCATACATGATTCTGTGAGAGAATAAATTTCTGTTTGTTAAAGCCAGTCACTCGTGGTATTCCTGCTATAACAGTACTAGATGACTAAGACAACTATGAAACCATTATCACAATCAAGATAGTGACCGTGTTCATCACTCCAAGTTTCTTCATGCCCTCTCTCCCTTTCCATACCTGCTCCATCTCTATCCCCAGGCAAACATCGGTCTGCTTTCTGTCACTTTAGATTAATTTGCATTTCTAGAATTTTACAGAAACGAAATCATGTGGTATGTACTAGTTTTTTGTCTGCTTTTTTTTTTTACAGCTTAATTATGGTGAGATTCATCAATTTTTTGTATTTATCAATAGGTCATCTCTTTTTATTGTTGAATATTATTTCGTTATATGATATACTACAATTTGTTTATCCATTCATTAATTGGTGGACATTTGGGTTGTTTCAGGTTTTTGACTATTATAAGTAAAGCTGGTGTAAACATTCATGTGGCTGTCTTTGTGTGGTCATATGCTTTCATTTCTCTTGGGTAAATACCTAGTAGTAGAATGGTTGGGTCATTCCCACCAACAATATATGAGAGTTTGGGTTGCTACACATCCTTGCAAACCCTTGATGTGGTCAGCCTTTTTAAACTGTAGTCATTCTAATAGATGTGTCATGGTTTCTCATCATGGTTTTAATTTACATTTTCTTTTTATATTTCATATTTAATGTTTATGTTGACTGCTCTTGTGTATAGACTATGGGATTGTAATGCCATCAGTTAATTCTATTTGTATTTTTAGTTTGGATTTTTATCTTACGTTCTTAGTGAGTTTCTGATGATAAGTATGCTGATGTAGTTTTTTTTTTTTTTTTTTTCCTTCTGTTTCTCAACTGTTCTTACAGGTAACGGACTGGTGGATTTTTCAAATTTCCTTAAGGCTTTGAATGATGTTTCTTATTTGGTCTCTCAGGATCCAGGTAAAAAGACTATTCTTCAAAAGTATACAAGAGAATAATTGTGATAGTAACTGATTTTTGGATGGAGTGGGTATATGAATTTGTGTTTCTTAACTCTGTTTTTCCCCAGTAGTTAGGTTGAGAAAAATTAGACAGGAGTTGTCTCATAAAAGGCTTTTAAAAACCTGAATCACTGCCATACCATCCTAGTTTTCTATCTTGAATTCCCACTTTTCTCTGCATACAACTGCTAGACTAATTTTCTTAAAACGCTATTTTTGTCATGTTGCTCTCCTGCCCAAGAATTTAGATGCTTTTCTTACTAACAGATGAACCTAATCCAAACTCTTACACTTGTCTTTCTCACCTCTTCATAGTTTTGCTCACTGCTCCTCTCTTCTTCATAGGATCTTTCCCAAGCAAGAACCCCATGCTCCAGTTAGTCATAAATCTTTATACATGCCAATTTCATTCTTATTTCCATGCCCTTGTTCATGTTTTTTTTTTTCTTCCTGTTGATGTCTCACATCTCTTTTGTTCTCTACCCTTAACGGTAGTTTCTTCACTGTGTCTGAAATCTGTATTTCTCTCTAAAAATTGCTGATGCTTGTGGGTCTCCTAGTAATTTTGAGTTAGCATTACATATAAATTGTAAAGAAAGTGCTTGGAAAAAATATTCATGTTAATGACGGAAATAGTGGTTCCAAACCTTTGAGAAGACCTCTAGTGTCCATGACCAGAGTTTAGAATTTCCTCGTTTCTCCATTAAGCAAGGTAAAGTACCTATGCTCAGCCCTTGGGATTATATACTTTTAGACTGTGTTTTCTTAGAATTAAGGATATATGAATATAATAGTCTTCATATCCCTCATTAAACAAGAGGCAAGAAAAGCCATTCAATATTTATTAATTTATGTTGTAAATATTATTAAATACCTACCATATGCAGCAATGAACAATACAGATATGATGCTTGGCTTGCTTTTTCTCTTTTGATTCCTTACTTCCTACTTGGTATTTTGTTTTACTCCTGTGATATCTGGTTTCTCCTGGTTCTTCTTTGCCTCCTTGGCATTCCTAACCAAAGATTTACATGATGATTGAATGAGATAACCCATACTATGTGCCTGGCACGTAGTCAGTGCTCAATAAACATCAGCTATTTTTGTTAGTGGAACCGTGGTGTTACAGTGGCTAAGAACTATCACTGCTAACCAAAAGATCAGCAGTTTGAATCCACCAGCTGCTCCTTGGAAACCCTATGGGGCAGTTCTGTTCTGTTCTATAGAGTTACTATGAGTCAGAACTGACTTGATGGCGTGTAATAACATTTTTATTAGTAAAATAATATTAGTGGTAATAATAACAAAAATCAGTTTTTCTACTAGAAATATAGCCAGAATTTGGGCAAATGCCTAACTGGAAGTAAATTTTTAGAATATGCTATGCCTATGTTAGTTTTTTCTCCCCTAGTATGTTATTGACACAAAATCAGCTCGTTCTCCAAGATAAGCTGTTGATTCTCATGTTAGAATTATTTCTTTGTTAAATGGTTTTGCAGCATTCCAGGATGCCTTGAAGATATTCTGTAGAATAAAACATGGTCAAGTTGCAGCTGATGAATTAGCTCCAGTTTTAAGTAGTATGAATATCTTTGTAGACCCTGAGACTGTTCAAGAGATGATAAACTATACCTTTGTTGACAGTGAGTAATTTGAATTGATATGTGTGTGTATGTATATCTTTTTTGGATATCAATTTTGTGATTGTTTGTTTCTTCTCCTTGTCCCTCTTGATTCCCACCTTTTGCCATCAGCACTGCTTACTGGTAAGAGAGAGTATAGAAAAATGAAACGAGAAATGTCTAAAATTGTTATTTTTTGGTAATTTTGGTTAAAGTGTAAGAAAAAATATATATTTCTTTTTTGCCTTATCTCTCTTTTCTAGAAGCTACTGCTTGTCTTAGTGGTGATGTAGAACACTGGCTGCACAAATTAGGAGACCTAAACTTTCTTGAATTCTCAATTTTATTATGTAGCTCTGATTAGAAAATTTTCTTATGCTATTGAGTTACTCTCTGCAAATTGTTGATTTCTTTATATGTTGTAAATATATTCAGTGTTTTGTGAGTAATAGATGCTTAAATGAGACCAAGGAATGTCCTATCATAATGGAGTGATTAATTGATTGATTGATTGATTCATTCATTTAATGAGTCAGATAGTCAATCACTTAATATCCACTGTGTTTGGAATTAGGTGACAAAAATGAATAAAACACACTCCTTTTTCTGAAGGATCTGACATTCTAAGGTGGGAAAGAGTTGAGTAAACTTAAAATTATGATGTGTGGTAAGTAACTATATTATAATAATACACTGCTAGTGCATATTAGAGTCACTAGGGAAGGATTATCAGAGGAGGTAATGTTGAACTAAATCTTCAAGGATCAAACTAAAATAACCTAATGCATTGCCATAGAGTCAATTCTCACTCATAGCAACCCTATAGGACAGGGTAGACCTGCCCCGTAAGATTTCCAAGGAGCAGCTGGTGGATTTGAACTACTGACCTTTTGGTTAGCAGCTGTAGCTCTGAACTACTGTGCCAGCAGGGCTCCCTTCAAGGACTAGTAGGGGGGATTAAGTTTTTGAAGGTGGTAGTGAAGAATGAGAAAGACATTGTAGACCGAGGGGACAGTTTGTGTAAATGTGACGGAAAAATAACCAGACATGGCATCTTTTCCAGTGGGCTCCCACTGTTTTTTGTCATTTGTTAGTGCTGGCTTCATAGTAATGGGCCTTTTCTTGTTGAAATGTAGCCTGGAGATAGAACCAGGCTACATGTCATTCTACTAGATGATGATTTATGGTAGACTCTGGGGTAGTAAACATGAGCAGAGGAATGTACTGGGGAATGAAGATAGATGTCTGTAAAACAGAGATTTTAAAGACTAATCTCAAACCATACTATTAAATAGTCCTTAGGGCACTCTACCAGGAGCAACAGAAATCTTACGTAAAACCACTGTAATATCTTGCTTTTTGCCTCATGGAATTCTGGTCTGAGCCTCCAGGTATCCTACTTTATTTGGAGAGGTAGACTGGAGAAATGATACTGATTTCATAGGATTGTTGTAGGAGTTAAACACAAGCATCTATCACAGTGCATGGCACATAGAACAGACTCAAGAAGTAGGAGGCAGAAACCTGAGCCATCCTTGAAAACTCTTTTTCTCTTCTCCTCATGCAATCATTATGAAGTCCTATTATTTTAATGTTGAACATACCATGGACTGCCTGAAGAATGAACAAATCCGTCTTGGAAGAAGTACAGCCAGAATGCTCCTTAGAAGCAAGAATGGCGAGACTTCATCTCATGTGCTTTGGGCATGTTATCAGGAGGGACTAGTCCCTGGAGAAGAACATCATGCTTGGTGAAGTAGAGGGTCAATGAAAAAAAGGAAGATCCTCAACAAGATAGATTGACACGGTGGCTGCAACCGTGGGCTCAAGCATAGCAAAGATTGTGAGGATGGCGCAGGCCTGGGCAGTGTTTGGTTCTGTTGTGCATAGGATCACTATGAATTGGGACCAACTTGACGGCACCTAACAACAACAACAACATTAGTTTAAACTCCTAGGTATCTCTTAAACCTTTGTATTTCTTTCTGTAGCTTCCATTACTACCTTAGTCCAAGTTATTCTAAGTATTTCTTTAGGACTACCGCAGTCATCCTAACTGATCTGCCCAAATCCGTTCTTAAACCTCTTTATGCTGCAGCCAGAATGATCTTTTCATATCATAAATCTGATTTTGTTACCCTCCTTGCATAAAACCTAATAGCTCTTGGGATAGAGAACTACTTTATGTGGCTTATTCACATCTTCAGCTTCATATCAGACCACATTTTCTTTTGCTCTCTGTTCCTTCTTAGAGTTTCAGCTATATACCATGTTTGCTTCTGTCTCACGGTCATTTCATATGTTCTTTTCTCTTCCTGGAACATTCCTTTCCTCCTAGTTAACTCCTCCTTATACTTTAGATCTAAACTCAGCTGTCTATTCTTCAGGGATGCTTTCCTGACCTCTCTAAGTTAACTTTCCCTGTTATATATTCTTGTAGCTCTAATCACACTTGCAATTTCTATTTTTGATTAAGATCTGTATCTTAAATAAGACTAAACACCAGGAGAGCAGATAGCTTGTCTTTTTTTTTTTTTTTATTGTGCTTTAGGTACAAGTTTACAGATAAAGATGATCTCTTAGTTAAAAATTTGTACACGTATTGTTTTGTGACATTGGTTACAATCCCCACAATGTGAGAGCACACTCCCCTTGTACATCTCTAGTTCCCTGTGTCCATTCAACCAGTTCCTGTCCCTTCCTGCCTTCTCATCCTGTTTTTGGACAGGAGCTGCCCATTTGGTCTTAAATATCTGATTGAACTAAGAAGCACGTTCCTCATGTGCGTTATTATTATTTAGCTGCTATCCCTATAATGTGACTGCGTATTCTTCCTTTCCATCCCGGATTTCCCGTGTCCATTCGACCAGCTTCTATCCCTTTCTGCCTCCTCATCTCGCCTCTGGATGGGAGCTGCCTGTTTAGTCTCATATATCTACTTGAACTAAGAAGCACATTCTTCACAAGTATTTTATGTCTTATAGTACTTTGAACATGTTGTCAGGAGAGATCAGTCCCTGGAGAAGGATATCATGCTTGGCAGAGTACAGGGTCAGCGGAAAAGAGGAAGACCCTCAATGAGGTGGATTGACACAGTGGCTGCAACAGTGAGCTTAAGCATAACAACAGTTTTAAGGATGGCGCAGGACCGGGCAGTGTTTCGTTCTGTTGTGCATAGGGTCGCTATGAGTCGGAACCAAGTCCTATCAGCAACACAGCAATAATCCAGTCTATTCTTTGTCTGAAGAGTTGGCTTTGGGAATGGTTTTAGTTCTGGGTTAACAGAGGGTCTGGGGACCATGTTTTCTGGTGTTTCTCCAGTCTCAGTCAGACCATTAAGTCTGGTCTTTTTTACTAGAATTTGACATGTATTATTTTTTGTTTTATAGTCCTCTCTAATCTTTGCCTGAAGAGTGGGTTTCAGTTCTGGGGAAACAGAGCATTTGGGGGCCATAGTTTCGGGGATTCCTCCTGTTTCTTTCAGACCATTGCATCTGATCTTTTTATGTGAATTTAAATCCTATTCTACATTTTTCTCCTGCTCTGTCTGGGACTGCCTGTTGTATTGTTCCCTGTCAGGGCGGTGATGGGTGGTAGTTGGGTACCGTCTAGTTCTTCTGGTCTCAGGCTGGTGGAGTTTCTGGTTCGTTTGGTCCTTTAGCCATTTGGGCTAGTATTTTCCTTGTGTCTTTGGTTTTCTTCATTCTCCTTTGCTTAGAGTGGGATGGGACCGATAGATGTATCTTAGATGGCTGCTTGCAAGCTTTTAAGACCCCAGATGCTATTCACCAAAGTGGAATGTAGAACATTTTCTTTATAAACTATGCTATGCCAATTGACCTAGATGTACCCCAAAACTATGGTCCCCAGCCCCCAGCCCCAGCTGCTTTGTCCCTCAAAGTGTTTGGATGTGTCTAGGAAACTTCTTAGCTTTTGCTTTGGTCCAGTTGTGCTGACTTCCCTTGTATTGTGTGTTGCCCTTCCCTTTACTGAAGTTGACCCTTGTCTACTATCTAGTTAGTGATTTCCCATCCTCCTCCCTCCCCACCCTCATAACCATCAAAGAATGCTTTTTTCTGTGTTTAGACCGTTTCTTGAGTTCTTATAATAGTGATCTCATATAATATTTGTCCTTTTGTGACTGACTAATTTCTATCAGCGTAATGCCCTCCAGATTCAGCCATTTTGTGAGATGTTTTGAGGATTCATCATTGTTCTTTATTGTTGCATAGCATTCCAGTGTGTGTATGTACCATAATTTGTTTATTCATTCATTTGTTGATGGGAATTCAGGTTGTTTCCATGTTTTTGCTGTTGTGAATAGTGCTGCAGTGAACATGGGTGTGCCTATGTCTGTTTGTGTGGTAGCCCTTATTTCTCTCAAGTATATTCCTAGAAGTGGGATTGCTGGATTGTGTGGTATTCCTATTTCTAGCTTTTTAAGCAAGTGCCAAAACATTTTCCAAAGTGGTTGTAGCATTTTACATTCCCACCAGCAGCGCTTAAGAGTTCCGATCTTCCTACAACCTCTCCAACATTTGTTATTTTGTGATTTTTTGGATTAGTGCCAGCCTTGTTGGGGTGAGATGGTATCTCACTGTAGTTTTGATTTGCATTTTTTTAGTGACTAATAATCGTGAGCATTTCCTCATACGCCTGTTAGCCTCCTGAATCTCTTCTTTGGTGAAGTGTCTGTTTCTATCCTTTGCCCATTTTTCAATTAGATTATTTGTCTTTTTGTTGTTAAGGTGTTTCAGTATTTTGTAGATTTTAGAGATTATGGGATATGTTGTAGCCAGAAATTTTTTCCCAGTCTGTAGCTTCTCTTCTTCTGGTGAAGTCTTTTGATGAGTGTAAGTGTTTGATTTTTAGGAGCTCCGAGTTACCTAATTTCTCTTCTGGTGTTTGTACGTTGTTTGTTATGGTTTGTATACTATTTATGCCATGTATTAGAGCTCCTAGCATTGACACTGTTTTTTCTTCCATGATCTTTATCGTTTCAGATTTTATACTTAGGACTTTGGTCCAGTTTGAGTTAGTTTTTGTGTATGGTGTGAGGTATGGGTCCTGTTTCATTTTTTTTTTTTTAACAGATGAAACAGACTTTGGGCCTTTGTCAAATATCAGCTGCTCATAGGTGGATGGATTTACGTCTGGGTTCTCAATTATGTTCCCTTGGTCTATGTGTCTGTTGTTGTACCATTACCAGGCTTGTTCTGACTACCATGGCAGTTCAATAGGTTCTAAAATCAGGTAGCGTGAGGCCTCTCACTTTGTTCTTCCTCTTCAGTAATACTTTACTTATCTGTCGCCTCTTCCCTTTCCATATGAAGTTGGTGATTTTTTTCCCCATTTCATTAGAAAATGCCATTGTATTTATGTTGTATCTGTAGATCGCTTCAGGTAGAACTGGCATTTTCACAATGTCGAGTCTTCCTATCCATCAGCATGGTATGTTTTTCCACTTCTGTAGGTCTTTTTTGGTTTCTTGCAGTAGTGTTTTGTAGTTTTCCTTGTATAGGTCTTTTATGTCTCTGGTTAGATTTATTCCTAAGTATCTTATCTTCTTGGGGACTATTGTAAATGGTACTGATTTGGTGATTTCTTTTTCAAAGTTCTCTTTTGTTGGTGTAGAGGAATCCAACAATTTTTGTATGCTTATCTTGTGTCCTGATACTTTGCTGCAATTTTTTATTAGTTCCAGTAGTTTTCTTGTGGATTCTTTGAGGTTTTCTGTGTATAAGATCATATCATCTATGAATGGGGATACTTTTACTTCTTCCTTACCAATTTGAGTGCTCTTTATTTCCTTTGGTTGCCTTATTGCTGTGGGTAGAACTGCCAGAACAATGTAGAATAAGAGTGGTGATAAAGGGCATTGTTTTTTTTATTTCTTTTGGTTGCCTTATTGCTGTGGGTAGGACTGCCAGAACAATGTAGAATAAGAGTGGTGATAAAGGGCATCTTTGTCTGGTTCCCATTCTCAAAGGGAATGTTGTTAGTGTCTCTCCATTTAGGATGATGTTGGCCATTGGCTTTGTATAAATATCCTTTATTATGTGGAGGAATTTCCCTTCTATTCCTCTTTTGCTGAGAGTTTTTACCAGGAACGGTGTTGGACTTTGTCAAATGCCTTTTCTGCATCAATTGATAAGATCATGTGGTCCTTTTGTTTTATTTATGTGGTGGATTACGTTGATTGATCTTCTAATGTTGAACCATCCCTGCATACCTGGTATGAATCCCCCTTGGTCATGATGAATTATTTTTTTGATATGTTGTTGAATTCTATTGGCTAGAATTTTGTTAAGAATTTTTGCGTCTATGTTCATGAGGAATATTGGTCTGTAGTTTTCTTTTTTTGTGGTATCTTTGCCTGGCTTTGGTATCAGGGTTATGCTGGCTTCATGGAATGAGTTCGGGAGCATTCCTTCTTTTTCTATGCTCTGAAATACGTTTAGTAGTACTGGTATTAACTCTTCTCTGCAAGTTTGGTAGAATTCTCCAGTGAAGTCATCTGGGAAAGGACTTTTTTTTAATTACCTCTTGAATCTCTTCTTTTATTATGGGTTTATTTAGTTTTTCTACCTCAGTTTTTGTTAGTTAAGATAGGTAGTGTGTTTCTAGAAATTTGTCCATTTCCTCTACATTTTCAAATTTGTTGGAGGGCAATTCTTTAGTATTCTGTTATGATCCTTTTTATTTAAGTTGGGTCTGTTGTGATACCGTCCATCCCATTTCTTATTCGGGTTATTTGCTTCCTCTCTGTTTTTCTTTTGTCAGCTTGGCCAGTGGTTTGTCAACTTTGTTGATCTTTTCAAAGAACCAGCTTTTGGTCTCGTTGACTCTTTCAATTGTTTTTGTATTCTCTATTTCATTTATTTCTGCTCTCATCTTTATTATCTCCTTTTTTTATTTTTTGGTGCCTGAGGGCTTCTTTTGCTGCTCTTTTGCTGTTTGAGTTGTAGGGTTAATGTTTTGGTTGTGGCCCTTTCTTCTTTTTGGATGTGGGCATTTATTGCTATAAATTGACCCTTAAGCAGTGCTTTTGCTGTGTCCCAAAGGTTATGGTAAAATGTGTTTTCATTCTCATTTGATTCTATTAATTTCTTTATTCCATCCTTGATTTCTTCTACAACACAGTAGTTTTGAAGCTAGGTGTTGTTCAGTTTTCATATATTTGATTTTTTTTTCCTTGTTGTTTGTGTTACCGATTTCTACTTTTTTGGCATTATGATCAGAAAAGATGCTTTGTATTATTTCAGTGTTTTGGATTCTGTTAAGGCTTGCTTTGTGGTCTATTCTGAAGAATGTTCCATGTGCGTTGGAAAAGAATGTGTACTTTGCTGCTGTTGGATGGAGTGTTCTGTGTATGTTTATGAGGTTAAGTTGATTGATTGTGGCATTTAGATCTCCCATATCTTTATTGAGTTTCTTTCTAAATGTTCTGTTCTTCACCAAAAGTGGTATGTTGAAGTCTTCTACTATTATCGTGGAGCTGTCTATTTCTCTTTTCAGTGCTGTTAGAGTTTGTTTCATGTACTTTGGAGCCTTGTCATTGGGCACATATATATTTATTATGGTTATGTCCTCCTGGTGTATTGACCCTTTAATCATTATATAGTGTCCTTCCTTATCCTTTGTGGTGCATTTTGCTTTAAAGTCTTCTTTATCGGAGATTAATATTGCTGCTCCTGCTCTTATTTGGTTGTTTTTTGCTTTATATATTTTTTTCCCATCCTTTGAGTTTTAGTTTATGTCTTCATGTCTAATGTGTGTATCTTGTAGACAGCATATAAATGGATTGTATTTTTTTAATCCATTCTGCCACTCTTTGTCTCTTTATGAGCACATTTAGGCCATTTATATTCAGTACAATTATTGATAGGTATGCGTTTACTCCTGTCATTTTGACGTAATTTTTTTTTGTGTGTGATGTTGACAGTTTCTTTATTCTGCTTAATTTTTTTGTGCTGAGTTCTTTTTCTTTATATATTTTCTTTTCATCTTTTTCATTATTGTTGATTTTGTGTTTGCTGAGTCTTTATGTTTTTCTTCTTTTTTATTTTGATGGATAGGTTTGTTAGCTTCCTTTGTGGTTTCCTTGAAATTTACCTCCATTTTTCTAAGTTTAAGCCACTCTTTTATTTCTTGATATTGCCTTAACTTCTTGTCTGTATGTATGTTTTATGACTAAACTGTTTATTCCCTCTTTTTTGTTTTGACATTGTCATTGTTTACATATTGACATCTCTGGTTCCCTATTTTCAGTGTTTTAGCTTTGATTTATTTTTGTGAATTCCCTATCTGGGTTGATAACTGGTTGATCTGTACTAGTTTGGATTGTTGTCTGATGTTTTTAGTTCTCTAATTGGAGGACTCCATTTAATATTTCTTGTAATTTTTGTTTGTTTTTGCAAATTCTCTTAACTTCTGTTTATCTGAAAATGACCTAATTTCACCATCATATTTGAGAGACAGTTAGGCTGGACATATAATTCTTGGCTGGCCATTTTTTTCTTCAATGCTTTATATATGTCATCCCATTGCTTACTTGCCTGCATGGTTCTGCCGAGTAGTCAGAGCTTAGTCTTATTGATTCTCCTTTGTAGGCGACTTTTTGCTTATCACTAGCTGCTCTCAAGATTCTATCTTTATCTTTGGTTTTGGCAACTTTCATTATGATATGTCTTGTTGACTTTCTTTTGGGGTCTACCCTGTATGAGGTTCACTGAGCTTCTTGGGTAGATATCTTCTTGTTTATCATATTGGAGAAGTTTTCTGCCAGCAAATCTTCAATAATTCTCTCTGTGTTTTCTGTTATCCTCCCCTGTTCTGGTACTCTGATCATGTGTAGGTTTTTCCTCTTGATAGTGTCCCACATAAATTCTTAGGCTTTCAGAATTTTTTTTCTGATTTTTCCTCAAAAAAATTGGTGTCAAGGGATTTATCTTCAATCTCACTAATTCTGACTTCCATTGTCTCAATTCTGTTCCTATGACCTTCTATTGAGTTGTCTAATTCTGAAATTTTATTGTTAGTCTTTTAGATTTCTAGTTGCTATCTCTGTATGGCTTCTAGCAGCCTGTTAATTTTGTTTTGTTCTTGTATTGTTTTCCTGAATTGCTCTATTAATTTGCCTATGTGTTTTTTGGCTTGGTCAGAGTTTTGCCTGATCTCCTTCCTGATCTCTTGTAGAGCTCTGTGTGTTAGTCCTTTAAGTTCTTTCTCAGGTAGTTCCTTTGCCTTATCTTCCTCTGGAAGGTTTCCTTATTCTGTATCTTGGTTGCTCGGTGGAGCCATCGACCTGCTTATTTGTGTGACTTATTTATATGACTGTTATCTTTGAGACATCAAAAAATTATTAGACTTATTTATTTATTTACTGTATGTTTGTTTACTGTGTCCTGACTTTTTGTTTTGTTTTGATATGCCCAAGTAGGCTGGGTGTGTGAGGTATTTTGATTGTTGGCATTTTTGAAGTTCTTATGTCCTGTTTCCAGGTGGTCAGAGCAGCTACTAAGTGTATGAGCCCAGAAGTCTGTTGACTTTTCTTGTGGGGGTGTGGCACAGGTGTCCAAGTCATTGGTCACTGAGGGTGTGATGCAGGCTCTACCTATAGTCCCTAGGTGGGCAGGGCTGCATAGGGGTGTTCAGAGCAGGGACAGATATCTGGCTGCAGTGGGGGGCTATGTATGGAGCAAGGTTGATGGCTATCCCCACATGTGTGGGTGGAAGACGTGTACCTATCCCCTAGAGCATGTAGTGGAAGTGTATTTCAACTGGTTCTTGGGCACTCAGTGCTGTTTGCTGGAGGGACTGGGAGACACTACTAATTCTCAGACCCCTGTCATGGGTGACTAGATGAAGTGGGTGGTACCACCAGCCCTCAGGCCCTGGGGTGGGTGGGTGAGCCCCCTGCTTAGGGGGCAGGGCGATGTCAAATGTCATGTATCTGCAACTCTCCCTTCCCCGCTGCACTTGAAAATGGGCTTCAGGTGCTGTTTTATGCTAATGAGAGCATGTGGTGTTGAATTGGCCCACAAAGGTCTGGGCAGGGGTGAAGGGCACTGCAAGTCTGTGGACCCCTTCTACCAGTGGGTGGGCGAAGGGGCAGAGCCTTCTGACCAGCCCTGAGTTCCTGGCTTAGGGGGCATGGAATTTTTTAATACTGTGGGGCTGGAGTTGGAGCAGAGTAGGGGTAGGGGGTGGGTAAGGGGAAGGAAGTGCTTCTCTGCTGTGAAACTGTGGGAGGGGCAGAGGTTATTTGCTTCTGTGCAGTAGATTAGAATCTTGCACTTAACTTTTGCAGGTCTGGTGTCACTCCTATTTGGTTCTTGAGGTGTGTGCACATTTGCTGCTGCTTGGCTGCCCCTGATGTGGTGAGGCTCGTCTTTGAACTATACTGCTTGCCTCAGCCCATGTGTGTTGTACATACTCAGCTAGTAGGGCACTGGCGACCTTGTGAGCTGTACTTCTCTACTGCTTTTAAATTGTCTCCCTTCCATCTGCTGCTCAGTCTGATTCTTCAGCTTTGTCTAGGCTTCCTAGATTGTCATATATAACTGATTCACTTGTTATTTTGGGTCTTTGTTGTGAGAGGGATGAAAGGAAGCATCTGAAGTCTGTTTTTGCTCAATATTGTATCCTGTGCCTATTAACTGCTCTGTAAATATTTGTTGACTGAATTAATAATTTCACCCCTTACCCCTCAACAAGATGGATTGACACAGTGGCTGCAACAATGGGCTGAAGCATTACAATTATGAGGATGGTGCAGGACTGGGCAGTGTTTTGTTCTGTTGTACATAGGGTTGCTATGAGTTGGAAATGACTCTATGGCACCTAACA
Source organism: Loxodonta africana (assembly GCF_030014295.1). NCBI lineage: Eukaryota > Metazoa > Chordata > Mammalia > Proboscidea > Elephantidae > Loxodonta > Loxodonta africana. The sequence continues at coordinate 30,024,886 of NC_087359.1, read as the reverse complement.
ACAACAACAACCCCATCCCCACTACCTCTAGTCAGGGAAAACAGGATGATATGGCACATATTAACTGCTCAATAAATATTTGTTGAATGAATTAATAATTCCCACTCCCTACCCTACCCCACCTCTTCTAGTCAGGGAAAACAGGATGTTCTTCATTTTGTCATATCAATAAGCTTGCTGCAATTTGAGGCAAAATTCCTCATAAAGAAGGCCCTTGTCTGTTGACTAGGAAAATCGTCTTGATAGATACATTTAATTATCAGAGTCAAAGTCTACTGGGAAAAACCTAGACTAAACAAAAAATGAAGTGCAATACATAAGAAAATAACAGGAATTTGGATTACAGTTGAGCTCACTGGCAGCTGGAGGAGGAGGATTGAGGAAACCAAAGAGTGGGTGGAGGGCTAGCAATTAGTAGAGAATAGTCATGGTTTTTTCAGTTGTCTCATATGCATGTGAAAACTGGAAAATGAAAAAGGGAGGCAGAAGGAGAATTGCTGCATTTGAATTGTGGTGAAGAATATTGAATATACGATAGACTGCCAGAAGAATGAATAAATCAGTCTTAGAAGAAATATAGCCAGAATGCTCCTTAGAACTGAGGATGGTGAGACTTTGTCTTGCTTATGTTAGTTGTGTCATTAGGAAGGAACAATTCCTAGAAAAGGACATCATGTTTGGTAAAGCAGAGGACCAACAAAAATGAGGGAAATCCTCAATGAGATGGATCGACACAATAGCCACCACAGTGGGCTCAAACATACCAGTGACTATGTGGATGGCATGGGACCTGGAGCCATACATAAGGTCACCATGAGTTGGGGCAGACTCGAGGGCAGCTAACAACAACAACAATAGCCATAGAACTTTGGGACAATAGTGTATAGTTGCTTGTTATGCTGTTAAGAATGCTTACTCCCATTAACTGCAAATTATCAGTAGTAGTTGGCATCTTAGTTATCTAGTTTGCTGTAGCAGAAGTATCACAAGTGGATAGCTTTAACAAAGAGAAATTTATTTCTTCACAGTAAAGTAGCCTAGACGTCCAAATTCAGGGTGTCAGCTCCAGGGGAACACTTTCTCTCTCTGTCAGCCCTGGAGGTAGGTCCTTCTCATCAATCTTCCATTGGATTCGGAGCTTCTCCACACAGGAACCACAGGTTCAAAGGATGTGCTCTGCTTCTGGCACTGCTTTCTTGGTGGTATGAGGTCCTCCTGTCTCTCTGCTCACTTTTTCTCTTTTATATCCCAAAAGAAACCGGCTCAAGACAATCCAATCCCATAGATTGAGTCCTGCCTCATCAACACAACTGTTGCCCATCTCCCCTCATTAACATCATCTAGGCAGGATTTACAACACATAGAAAAATCACATCAGATGACAAAATGGTGGACAATCACACAGTACTGGGAATCATGGCCCAGCCAAATTGATACACATATTTTTTTGGGACACAATTCAATCCATGACAGTTGGTTATATCAATAGCCTTGTTATAGAATGTGTAGAAGCAAGGAATAAGTTTTGATCATGAGTAGCCAATGTGTGGAAATGACTGGCTACCACGTTCTCATTAGTTGATTTTGAACATCTGTCCATAGGAGGAGAAAACCCTGGTGGCCTAGTGGTTAAGAGCTATATGGCTGCTAACCAAAAGGTCGGCAGTTTGAATCCACCAGGTGCTCCTTGGAAACTCTATGGGGCAGTTCTACTCTGTACTATAGGGTTGTTAGGAGTTGGAATCTACTCGAATGCAATGGGTTTGGTTTTTTTGATTTTTGTCCATAGGAGGGAATCTTCCAAGTGAAGAACACGTAAAACACTATCTCCTTCCCAATTGTATTCCCAGAATCTATTTATGATCCTACAGAATACTTTTCTGCAGTCAAATTCAAGAGCTTGAAGACTGAAGTCTTGAGTGACCTTTGCACTTAAGCTATGATCTAAGAACTTGAGATATGGAATCAGTGTACTGTGAGTGCTAGGAATTCACTGGAGAAAACTATAGTATATGTTAGAAACATAATTAAGACCAGAATGTGGATAAATAGCAAGGAAATAGGAAACCAGAATATAGGCAGCAGTTCCTAAACAGAACATAACCTGGCACCAATTTGGTCTAGCACTTTTTTGACTGGGTCAAATACATGCTTGTTTTGCAGTGATTTGAAGGCTGGACACCTGACATAGGTTACCAATTTTTAAAGAATTAGAGTGAATAAAACATATACTGTATGTAATTTAATCCTTCTTTGACTCAGAAGACACTTTAAAAATCTGCATCTTTCTCAGAGTCCTCACTTATGCATAGTGTTGAACAGTTGATTTCTTATGAATAAATTGATGAATAAACCCAGTATTACTGTAGGTAGGTAAGTGAACTTCCAGTCTTTTTAACCTTGGATGGCAAACAAAGCCAAACATTTGGATACGAGAGCTATTAGAAAAAGCTTTTTCTGCCTCTGCACAATTGGAATGACATTGTTCAGGGTCACTGCATCTGAACCCATCCTCGTTTATGCATGGTCTGAAACAGAATGGTTTCACACAGGGACATGGGCAGGAATGGTAGGAAGTTATAATTGTTAGAGTGCCAGACACATAGGTGCTAAGTAAATGATTATCTGCTATTCACAATGTAGATATTATGCTATTTTTATGGCCTTCAGTAGTTTATTTTGTTCATTCAGGATTTTATATGGTATGAAATAGATACTTTGCAAGGCATTGGGGAAGCAGAAAGGAAAGACACATCCTCTTTTCTTGAGGAGCTCATAATTACATGAGGAAGATGAGTACATAATTTAAATATTGTGTGAGAAGTACACTACCTATAGTAGACTCTCAATAAGTGTTTTTTAATTGAATAAGACATTATCCTGACTATCTAGCTTAGGGTTTTAAAATAGGACTAGTTTCTTTTGATGGGAAACCTTTCAATCAAGGAGAAAAAAAAAATATGGCCTTAGTCTTATGTTTCGGTGTATGCAGAGTTATTAATTCACAATTCCAGATATCAGTCCAGACCCATGATAGCTGGCTTTCTGTTCCTACTTCCATATGTTTCTGTGTTATCTTTATATTAGCATAAGATGGCAGCTATATATGTTTTCAAAAGTAAAGACAGTATTCAAACTTATTCTTTCTATTACAGGGAACAACATGGTGGATATGGGAAGTATTATATTTATGTTGAATGAACTACAACAACAGTATGAGGATGTTTGTAAGTGAGCTCTTGTTGCTATATCAAGTTTTATTTATAAATAAATTGTCTTTAAATTAAACCCAAATTTATAGACTTTATCTTCTGGGTTTTGAAAGCCTTCTCTGAACTCTTTACCCTAATTTTTAAATCTAAAAGATAACAATTTAATGTAATATCTAAATATGCGTAATTAGTATTGATTATATACAATGAAGGAGCCCTGGTGGTGCAGAGGTCTTAGCCTCTGGCGTGACCCTCCTCCCAGCATCTCTAGAGGCCAATATTTAAAATGTTTTAGCTGATTCCTTGATATTTATCTTCGTAACTCTAAACATGTTTATATTTCTATTTTTTTATAATTTATTTATTTTTTTTGTTTTTGAGAATATACTCAGCAGAACAGACCAACTCAACAGTTTCTACATGTACAGTTCAGTAACATTGATTACATTCTTTGAGTTGTGCAGCTATTCTCACCCTCCTTTTCCGAGTTGCTCCTTCTCCGTTAACATAAACTCACTGCCCCCTAAAAAATTGTTTGGTTTTAAGAAGACTATAGGGGATATTTTTGGTTTACAATTTAAAGATTATCTCAGGGCAGTAGTTTCGGGGGTTCATCTAGCCTCCGTGAGTCCAGGAAATCTGGATTCTATGAGAATTTGAAATTCTGTCCTGTATTTTATATTGCTATTTCTTGATTTTTAAATTTTGGGTAGACACTTCCTACTATCAAAAATAAGGATTTAGCTCTGTTTGAGTTTCCATGTTCCTACGATGCCCACATACTTTTCATATACCTACCCTATACTACCAATATAGTTATATGGTAATTTGATTAATTTTTATTCAGTGTTTTTATTAATATGTCTATATAAACCCTATTCACAACTGAGCCATATAGTATCTATGGTTACTTTCTTTTTCTGTGCAACCCTCTCCCCACTTTGAGTTAATAATTGTCTTATATTATTTATTTGCTTGTTTTTAAAAAGTATTTTTATTACTAATCCAGGCCCAAATTCTGCCCACCACAAACCCTGTCTAGATATCCTCTCCACAAGTTTGGATACACCAGGTATTCTATCAGTTTTGTCTTCTTGAAGAATTCTCCCTTAGATACTTCTTATAATCTCCAATATGGATTTGTTGCTCTCCGCACCTTATGAGCAGTTATCACCTGTGATCTTGGTTCATAAGCATTCTGGAGACTTTTTTTTATTTCCATCCTGTATCAGAGCTCCAGTTTCCTTTGCCCTGTGTCTTTCTCTCTCTCTCTCTTTAAAATTTCCTTATTTTAGTGTGAAGCACATTATCTAGAAGCTTATTGAGAAAAAGTTTTTGGGAAACAACTTTTGAAACCTTGAACATCTTGAAATTGTCTTTATTCTGATTCATAGTTTGGTTGGGTATAAAATTTTAGATCGGAAATAATTTTCTCTTAGAATTTTGAATTTTTCTAGCTTTCAGTGTTGCTGTTGAAGTCCAAAGCTATCCTGGTTTTTCACCCTGATTTTTCTCTTTGGAAACTTAGAGGATATTTTAGTTGTATCTAGTGGTCCAAAATTTCATAATGATGTACCTTGATATATATATTTTTTGCAACTGTTGGGCTGAGTTCAGTGTCCATTAGTTCTTTGAAATTTAAAAGCAATTATCGATGATTTTTTTCCCTCTATTTTCTCTCTTCTCTCTCTTTTTTATTGTGGTAAATATATAGGTAACAAAACATTTGCAGTTTCAACAATCTTCATTTATACAGTTCATTGACATTAAATGTGTTGTTCAGCATGTTGTTCGACCATTACCATTCTTGAATTTTTCCTTTGCCTTTAACACAAGCTCAGTGTTTCTCTAACTCTTATTATTTGGATATTTGATGCCCTGGACTGGTTCTCCATCTTTTTTAAAAAAGTCATTTTTTCTACTGTTTTCTACCATTTTCCTTTTTGTTTTGCTTTCTGGGAGATTTTCTTTCTTTCTTTCTTTCTTTTTTTTTACAGTGTTTCATTCTGTTACACAGAAAGTTTCCATGAGTCAGAGCTGACTCAAGGACAGCTAACACTAAATAGTTAGAATGCAGTTTGCTTTGCTTAGGCCACACTTGTAGTGGGTTAAGGAAAAACCTGTTGTGGTTGAGTTGATTCAGACTCATAGCAACTCTATAGGACAGAGCAGAAGTGCCCCATAGAGTTTCCAAGGAGCACCTGGTGGATTCAAATTGTTGACCTTTTGGTTAGCAGCGATAGCACTTAACCACTACGCCACCAGGGTTTCCCGTAGTGGGTTAAAGGCATCTATTTTCTATGTAGAGAGGTAAAAGATTAGAATAAAGCTACTGCAGTTTCCATTTCTCTGAAATATAGTTGATGCTAGTCCTTCTTCTCCCAGACAACTCCATAATTAATTCTCTCTGTGAGTTTTTTTATTGTGTTTTAGATGAAGGTTTACAGAGCAAATTAGTGTCTCATTAAACAATTAATACACATATTGTTTTGTGACATTGGTTGCCAGCCCCAGGACATGTCAACACTCTTCCCTTTTTGAGCTTGGGTTCCTCATTACCAGCTTTCCTGACCCCTCCTGCCTTCTCCTCCTTGCCCCTGGGCTGGTGTACACATTTAGTCTCATTTGTTTTTATGGGCCTGTCTAATCTTTGGCTGAAGGATGAACCTCAGGAGTGACTTCAGTACTGAGTTAAAAGGATGTTGGGGGCCCATACTCGCGATTTCTCAAGTCTGTCAGGCCAGTAAGTTCGGTCTTCTTTTGTTTGAGTTAGAATTTTGTTCTACATTTTTCTCCGTTTCTGTTCAGGACCCTCTCTCCCTGTCAGAGCAGTCAGTGGTGGTAGCCAGGCACCATCTAGTTGTGCTGGACTCAGTCTGGTGGAGGCTGTGGTGATAGTGGTCCATTAGTCTTTTGGACTAATCTTTCCCTTGTGTCTTTCTTTTTCTTCATTCTGGGAAATTTTCTTAACTTTATCTTCTATTTAAGCCTTCTTTTGTGTAACTTTTTTAATTTTCGAAAGCTCTTTTTTATTCTCTGAATGTTGTTTTATTTTAAAATCCTCTCATGGACACTCCTTTTCTTGTTTTTTTTTGTATGTAATTAATATTTTCTGAAACACAGAGGATATTGATAATGCTTTTAGAAATTCCCTTTTCATTTGTACTCTGTTTCTTCCAAGTTGCTTTTCTCTATTCTTCATTTTATAGTCATTTCTCAGATGTCTGGTGATCTTTGGTTGTCTGACCGTATTTGAGGATGGTGAACTAAGAATTTGTGTGGAAACTCTGAGACTTAGGTTGGAACTAATTGACTATGAGCTCATCACAGTAGGACAGTGGTTCTTAATCAGAGGCAATCCCTCTGCTCTCCTATCCCTCCAGGGACGTTTAGCAATGTCTGGAGACATTTTTCTTTTTTTAATTGTGCTTTAAGTGAAAGTTTACAGAGCAAATTAGTTTCTGATTAAATAATTAATACACAAATCATTTTGTGACATTAGCGGTCAACCCTGTGATGTGTCAACATTCTCCCCTCCTCCACCACTAGTTCCCTGTTTCTGTTTGTCCAGTTTTCTTGTTCCTTCCTGCCCTCTCGTATTTGCTTTTGGGCTAGTGTGTGCATTTAGTTTTGTACACATAATTGAACTGCAAAGCACGTTCCTCATGTGTGTTATTGTTTGTCCTACAGATGTGTCTAGTCTTTGGTTGAAAGGTGAACCTCGGGAGAGACTTCAGTACTGAGTCAAAAGGGTGTCTGGGGCCTCGGGGTTTCTTTAGTCTCTGTCAGACCACCAAGTCTGGCCTTTTTTGGGTGTGAATTTGAATTTTGTTATACATTTTTCTCCCTCTGTGTCCAGGATCCTCTGTTGTGATCCTTCTCAGAGCAGTAAGTAGGTGGTGGTAGCTGGGCACCATCTAGTTGTTCAAGGCTCAGTGTGATGGAGGTTGTGGTAGTTGTGGCCCATTAGTCCTTTGTGTCTTTGGTTTTCTTCATTCTCCTTTGGCCCAGCTGGGATGCAACTAGTAGATGTATCTTAGATGGCCCCTCACGGGCTTTTAAGATACCAGACACTACTCACCACAGTCAGATGTAGAACATTTTCTTTATAAACTATGTTATGCCAATTGAGCTAGATATCCCCCAAGACCGTGGTCCCCAGCCCTCAGTCCAGTAGCTTGGTCTTTCAAGGAGTTTGGATGTCTGTGAAACTTCTGTGACTTTGCCTTGGTCAAGTTGTGCTGACTTCCCCAGTATTGTGTATCGTCTTACCCTTCACCAAAGTTACCACTTACCTAATATCTAGTTAGTGTTTTCCCTCCTTACCCTTTCCCTCCCTTTTTCTTTCTCTGTGTAACCCTTTTCATGAGTTTTTATAATAGTGGTCTCATTCAGTATTTGTTTTTTTGTGATTGACTTATTTCACTCAGCATAATGCCCTCCAGATTCATCTATGTTGTGAGGTGTTTTGCAGATTCATCACTGTTCTTTGTTGTTGCATGGTATTCCATTGTGTGTATGCACCATGGTTTGTTTATCCGTTCATCTGTTGATGGTCACTTAGGTTGTTTCTGTCTTTTTGCTTTTGTGAATAATACTGCAGTGAACATGGGTGTGATAGGGTATATTGCTAGGAATGGGATTGCTGGATCGTATGATATTTCTATTTCTAGCTTTTTAAGGGAAAGCCATATCATTTTCCAAAATGGTTGATCATTTTGCATTCCCACCAGCAGTCATAAGAGTTCCAATCTCCCCATTTTTTTTTTTTAATGGAGACATTTTTTGTTAGCACAACCTGGGTGGTGTTATGGACATCAAGTGGGTAGAGGCCAGGAATGCTGCTAAACATCCTGCAATGCACAGGACTACCCCCTTCAACAAGTAATTACCTGGTCCACAATGTCGATAATGCTGAGGTTGAGAAGCCCTGCTGTTTGTTCCTTCTTTAAATGATTACTGTCCTGTGCTGCCTATTGTCCAGTGGAAACTGTGACTTTTCATATATTTTGTCCAATTTTTAGTTGGAGGATAACTCTGGTCCCTATTACAGTGCCTTGGCCCAAATCAAAAGGGTTTGAAGTGAAAGTATTTAAATATATTAAATCAGCAAGATATATTTAACCTCATTAATAGCTCAATCTTTTGTTCATCAGTTCTGTTAGATTTTCAACTTAATAACTTTATTTTATGTGTTTAAGCAACTGATAATTTCTTGAATAACTTTTATGAGGACTTTTTTTTGGGAAAAATATTGTAAGTTGTATAGGTAAACGAAATGATTGAATATGTGTCCCTTACCTAGCAATTATGGAAGAGTCGGACCTGGATGAAACTACTTCAATTAGAAGGTTATCAAAACTATCTCAGCGTTCTGTACAATTTAAGAAGGCAGGCAGTTTACCTTCCAGACTGTCTGAGATTTCAATAACTCAAAAGTTAAACAGAAAAATCCTCCAACATCATAGTAAAATTATGGAGAATAATGATAACCTTGGATTTAAAAGTCCAAAAAATACTTGGCAAATAAAAAAAATTCTGGAAGAAGTTGATAACAGTGATGTAGGATCCCAGGAACCATATTCAAAGGATGGGACAAACCTCAAAAAACATTCAGACAAGGCTGAAATTCATGACTTCAAGTATAAACCACAAAGCACGAAGAGTATTTCAAACTTCAAAAAGTCTCTGGATAAAAGTGATATTTCTGGAAAAAGTGATGTTTCTAGTATTCCAAAATTAAAGAAGCCAGTTGTAAGAAGGCGTTCCAGCCTCCTCAAACAGATTTCATCTAAGGAAAAAACTGCAGTTGATACTCTGGGTCAGTATCATATATGTAAGCCGGAATCTAGGTCATTAAATTGTTGAATTATCACAGAAATGAGCAGAATGAATCACTTATTAGGTAGTTTTAAGCATTTAAATTGTCAATAGTTTGCATAACCGCCACCTATTTTTTTTTTTTTTTTTTATGGTACATAGGCCAATGGATACAATCTTGTGGTTTTGTTGGTAGTTTCTTTCCAGATGCCCCAACTTTCCAAAGTTTGGGGAATTCTAACTTTGAGAAGTTTGTTCAGTGATTAACTGGAGTTGTGGAAATCCATAGAAAGTAGAGGGTCTCTTTTCCTTTGGCAGTCTGTTTATTTTGTAGTTTGTTTAGCCAAGGTTGTAGGAAGTCTATATGAAATTTGTGCTTAGAGTTCCATAATTTAAATATATGATATTCATAGTACTTAAGGTATTATCTCTTACAGATATGGGAATATCAAGACAAAATAATTAATGCTACACATCCCAGGCCCCCAAGGCTTTATGGTCTTCCTGAAAGATGAACACTGATCTCCCAACAAATATATGTATTGCATCTGCCCCCTTTCTGTACTACTTCATATGCAGAGGTGCTGTGTATGGAACCTAATTAAACACTCCTTCCTGTAATCCTTTGCTGAAGTTACTTACCACTCTCATACTTAGTGTTCTGGAGACAGAGATGTGTGAAATACTTCATCTGGTATAACTTCCCCAAAGAATTTGATGGTAATTGGGCAACTATGAAATGTGACTGCTTCCAGAACTAAAAAAAAATTTTTTTCATTAAAAAAAATTTTTAACTTTTCATTTTAAAATAATTGTACATTTATAAAAATTTTAAAATTGTTAAAAACTCCCATATATCCTTCATCTAGTTTCCCCAAATGTTAAGATCTTATATAGCCACAACATAATTATCAAAACTAGAAAATTAATATCGATTCAATATTATCTACTCATCTACAGACTTTATTCAAATTTTGTCTAGTGTTCCAAAGATGTTCTTTTGGTTCAGGATCCAATCCAGGATCACACATTGCATTTAGTTTCCATGTGTCCTTAGCCTCCTCCAATCTGGATGATTCCTTAGTTTTACATTTGACACATCTGAAAAGGGTTGGCAAGATATTTTGTGTAACATCCTGCATTTTGTGTTTTCCTGATATTTCTTAATCAATAAGTTCAGGTTATGCATTTTTGGCCATAGAAGGGATCCATAGAAGGGATAGTGTGGCTTCTCAGTGCATCAAATCAGGAGGCTCATGATGTGCATGGGTACCTGCTTCCAGGGTTTTATGTTTTTGAAGGTTGTGAACTTAAAGCATGGCAAGGGAAAGGGAAAGGGAAGAAATCTCTAACATTTTTGCTTGGAATCCCGGAATTTAAATAAAACACATTGGTGTTTTGATCTTTTGGACTCATTCATTATGTTCTAATCACAAGAAAGCAGCGCTGGCGGGGCCACTGGAACAGGCTGTTCAAATAAGTAGGCTATAAATGTTTTTAGATTTTCAATACAGTTTTGGGCTTGAGTTATAGGAGAATAGTTAACTATAGAACACAACAGAAATGTGAAGAGAAGAGCAGTGCTTCCATAAGGTAATATTAAATAGATAAAACTTGCTCTTTGATTATTAAAGATTTTAGGTACCAGTTATTATTGTTAGACATACAAAGTCTGTTGCTTACTAATCCTGCACATTTTGCAGGTTTAGAAAATGTCTGTGAAGCTGTCCGTAAACTCAAAGAAAATTACATTGCTGCAGAAGAACTTCAGTCCATTTTACCTTCAGTGGGAATTACTTTATCTGATAAAGAGTTTCAGAAGATTGTGACAGACACTACCAGAAATGGTATGATACATAATACAAAATTTTGGGGGGAAATTTAGGTATTTTTATGGGATAATATTAAACATTGGTGCAAGTTCCATGAACTTGGAATGGGACAGAATGGGTCATTTTAGAGGAACTTCAGAAAAAACAGATATAAAAGTACAAAGTAGTAAAAGTAGAAAGTCTGACCTGATGGATTAGTTTGGAGGAGGTAGGGCTTTCATATTTCAGAATTGTTTCGGTAAGACTCTTTGTCACTAGACCTAGCTGTGCCTTCTAGGCTGGGAAAGACCCTAGGGAAGGCTGATCCAGTTGTACAGAGATTCAGAAAGTAAGACCACAGTATTCAAGGAGAATAAAAATCTCTAAGCAAATAGCTCAGGGATCCAAAAATAAATAATTGGAGATACCAAATGTAATGGAATTTAAGGATAGTGATACCTAAACAATCCAGGCAGGCACTTAGCATCTAGATGTTTAATAGCATATCACAATCACTGTACTAAATTCAAGGGAGAGTGTAAGTTTAGTTTTTGTATTGGAGAAGTTGTTTTATCAGTAAGTAAGAATTGTCCACAGCTGAAGTTCAGTTGAGAATAGGGAAGAGGCAAAATTTTGATAAAGACTGACTTAGGATAACGTTACAAGTAAATTCCCATAAACTGAGCACAATTTCTTAGCTAAGGTAAATAGGAAAGAAGACTTTTTGATTAAAAGAAATATCTGTTGTTGTTGTTAGGTGCTTTTGAGTTGGTCCTGACTCATAACAACCCTATGTACAACAAAACGAAACATTGCCCAGTTCTGCACCTTCCTCACAATTGTTGGTATGTTTGAGCCCACTGTTGCAGCCTCTGTGTCAATCCATCTCATTGCAGGGCTTCCTCTTTTTCACTGACCCTCTACTTTACCAAGCATGATGACTGGGCTGTCCTGATAACCTGTCCAAAGTATGTGAGACAAAGTCTCACCATCCATGCTTCCAAGGAGCACTCTGCCGGTACTTCTTCCAAAACAGACTTGTTTGTTCTTCTGCACTTCATGATATGTTCTTCGCCAACACCATAATTCAAAGGGGTCAATTCTTCTTCAGTCTTCCTTATTCATTGTCCAGCTTTTGCATGCATGTGAGGTGATTAAAAATACCATGGCTTGGGTCAGGCACCCTTCATCCTCAAAATGATGTCTTTGCTTTTCAACACTTTAAAGATGTTTTGTGCAGCAGATTTGCCCAGTGCAATGCATCCTTTGATTTCTTGACTACTGCTTCCACGGATGTTGATTGTGGATCCAAGGAAAATGAAATCCTTGACAACTTCAATATTTTCTCCGTTTATCTTGATGTTGCTTATTGGTCCAGTTGTGAGAATTTTTAGTTTTCTTTATGTTCAGCTGTAATCCATACTGAGGGCTGTATTTTTTGATCTTCATTGGTAAGCGCTTCAAGTCCTCTTCACTTTCAGCAAGCAAGGTTGTTTCATCTGCATATTGCAGGTTGTTAATGAGTCTTCCACCAATCCTGATGCCCTGTTCTTCTTCATATAGTCCAGCTTCTCAAATTATTTGCTCAGCACCCAGATTGAATCCGTATGCTGAAAGGATACAACCCTGACGCACACCTTCCCTGATTTTAAACCACGCAGTAATCCCTTGTTCTGTTTGAACAACTGCCTGCTGGTCTACGTACAGATTCTGTATGAGCACAATTAAGTGTTCTGGAATTGCCATTCTTCACAGTGTTATCCATTATTTTGTTATGATCCATACAGTTGAATGCCTTTGCATAGTCTGTAAAACACCGGTGAACATTTTTCTGCTTTCAGCCAAGAACCATATGACATCAGCAATATCCCTCGTTCCATGTCCTGTTCTGAATCTGGCTTGAATTTCTGACAGTTCCCTGTCAATGTACTGTTGTAACTGTTTTTGTATTAGATTCAGCAAACTTTTACTTGCATGTGATATTAATGATATTGTTTGATAATTTCCGCATTCTGTTGTATGACCTTTGTTTGGAATGGGCACAGATATGAATCTTTTCCAGTCCATTGGCCAGGTAGCTGTCTTCCAAATTTCTTGGCATATTTGGAAGATATGAGCACCTCCAAAGCTGCATCTGTTTGTTGAAATATCTCAATTGGTATTCTGTTAGTTCCTGGAGCCTTGTTTTTCGCCATTCCCTTCAGTGCAACTTGGACTTCTTCCTTCAGTACCACAGGTTCTTGATCATATGCTACTGACTAAAATGGTTGAACATCAACCAATTCTTTTTGGTACAGTGACATTGTGTATTTCTTACATTTTCTTTTGATACTTCCTGTGTCATTCAATATTTTGCCCATAGAGTCCTTCAGTATTGCAACTCGAGGCTTCAATTTATGGTTCAGGTTTTTCAGCTTGAGAAATGCCAAGTGTTCTTCTCTTTTGGTTTCCTAACTCTAGGTCTTTGCGCATGTTGTTATAGTACTTTACTTTGTCTTCTCAAGCTGCCCTTTGAAATATTCTGTTCAGTTCTTTTTACTGCATCATTTCTTCCATTTGCTTTAGCTACTCAATGTTCAAGAGCAAGTATGAGAGTCTCTTCTGACATCCATTTGGTCTTTTCTTTCTTTCCTGTCCTTTTAATGACCCTTTGCTTTCTTCAAGTATGGTGTCCTTGATGTCATCCCGCAACTTGTCTGATCTTCGGTCATTAGTGTTCAATGCATAAAATCTATTCTTGAGATTTTATTCTCCAGATTCAGGTGGGATATACTCAAGGTTGTAATTTGGTTCTTGTGGACTTGTTTTAATTTTCTTCAGCTTCAGCTTAAACAGTGGTCACAAATATGAATCTCTTCCAGTGAGCAATTCATGGTCTGTTCCACAGTCGGCCCCTGGCCTTGTTCTGTCTGATGATATCGAGTTCTTCCATTGTCTCATTCCACAGATGTAGTTGATTTGATGCCTGTGTTTTCCGTCTGATGAGGTCCAAGTGTATAGTTGCCGTTTATGTTGTTGAAAATGGTATTTGTAATGAATAAGTCATTGGTTTTGCAAAATTTTGTCATGCACTCTCTGGCATCATTTCTATCACCAAGGGCGTATTTTCCAAGTTTCCATCCTTCTTCTTTGTTTCCAACTTTTGCATTCCAGTCACCAGTAATTATAAATGCATCTTGATTGCATGTTTGATCTATTTCAGACTGTAGAAGTTGGTAAAAATCTTCAATTTTCTCATCTTTGAAATATCTGAGGAGTATAAGTACAGAGCGCTTTCCGCTTATCAGGATTGGTACAATCACCATAGAGGGTTTATATCTGAAAATAGGTAGTTAAGTGGATCAGCTGTGAACTAAGGCTATAAAAAAACAAAAACAAAAGCAAAAACTATTGCTGTTGAGGTGATTCCGACTCATAGCAGCTCTATAGGACAGAGTAGAACTGCCCCAAAGGGTTTCCAGGAAGTGGCTGGTGTATTCGAACTGCCAACATTTTGGGTAGCAGCTGCACTCTTAACCACTTTGCTACCAGGGTTCCAAACTAGGGAACAGGTGGAAATATTTGGATCTGTCAAGATTGGTTAGTATTGTCAATGTATCCTAATTGATAGCATATTGACTGAATTTTTGTAATGGTGTGACATAAATAGACTCCTTAACTTTGCCATGGTCACCCTTCCTTTTTCTGATTTATCGAGAATTTAATACCTAGCTCAATCCTTTGCACATAATTGGTATTGAAAAGGCAGGGACCATGTCTTACTTATTTTTGTATTTTGGTGCCTAGCATAGTTCTTGGGACTAATATTCCCTCAATAATTGGTGAAATAAAATAGACTGACCTAATTTAGAAAGATTCATCTTAGATGTAGGATGTAAACAAGAAATAGGATGATGATGAAATGAAGGATCAAATGATTTTAATAGTTGTATTAAAATGGGAATTTACCTTTTATGTAAAAATACAACAGAACGTATGACTTAAACTATTTTACAGAAAATGAAATGGTGAAGTTAGATGACTTTATGAGTGCTCTTGCAAAGGAGCGAAGTCTTCCCGAATGTGCTGGTAGGTAGCAAATTTATTTTTAAAATGATTTTGTGGAAAGAGTACTTAAATTGAGAAGAATTAAGTTCAATAGAACTGGGTTTGCTTTTGGATAGATTCTTAATAGCCATGTAATCCTTAGGCATTTAGCAATTTTTTCTTAACTTGCTACATCAAATAGCTAACTTGCCTGTCTCACAGATTGTCATACGGTTTTTACAAGCGGAAAGTGCTACTCAAATGTATAGTAATATTAGTCATAAGAGCAAATAAATAATTATTCCCAGTGATAAGTAATGGATGGGTGATTTGATTTTTTATAAGGAACTTGTTTGAATAAAACGGGTTTTGGTTCACCTTTGGTTTAGAACATTTTAAAAAACAATTTTATTGAGGTATAATTTATATACATAATGTTAAAACTGGAAACAATTCAAATGTCCATTGACTGGTGGGCTGTCAACAAAATGGAGTATGTTGGTGTTGTTAGGGGCCATCGAGTTGGTTCCGACTCACAGTGATCCTGTGTACAACAGAACGAAACACTGCCCGGTCCTGTGCCTTCCTCACAGTCGTTGTTATGCTTGAGCCCATTGTTGCAGCCACTGTGTCAGTCCACCTTGTTGAGGGTCTTCCTCTCTTTTGCTGACCTTCTCCTTTACCAAGTGTGATATTCTTCTCCAGGGACTGATCCCTCCTGATAACATGTCCAAAATATGTGAGACGTAATCTCGCCATTCTTGCTTCTAAGGAGCATTCTGGTTGTACTTCTTCCAAGACAGATTTGTTCATATATCCATATAATAATACTAATTAAGTCATATGAAGGAATGAATTACTAATAATACATACTACAACATGAGTTAACCTAAAAGCGTTATGTAAAGTGAAGGAAGCTAGGCACAAGAGACTTACTTACATATTATATGATTCCATTTATAGTCAGTGTCCAGAAAAGGCAAATTTATAGAGACAGAAAGCAGATCAATGGTTGGCTAGGGATGGGACACGGGATTAACTGCAAATGGGCTTGAGGGAATTTGGAGAGTGACAGACATGTTATAAAATTGGATTGTGGTGATGGTTATATAACTCTAATTTTACTGAAAATCAGTGAATGGATTAATTTTATTCACATAAGTTATACTTTAATAAAACTCTTTTTGCTACTGAGAATTGGACTACTAGGAAATTTTTAATTGTTGGAGAATTAAATGGAGAAATTTTGTATTTTTCCTGTGTATATACAATGATATTCTTATCAGTGCAATTAAATTGGTGCTTCCTTAGGTGCAGAGACTATAAAAAAGTCATATGCTATATTTTGATTCTAATTTTGAAACATATTTATTTTCAGTTTTATTGAAGATTCTGGTTATACTTTTAGTATATCACATTTCTAAAGTGATTTGTATTTTGCTAATTTAGTGTTATAACTAAAATTCATCTTATTTATTGCTGATATTTTTCTTTGAATTTCTATTTTTAATACTTATTAGCACATTGCTTTATTTTCAGTATTGCCTGATGTCATTAAAGCCATTGATAAAATTAAAGATGAAAATGTCGATTGTGAGGATTTAAAAACTTGTCTTCAAAATTTTGGAGTTTATCTTTCTAAGTCGGAATTTGAGATGATCAAAGATTTGACTCAAGTTGATGGTAAGTGGGACATTTTCAGGCAAACTAGATTGACACATCTGAAAAGAGGGTCAGTTTGTAATTTTTTCCCTCAGAATAATGGCTTTATTGTTTTTATTAGAAAAAAATCCATAAAAATTAAACCAACACTGAAAAGTTAAAAAAAATACTCTGTAAGTACGGAGGAACTTCATTCCAAATCACAATATCTAGAAACAACCAGCATTAATAGTCTTTTCAGACATTTTTCCCTAGGCAAATAAAAAGAAAGCAGGGTTTGTGATCCTGCTATTTGGCAGGTAGAAGTCAGGACAGAAAGCGTTAAATAGGACAAAGAAGGACTCCCTATTGTGTCAAAGCCCCCAAGTCACAATGAAGGTGTACTGGTTTTGAATGTCTGTGCCCCATCTAACTTAGCAGCAACTTTCCTAAAATAGAAACTATAGCAGTTGTGTGAGGTGGCATAGACAGACACACTAATAGGAGATTTTAAACACAATACTCAGTCCAAACAGGTCTAGTGAACAAAAAAGAAAAGAAAGGGAAGATACATAGAAGATCTAAGTAACATAATCAAAAAGGTAGATCTTAAGGGTAGCATCCGGGTCGCTATGAGTCGGAATCAACTTGACGACAGTGGGTAAGGGTAGAATAATTCAATATCATTAAGATGTCATTTCTCTCCTTGGTAATATATAAATATAATGTGACCCCAATAACAATACCAAAAATATTTATTCTATATACAGAAAATTTGGTTCTAAAGTTCCTATGGAAAACTCATCAAAGAAGACTAGCCAGGAAAACTCTGAAAAAGATCAATAAGTATGGAAGAGTTCTGCTGTTAGTTGCTGTAGAGTCAATTCTGCCTGGTAGTGACCCTGTGTGTGCAGAGTAGAACTACTCCATAGGGTTTTCAAGGCTGTGACCTTTCTGAAACAGACTGCCAGGCTCCTGAGGAGCTCCCAAGGAACTTCTGGGTGGATTCAAACTGCCAACCCTTAGGTTAGTAGGCAAGTGCTTAACTGTTGGCATCACCTAGGGAACAATTCTACCAGATAGTAAATCATACTGTAAAGTCTATATAGATGGGTCAGTGGGACAAAGTAGACGGTCCAGAAATATACCCAGCTACTTGAAGAAGTTAGTATATGATAAAGGTGGCATCTTAAATGACTGGGGAAAAAATGGACTTTTAATAAATGATCTAAAAAAAAAAAACAACAAAAAAAAACCCAGGTGCCTGTAAGTAGAGAAGAAGTTGAATAAACTCTAGTGCATTCACATGATGGAGTAATATGCCTCTGCAAAAAGGAGTGAAGAATCTCTCTGGGCTCTGCTATACACAGTGATATCTAGGACACTTTGTTAAGTGAAAATTGAAAGCAGAGGAAGCTGTGTAGAGCAGGCTAGC
Organism: Loxodonta africana; assembly: GCF_030014295.1. Lineage (NCBI taxonomy): Eukaryota > Metazoa > Chordata > Mammalia > Proboscidea > Elephantidae > Loxodonta > Loxodonta africana. Next base: position 30,006,941 of record NC_087359.1, on the reverse strand, counting down.
TTTTACCTAACAGTTGGAGAGGCAGTATATGAATATATATAGGCATTTTCTTATATTAAAAAAGAAACCATAAAATTAACTCTTCTTTCCTGTGCAAAATACAAATTGCTAGTAGTCATATAAGAAGATTCCAGTAATCAGGCATGTGCAAAATTTAGGTGACAATGAGATACCTTTTTATACCAAGTAAATTGGCAAAAATGAAGTCTGTTCATCCAGGTGTTGCTAAATATAAAAGTGATAAAAACCACTTTGGAAAACAGTATGTAGTATCTTGTGAAGTTTTTATACTCCTTGGCTCAGAAATTCCACTCTTAGCTATAAATCTCATAACATCTCTTGCACAGAGATACCAGGAGACATGCTCAACAAGATTCTCTTATCAAAAGTCAGAGAATCATTTATTACTTTAGAAAGTTACATCTTCCTGTTGGCGAATATTAAATTTCATTAACTCCAACATTCTCTTAGAAATTTTCAATGTCATTTATTTATGTCTCCAAAAATTTGGCTATGAACACAAAGAAGTGTGGTGCTCCTTGAAGTAAACTGGTCAAAGGAATATTTAATCTCTGTTGGGAATAGGCTGTGCTTTATCTCTTACAATTGCTTTAGAATTTTTTTCTCAAACAAAGGACTAGGATTATCAAAAACTCGTATCCATATAAAACCTTTGTGTGGCCTTAAAAAATCCTTAGATTTTTAAATTTTTTTATCCATTCTAACATTTGGATTTTATGAGGAATTGTATGTTACCAAGGAAAGATATTTTCTAAGTATAAAATGACTATTAAAATGTTTATTGGTTTCAGTAGAATACTGGAATAAAGATATCAATGTGAATCTAGGTAGCCTGATGGTGGAAGAAAGCAGGAGTCAGGAGAGCTTGCTTCTAATCCCTGATCTTGTATTTCTTCTGTGACATTGGAAAAAGTCACATTATCGTATCAGTTATTTTAAATAGCATTTTGTTTTTCTATTTTATGTTTATCCGTACTGCTTCCATTTCTGACTGGGATTTCTGAGAAATCAAAATCACTCTGCTACAGAATTCTCATTTGAGGAGGCTCTAGTGGCAGCTGACGGTGTTTGTTGTTGTTGTTTTCCCCCACTTTTTTTTTTTAATTGTACTTTAGATGAAGGTTTACAGAACAAACTAGTTTCTCCTCAAACAGTTAGTACACACATTGTTCTATGACATTGGTTAACAACCCCACGACATGGCAACACTCTCCCTTCTGAACCCTGGATTCCGTATTACCAGCTTTCCTGTTGTTTCTTAAGTAGCATTTTAATAAGTTATTTTTAATCTGTAAAAGAGCATACTAATATTTCACCTGTGTATCTAACTGAGTTGTTGTAAGGCCAAGACAAGAAAATGCATGTTAAAAGTTGAAAATGTTGTACATGTGAAAGGGACCATAATGATTTTGATTAATTTTCTTGTTTGTCAGTGTTTTTTTTAATGTAAGTTGAATTGCTTTTTTCCCTTTATATCCATATATTTGTATTGATTAGTATTAGTTGGTAGCTATAATTATGCTAGATATATATTCCTGAATATATAACTTATTTTTATGTAAATCAGTATTTGTCATAATGATTTAGTACTTAATGATACTGAAGAAAATGTGTTTCTTTCTCCCTTAGAAATGAGAAAAGTAAATTTTAAAGAATTCGTTGATAATATGATGAACAACACGAAACGCTTCTCTGAAAAATTACGTAAGAACATGATATCTTGTGTTTTATGTGGATCAAGCTGTTTGACAGATTTTAGAAGAATAAAGATACTAAAACAGCTAGTTATCCTATAGGTCATCAGGCAAATACGTGCCTGGGTTACTGCTGCTACATTTGGCCTTAATCATCTCACTGTCTACCCCTAATTCTACAACAGCTTCCACATACAGCCGAATTGAAAGCTGTTGTCGTCTTACTTTTCATCCTCACACTTTAATATAGAGAGCTAGAACCATGTATGTGAGATTCATCATTTGGAGGATTTAAATGTCTTCCCACTTTGAGAAAGTGGTGCCATCCAGTGGCTGTATATGAACACCAACATGCAGAATTTCCGGTTTCAAGCTGTTTGTATTTCTTTTCATCTTCCAATTTATTTAGTAACATTTAATGAGCCATTACTGTGTATCAGGCTTTATATTAAGTTGTGAGCGTGCTAAGATGAAAAAGGCAGTCTTTGCCATTAAGAAACTCACTGTAAAGAAATGTAAGGTCGTATTTATATATTTTAAATGGAACAAAAACTTTATACTCTTTTGAGTGAAGTTAGTATTTTAAAAATTGGGGTTAAAATAATAATTGTGTTATTTTGTACTTACATATTGGACAGTAGTGGGTTTTAAGTAACAATTGTTTTTTCCTTATAATATAAATTGACTTATTTTGTCTCCTATACAAGGATATACAATACACTGATTGAGTGAAGAGATTGTATTGTCAAAGTCACTTCATTTTTCCTAGGAATTTCAATTTCAGGGAGAACAAACATTTTATTAGCACAAATATATTTAATTGTATCATATATTATCTTATTCATATCTGTAGTTATATTTCCTTACTCATTCTTAATATTTTATGTTCATGTCTGCTTCTTTTCCTTTTTTCTTTATCAGACAGCTTAGGGACATGTCTTATTTGTTGGTCTGCATACCTCATTGGGACCTTCCATCCATTTGCCTGTCTACTTTCTCCTTATGCATCAGTCTCCTCCTGTTTTTACATTTCCTCCTTAAAAAGAAAAAATTTTTTTTTTCCTTATCCAGTTTAAATTCTCCGGTCCATCCCTCCCCAATACTGTAAACTCCCTTCTCCATGTCCTTTTGTTGCACCTATTTGACAACACTCCTGATTCTGAATGAACCCAATTACCTGCCTTTTCCTTGTATCTAACAGCATTTCTGGAGAAAAATCACACATCTAAGCAGATTAAAGAAGCACCACTATAAAAATCTCGGTTATCAATGTCTGCTGACCATCATACTATCTAGGAATTATGTGATTTTCTTTTTATTCAGTTAGCTCATCCTCCCACTCTCTGAAACAAGTATTTAAAAATCTTCTCCATTCTCCTCAAACTTCCAATGCTACCCCACACTTTACCTCTCATGCATTTAGAAGATAACTTTGCCTTTATAGAGAAAATGAAAGCCATCTGATAGGAACTACCACAGCTTTTTTTTCTTAATACTAAATTTCTAAATATATTTAACTCTGTTTTACTTCCTCCTCCTTCTTTTTTGAGATAAGGAAAGAGGTGCCCCTTTTCCTACTATATGCCAATTCTTCCCTTCTATGCCTTGGATTCCCCCGTATGTCTGTCAATTTGTCGTACTATGGTGGCTTGTATGTGGCTGTGATGCTGGAAGCTATGCCACCAGTATTCATATACCAGCAGGGTCACCCATAGTGGACAGGTTTCAGCTGAGTTTCCAGACTAAAACAGACTCGGAAGAAGGACCCAGTGGTCTACTTCTAAAAAGAATTAGCCAGAGAGTACCTTATGAATAGCAGTGGAACATTGTCTGATATAGTGCCGGAAGATGAGCCTCTCAGTTTGAAAGGCATTCAAAATATGACTGAGGAAGAGCTGCCTCTTCAAAGTAGAGTAGACCTTAATGACGTGAATGGAGTCAAGCTTTTGGGACCTTCATTTGCTGATGTGGCACAACACAAAATAAGAAACAGCTGCAAACATCCGTTAATAATCGGGACCTGGAATGTACGAAGTATGAATCTAGGAAAATTGGAAATAGTCAGAAATGAAATGAAATACATAAACATCAATATCCTAGGTATTAGTGAGCTGAAATGGACTGGTATTGATCATTTTAAATAAGACAATCATATGGTCTACTATGCCGGAAATGACAACTTGAAGAGGAATGGCGTTGCATTTATTACCAAAAAGAACATTTCAAGATCTATCCTGAAGCACAACCCTGTCAGTGATAGGATAATATCCATACGCCTACAAGGAAGACCAGTTGGTATGACTATTATTCGAATTTGTGCACCAACCATTAAGGCCAAAGATGAAGAAATTGAAGATTTTTACCAACTTCTGCAGTCTGAAGGAAACCCTGGTGGCGTAGTGGTTAAGTGCTACGGCTGCTAACCAAAAGGTCGGCAGTTCGAATCCACCAGGTGCTCCTTGGAAACTCTATGGGGCAGTTCTACTCTGTCCTATAGGGTCGCTATGAGTTGGAATAGACTCAGCCGCACTGGGTTTGGTTTGGTTTGGTTTTGCAGTCTGAAATTGATTGAACGTGCAATCAGGATGCACTGATGATTAGAAAGCCAAAGTTGGCAACAAAGAAGAAGGATCGGTAGTTGGGAAGTGTGGCCTTGATGATAGAAATAGTGCCGGAGATCACATGTTTAAATTTTGCAAGGCCAATGACTTTTTCATTGCAAGTACCTTTTTTCACCAATATAAACGGCAACTATACACATGGACCTCACCAGATAGAACACACAGGAATCAGGTCAACTACATCTGTGGAAAAAGACAATATAAAAGCTTAATATTATCAGTTATAGGAAGGCCAGGGGCCACCTCTGGATCAGACCATCAATTACTCATATGCAAGTTCAAGTTGAAAGTGAAGAAAATTAGAGCAAGTCAACAAGAACCAACGTATGACCTTCAGTATATCCCACCCGAATTTAGATACCATCTCAAGAATTGATTTGACGCGTTGAACACTAATGACCGAAAACCAGATAAGTTGTGGAATGACATCAAAGACAACATACACGAAGAAAGCAAGAGACCATTGAAAAGACAGAAGAGAAAGAAAAGACCTAACTGGATGTCAGGAGAGACCCTGAAACATACTCTTGTATGTTGAGTAGCTAAAGCAAAAGGAAAAAATGATGAAGTGAAAGAGCTGGACATAAGATTTCAAAGGGCGGTTTGAGAAGACAAAGTAAAAGACCTGGAGACAGAAAACCAAAAGGGGAGAACACACTCAGCATTTCTGAAGCTGAAAGAACTGAAGAAAAATTTCAAGCCTTGAGTTGCAATAGTGAAGGATTCTGTGGGGAAAATATTAAACTATGCAGGAATCATCAAAAGAAGATAGAAGGAATTCCCAGTCACTACACCAAAAATAATATCACATGCAAGCAAAATTTTGCAAAGATCATTCAAAAGGGACTGCAGCAGTATATCAACAGGGAACTGCCAGAAATTCAAGCCAGATTTAGAAGAGGACGTGGAACCAGGGATATCATTGCTGATGTCAGATGGGTCTTGGCTGAAAGCAGGGAATACCAGAAAGATGTTTACCTGTGTTTTATTGACTATGCTAAGGCATTTGACTGTGTGAATCATAACAAATTATGGATAACATAGCAGAGAATGAGAATTCTGGAACACTTAATTGTGCTTATGAGCAATCTACACGGATCAAGAGGTAGTCATTCAAACAGAACAAGGGGGTACTGCATGGTCAGGGTTGTATCCTTTCACCATACCTATTCAGTCTGTATGCTGAGCAAATAATCTGAGAAGCTGGACTATATGAAGAAGAATGGAGCATCAGGACTGGAGCAAGACTCATTAACAACCTGCATTATGCAGATGACACAACCTTGCTTGCTGAAAGTGAAGAGAACTTGAAGCACTTACTGATGAAGATCAAAGACCACAGCCTTCAGTATGGATTGCACCTCAACTTGAAGAAAACAAAAACTTCACAACTGGCCCAATAAGCAATATCGTGATAAATGGAGAAAAGATTGAGGTTGTCAAGGATTTCATTTTACTTGGATCCATAGTCAATACCCATGAAAGCAGCAGTCAAGAAATCAAAAGACACATTGCATTGGGCAAATCTCCTGCAAAAGATCTCTTTGAAGAGTTGAAAAGTAAAGACGTCGCCTTGAGAACTAAGGTGCGCCTGACCCAAGCCATGGTGTGAGTCGCCTCATATGCGTGAGAAAGCAAGACAATGAATAAGGAAGACTGAAGAAGAATCAATGCTTTTGAATTGTGGTGTTGGCGAAGAATATTGAATATACCATGGACTGCCAAAAGAACAAACAAATCTATCTTGGAAGAAGTACAACCAGAATGCTCCTTAGAAGCAAGTATGGTGAGACTGTGTCTCACATGCTTTGGACATGTTGTCAGGAGGGATCAGACCCTGGAGAAGGACTTTGTAAAGCAGAGGGTCAGTGAAAAATAGGAAGACCTCAGCGAGATGGATTGATGCAGTGGCTGCAACAATGGGCTCAAGCATAGCAACAATTGTGAGAATGGTGCAGGACCAGTGTTTCATTCTATTGTCCATAGGGTCACTATGAGTCGGAACCAACTCGATGGCACCTAATGACAACAACATGCTCTGGATTACGTTTATTCCCTTTTTCTTTTCTTTTATACTTTTCTGTATCTTCAACTTCCTGCTCTCTTAATGAGATCCTTTCTATTAGCATTTAAATATACATAATTCTCTTTTATATTAAGAATAGACAGACAAATAATAAACAAATATCGTCTTCAATAACCTCATCTGTTACTCTCTTTCTCCTTTCTTTCCCAGACAAACATCTCGAAAGTATTGTCTACATGAGTTATCTCCGTTTCATCACATCCCACTTCAGTCTGACTTCTGCCTTCATCCTCCACTGATTGCCCCATGTTACTGAGGGGAGTGTTTTATCCCTGATGTTTTTTGATCTCTCAGAACTTTTAGACATAGTTTACTGTTGTTTCTTTTGAGCCCAACACATTGAGCTTGGCTTAGCGCCTTCATTGTGCTTAGGGGTATTTATTCAGTACTAGATTACGTAGCTTTACCCTTTCATGTCAGAACACAGAAAAAAATTCTGATGTAGTTATTAGCCTCTTTTACTCACTTTTCACCAAAACATTCACCTATTTTTATTCTGCCTTTACTTTTTTTCAGTACAAACAAATACTGGCTGAAAAGCATTTCCCCAGACTACTTCTATAAAACAGCATTTAATTAGTAAAATTGTTGAAGCTGCTTTCCAGTATTTTTTTTTTTTCTGAGCAAGTAGTTGTTTTAAGAGTGAATGCACTCAAAATATTTTTGTATAGCATATACAAGTTGGACTTGTTTATAGTAGTGTGAAAATGACATGGTGGATTTCTACTATTTGTACTATTTGCTGCTATGCATTGATCATGGAATGGCACAGGATTGGGCAGTGTTTTGTTCCATTTTGTGCATGGGGTCCACTATGCGTTGGGACCAACTCGACAGCAGCTAACAACAACATCAACGTGGTTAAGCAGACAGTTGAAATTTTTTCTCTGGTTGGATTTGGCCATACAGCTGAAAGTATAATCTGTCTGTCTGTCTTTATCTGTATTCATCCAGCAGATATTTATTAAGCATTACCGCAGACAAAGACTTTTTCTAGACATAAAATACGAGGATAAATAAAGAATAATTCTGGCTTTCAGAGTCTAGAATTTAGAAGGTGAGATCAGAAATATACTAAAAATTGAAGGCATAAAGAGACATTTAAATAAAACGCTACATAGTTGAGAAAATGGAACCTTGGTTGGGAGATTAAAGGAAACTTGTATAGGCAGCTGCATTTCAGAAATCAGTGAAAGGTGGGAAGAGTATAGATTTTGGACATGTGAAGATGGGGTGAAGGTTCCAAGTTGATGAGATCTATAAGCAAAAAAACATAGTGGATAAGTTCAGGCTGGCAAATGTAGGGTGCATATAAACTGGAAAGATAGAAGGTAGGATGAGATCATGGGTATTTAAATGTCTTCCTTAAGAATTTTGTATATTGTTTGGTAGATATGAAGCCCTTAAAATTGATGAGTAGGAGAGTGAGGTGATTTCAGTTGCATCAGTATATGGGATACATGTGGTGGAGGAAGAACCTAGGATTTCTTTACTAACTGCTTGCTACTTTGGACAAGCCACTTAATCTGTCTGGATATAAGTAAAACTTAAAAAAAAAAACTTTTTTTTTATTTGTATTAGATAATATCTAAGATTCTCTTTGGGTCTAGAATTTTATTTAACTGTTCACCCATCCAAGAAATAATTATTGAACACCTACTATGTGCTAGACACTGAGCTAAGCCCTGGGGATACAGTGGTGAGGGTTTTAACCCTCATGGTAGCAGATGGCTTCACTTGCAAATTCTACCAAATATTTAAAGAGGAGTTCACAGAAATACTTCTCAGATACTTCTGGAAAATAGAAGAGGAGAGAATACTTCTTAATTCATTCTATGAGACCAGCATTACCCTGATATCAAAGCCAGACAAACATTACAGGAAATGAAAACAATAGACCAGTGACTAATAGTCCTATGACTACGAATGCAAAAATTGTCAACAAAATAATAGGAATCCTAATCAAATAACATTCTAAAAGAATCATACACCATGATCGACTGGGATTTACTCCAGGAATGCAAAGGTGGGTCGGCATTACCAAGCCAATCAATTAATCAACCACATTAATAGAATGAAGAAAAAGAGCTGCACAATCCACTCAATCGATGCAGAAAAGGCATTTGACAAAATCCAACACCTTTTCATGATAAAAGCACTTAGCAAACTAGGAATAGAGGGGAAATTCCTCAACATGATAAAGGGCATTTATGAAAAATCCACAGCTAACATCATACTCAGTGGTGAAAGACTGAAAGCCTTCTACTTGAGATTAGGAACAAGACAAAAATGTCCACTTTCACCAGTTCTACTCAACATTGCACTGGAAGTTCTACCAGATCAATTAGGCAAGAAAAAGAAATAAAAGGCATCCAAATAAGAAGGAAGAAATATTTCTATTTCCAGATATAGAAAATTCCAAAGAATCTACAGGAAAGCTACTAGAGCTAATAATTGAATTCAGCAAAGTTGTGCAAGATGTACACAAAGAAATCAGTTGTATCTTATACACCAGCATTGAACAATCTGTAAATCAAATTAAGAAAACCATTCCTTTCACAACAGCATCCAAAAGAATAAAATACCTCTGAATAGGTTTAACCAAGGAGGTGAAAGACTTGTACATTGAGAACTGTAAAATATTGCTGAAAGAAATCAAAGGAGATCTAATAAATGGAAAGACATCCCATGTTCATACATTAGAAGACTTAATATTAAGATGTCAAAGTGATACACTGATTCAACATAATCCTTATCAAAATTCCAACAGCTGTTTTTGCATAGATGGAAAAGCTGATCCTCAAAATCATATGGAGTTACAAAAAAACCAAACCAAACTTGTTGCCGTTGAGTTGATTGTAACTCATAGCAACCCTATAGGACAGAGCAGAACTGCCCCATAGGGTTTCCAAGGAGTGGCTGGTGGATTTGAACTACAGACCTTTTGGTTAGCAGTCAAATGCTTAATCACTGCACCACCACGGCTCCATTCACATGGAGTTACGAGGGACTCCAAATAGCCAAAACAATATTAAAAAAGAAAATAGGGGAATTCACATTTCCTGATTTAAGAATGTATTACAAAGCTACAGTAATCAAAACAGTTTGATATTGGTATAAGGATAGACATAAAGACCAATGGACTAGAATTGAGAGTCCAGAAATAAACCCATACATTTGTAGGCAATTGATTTTCCATAAGGCTTCCAAATCAATTCAGTGGGGGAGAGAATAGTCTCTTTAAAAAATGGTGCTGGAACAACTGGGTCTCCACATGCGAAAGAATCAGTTTGGCCTGATACCTTATACCATATACAATAATTAATTTAAAAAGGATCAATGGCCCAAATATAAGAGATAAAGCAATAAAACTATATCCCTCCAAAGTATGTATTGAGGTCCTCAGTCCCATTCTCTAGTTTATTGTATTCTGCTAGAATTAAAATACGCATTGAAGTCTTGGCCCCTGCACCTGTAGGTGTGACCTGTCTGAAAATAGGAGTTTTCTTTTGTTACGTTAATGTGGTCATACCAGAGTAGAGTGGGTCCTAAACCTAATCACTTCTCTGTTATAAAAAGAGCAGCATAGACACAGAGACATAGAAAGGGGGAAGACAGATACCAAAAATGCCAAAGAATGTTGGTAGAAATATACCAGAAACTAAGAAAGAGGCTTTCAGAAACCTTGATTTGTAGTCATTAACTTGGGCTTTCCCTCATGTTACAATGGAAGTTTTTTTTTTAAAATAATTTTTATTGTGCTTTAAGTGAAAGTTTACAAATCAAGCGTCTCTCACATATAAACTTATATACACCTTACTACATACTCTCATTTACTCTCCCCCTAATGAGTCAGCCCTCTCCCTCCTTCCAGTCTCTCCTTTTGTGACCATTTTGCCAGTTTCTAACCCCCTCTACCCTCCCATCTCCCCTCCAGACAGGCAATGCAAACACAGTCTCAAGTGTCCACCTGATACAAGTAGCTCACTCCTCATCAGCATCTCTCTCCAACCCATTGTCCAGTCCATTCTAAGTCTGATGAGTTGTGTTCGGGAATGGTTCCTATCCTGGGCCAATAGAAGGTTTGGGGACCATGACCGCCGGGATTCTTCTACTCTCAGTCAGACCATTAAGTCTGGTCTTTTTATGAGAATTTGGGGCCTGCATCCCACTGTTCTGCTCCCTCAGGGGTTCTCTGTTGTGCTGTCTGTCAGGGCAGTCATCGGTTGTGGCCAGGCACCATCTAGTCCTTCTGGATGACGTAAGTCTCTAGTTCATGTCCCCCTTTCTGTCTCTTGGGCTCATAATTATCTTGTGTCCTTGGTGTTCTTCATTCTCCTTTGATCCAGGTGGGTTGAGATCAATTGATGCATCTTAGATGGCCGCTTGTTAGCATTTAAGACCCCAGATGCCACACTTCAAAGTGGGATGCAGAATGTTTTCTTAATAGAATTTATTTTGCCAGTTGACTTAGATGTCCTCTGAAGCCATAGCCCCCAAACCCCCGCCCTTGATCCGCTGACCTTTGAAACATTCAGTTTATTCAGGAAACTTCTTTGCTTTTGGTCCAGTCCAGTTGAGCTGACCTTCCCTGTACTGAGTATTGTCCTTCCCTTCACCTAAAGTAGTTCTTATCTACTATCTAATCAGTAAATAACCCTCTCCCACCCTCCTTCCCTCCCCTCCTCGTAACCACAAAAGAATGTGTTCTTCTCAGTTTAAACTATTTCTCAAGATCTCATAATAGTGGTCTTATACAATATTTGTCCTTTTGCCTCTGACTTGCACTCAGCATAATGCCTTCCAGGTTCCTCCATGTTATGAAATGTTTCACACATTCGTCACTGTTCTTTATCGATGCGTAGTATTCCATTGTGTGAATATACCACAATTTATTTAACCATTCATCTGTTGATGGACACCTTGTTTGGTTCCAGCTTTTTGCTATTGTAAACAGTGCTGCAGTCAACATGGGTGTGCATATATCTGTTTGTGTGAAGGCCCTTATTTCTCTAGGATATATTCCAAGGAGTGGGATTTCTGGGTTGTATGGTAGTTCTATTTCTAACTTTTTAAGGAAACGCCAGATGGATTTCCAAAGTGGTTGTACCATTTTACATTCCCACCAGCAGTGTATAAGAGTTCCAATCTCTCCACCGCCTCTCCAACATTTATTATTTTGGGTTTTTTGGATTAACGCCAGCCTTGCTGGAGTGAGATGGAATCTCATTGTAGTTTTAATTTGCATTTCTCTAATGGCTAATGATCGAGAGCATTTCCTCAAGTATCTGTTAGCTGCCTGAATATCTTCTTTAGTGAAGTGCGTGTTCATTTCCTTTGCCCATTTTTTAATTGGGTTGTTTGTCTTTTTGTGGTTGAGTTTTAACAGACTCATATAGATTTTAGAGATCAGGCGCTGGTCGGAGATGTCATAGCTGAAATTTTTTTTCCAGTCTGTAGGTGGTCTTTTTACTCTTTTGGTGAAGTCTTTAGATGAGCATAGGTGTTTGATTTTTAGGAGCTCCCAGTTATCTGGTTTCTCTTCGTCATTTTTAGTAATGTTTTGTATTCTGTTTATGCCTTGTATTAGGGCTCCTAATGTTGTCCCTATTTTTTCTTCCATGATCTTTACTGTTTTAGTCTTTATGTTTAGGTCTTTGATCCGCTTGGAGTTAGTTTTTGTGAGTGGTGTGAGGTATGGGTCCTGTTTCATTCTTTTGCAAATGGATATCCAGTTATGCCAGCACCATTTGTTAAAAAGACTATCTTTTCCCCGATTAACTGACACTGGGCCTTTATCAAATATCAGCTGCTCATACGTGGATGGATTTATATCTGGGTTCTCAATTCTGTTCCACTGGTCTATGTGCCTATTGTTGTACCAGTACCAGGCTGTTTTGACTACTGTGTCTGTATAATATGTTCTAAAATCAGGTAGAGTGAGGCCTCCCACTTTGTTCTTCTTTTTCAGTAATGCTTTACTTATTCGGGGCTTCTTTCCCTTCCATATGAAGTTGGTGATTTGTTTCTCCATCGCATGAAAAAATGTCATTGGAATTTGGATCGGAAGTGCACTGTGTATATAGATGGCTTTTGGTAGAAGAGATATTTTTACTATGTTAAGTCTTCCTATCCGTGAGCAAGGTATGTTTTTCCACTTATGTAGGTCCCTTTTAGTTTCTTGCACTAGTACTTTGTAGTTTTCTTTGTACAGGTCTTTTACATCTTTGGTAAGATTTATTCCTAAGTATTTTATCTTCCTGGGGGCTACTGTGAATGGTATTGATTTGGTGATTTCCTCTTTGATGTTGTTTTTGTTGATGTAGAGGAATCCAAGTGATTTTTGTATGTTTATCTTGTAACCTGAGACGCTGCCAAAGTCTTCTATTAGTTTCAGTAGTTTTCTGGAGGGTTCCTTAGGGTTTTCTGTGTATAAGATCATGTCATCTGCAAATAGAGATAATTTTACTTCTTTCTTGCCAATCCGGTTGCCCTTTATTTCTTTGTCTAGCCTAATTGCTCTGGCTAGGACCTCTAACACAATGTTGAATAAAAGCAGTGATAGAGGGCATCCTTGTCTGGTTCCTGTTCTCAAGGGAAATGCTTTCAGGCTCTCTCCATTTAGAATGGTGTTGGCTCTTGGCTTTGTATAGATGCCCTTTATTATGTTGAGGAATTTTCCTTCAATTAGTATTTTGCTGAGAGTTTTTATCATGAATGGGTGTTGGACTTTGTCAAATGCCTTTTCTGCATCTATTGATAAGATCATGTGGTTTTTGTCTTTTGTTTATATGGTGGATTACATTAATGGTTTTTCTAATATTGAACCAACCCTGCATACCTGGTATAAATCCCACTTGGTCGTGGTGGATTATTTTTTTTGATATGTTGTTGAATTTTATCGGCTAGAATTTTGTTGAGGATTTTTGCGTCTATGTTCTTGAGGGATATAGGTCTGTAATTTTCTTTTTTTGTGATGTCTTTAGCTGGTTTTGGTATCAGGGATATGGTGGCTTCATAGAATGAGTTAGGTAGTATTCCATCCTTTTCTATGCTTTGAAATACCTTTAGTAGTAGTGGTGCTAACTCTTCTCTGAAAGTTTGGTAGACCTCTGCAGTGAAGCCATCCGGGCCAGGGCTTTTTTTTTTTGGGAGTTTTTTGATTACCTTTCCAATCTCTTTTTTTGTTATGGGTCTATTTAGTTGTTCTACTTCTGATTGTGTTAGTTTAGGTAAAAAAAGGTAGTGTTTTTCTAGGAATTCATCCATTTCTTCAAGGTTTGCAAATTTGTTAGAGTACAGTTTTTCATAATAATCTGATATGATTCTTTTAATTTTAGTTGGGTCAGTCTTATATGGGGTTTGGTGAACATCTTAGATAGATATCCTTTAGTCTTTCATGATGCCAGGGAAGTTTTCTGCCAACAGATCTTCAGCTATTCTCTTTGTATTTTCTGTTATCCCTCCCTGCTCTGGAACTTCAATCATGTGCAAGTTATTCTTCTTGATAGAGTCCCACATGATTCTTAGGGTTTCTTCATTTTTTTAAATTCTTTTATCTGATTTTTCTTCAACTCTATTGGTGTCAATTGCCTTATCCTCCATCTCCCCCACTGTCCATTCCAATTGCTCGATTCTGCTCTCTGACTTCCTATTGAGTTGTCTAATTCTGTAATTTTACTGTTAATCTTTTGGATTTCTGAATACTGTCTGTCTATGGATTCTTGCAGCTTATTAATTTTTCTACTATGTTCTTGAATAATCTTTTTGATTTCTTTAACTGCTTTATCAGTGTCTTCCTTGGCTTTTTCTGTAGATTGCCTTATTTCATTTCTGAGGTCATCCCTGATGTCTTGAAACATTCTGTAAATTAGTTTTTTATATTCTGCATCTGGCAATTCCAGGATTGTATCTTCATTTGGGAAAGATTTTGATTCTTTAGTTTGGGTAGTTGTAGAAGGAATCATGGTCTGCTTCTTCATGTGGTTTCATATCAACTGCTGTCTCCGAGCCTTCTATAAGATATTGTAGTGATTTATTTTATATTTGCTCACTGAGTCTTATCTTGTTTTGTTTTCTTTCAGTAGACCCAGATGGGCTACTAGATTGCACTGTCTTGATTGTTGTAGCCTTTGAATCACTTATGTCCTATTATCAGCTGGTTTGGGCTGTTACCAGATATATAAGCCTAACAGTCCATTCACTATTCTTGAATAGAATCAGCTTAGGTGTTCTGATTTTCGGTGTGACCAAGTGTGTGGTATAAACTGTCACCTATTAACTTAGAGCAGTAGTGGTGATAGTCGTGTGCACCAGATCCTAGTAGCAGCAGGGGGTCACACTCCAGGGATTGTGGGGCAGGATGCTGACAGCCTTCCCGCACGTGCCAGTGAGGTAGGTGTGTCTCTATTCCTAGAGCAATTTGGTGGGTGATCTCTGCAGCTGTACCTTAGGCACCCAATGCATGTACCTCTAAAGATTGGTAGGTCAGTATCGTCAGACTCCTTTGGCAGTTGGCTAGGTGGTTTGGGTGGAGCTTCAGCCCTGGGTTCCCCATTGTGGATCAGTGAGGGCTCTGTTCAATAGGTAGAGATATCAGACCTGAAAAACTTGTCTTTCCAGTGATCTGTTAAAACAATTACAGTCAGATCTCTATCAGAATTTCCTTTGCATTATAATAGGCACCTTGTTCCCTGTAGGGATGAAAGCCCAAGAGTGTGGATCTCATATGCTTGGCTGGAGCTGATTCTGTATTTTTATTTCAATTTAGGGAAGTCAGGGAAGAATTCTTCGTCCCTGGGTTTTTAGTAGCTTCTTCTCTCAGGCCAGGAGAATGGGTTAGGAAAAAAAAAAAAAAACAACAACCCCACAGAGCACTTCACTCTCTGGCCCAGGAAATTCCAATGTTAATGAAGCTGCTTGGGGCAGGGAGGGAAGGGATCAGATAGATAGGAGAGAGTAGCACCCAGCAATATAGACAAAGTTACTTATCTTGTTTGGTGACGACTGTTTTATCTGAGATTCCTGAGGGGCGTGTAGCCTGTGTGCGCTGGCTGGGTCGAGATTGCCCCTGAGGGTCAGGCCCGTGTTCTGTGCTTGTGCTGTCTCAGGAGCCTTGGTCAGCTCCTCCGCTCCCAGTCGAAAGCCCAGCGCCAAGGTTTCCCGGCTGGGGTGCTGCACTCCACGCTCCAAAACCAGTCGCTGCCTCCTGGTGACTTCTCCTCCTGTCAGCCACATCGTTGCACTGCCTACATGCGCTGGCTGGGCTTCCCCCGAGGTCACTTCAGGGGGCTAGGGCTGCGTCCTGTGTTTGTGCCATCTCAGGAAGCCCTGCTCAGCTCCCCTGTGCCCAGTCCAAAGCCTGGCACCAAGGTTTTCTGACTGGGACGCTGGCTCCAGGCTCCACAAACAGTCGCTGCTCCTCCATGGTTGCTCATTCTCTCGTTAGCCGCATCAGTGTGCAGCCTTCTTGCGCTGGCTGAGTCTCTACCAAGGTTGCCCCAGGGGGCTAGGGGTTAGGGCTGTGTCCCATGCCTGTCCCGCCTTAGCAAGCCACAATCAGCCCTGCCAGTCGGCACCAGGGAACCACGAGGGCTCAAGGCTGTGGAGCAGAACGCTAGTTCCAGAGGCAGTCCCTGCTTCAGGGCGTAGCTTTTTGCTGCCCTGTCACTCAGGTCAACTCTTTAGATCTGTGTTTGGTGGTTAGAGTTCGTAGATTATCATGTATGTGATTGAGTCACTTGTTTTTCCGAGTCTTTGTTGCAAGAGGGATCCGTGGTAGCTTCTACCTAGTCAGCCATCTTGGCCCCGCCCCCCTGGATGATTTTTTCCTGCCTCTTTTTAAAACCAGTTCTTTTTTTTTTTTATTAACTTTTATTGAGCTTCAAGTGAACGTTTACAAATCAAGTCAGAGTGTCACATATAAGTTTATATACACCTTACTCCGTACTCCCACTTGCTCTCCCCCAATGAGTTAGCCCTTCCAGTCTCTCCTTTCGTGACAATTTTGCCAGCTTCCAACTCTCTCTATCCTCCCATCCCCCCTCCAGACAGGAGATGCCAACACAGTCTCAAGTGACCACTTGATATAATTAGCTCACTCTTCATCAGCGTCTCTCACCTACCCACTGTCCAGTCCCTTTCATGTCTGATGAGTTGTCTTCAGGGATGGTTCCTGTCCTGTGCCAACAGAAGGTTTGGGGACCATGACCGCCAGGATTCCTCTAGTCTCAGTCAGGCCATTAAGTATATCTTTTTATGAGAATTTGGGGTCTGCATCCCACTGATCTCCTGCTCCCTCAGGGGTTCTCTGTTGTGCTCCCTGTCAGGGCAGTCGTCGATTGTGGCCGGGCACTAACTAGTTCTTCTGGTCTCAGGATGATGTAGGTCTCTGGTTCATGTGGCCCTTTCTGTCTCTTCGGCTCTTAGTTGTCGTGTGGCCTTGGTGTTCTTCATTCTCCTTTGCTCCAGGTGGGTTGAGACCAATTGATGCATCTTAGATGGCCACTTGTTAGCATTTAAGACCCCAGATGCCACATTTCAAAGTGGGATGCAGAATGTTTTCATAATAGAATTATTTTGCCAATTGACTTAGAAGTCCCCTTAAACCATGGTCCCCAAACCCCCACCCTTGCTCCGCTGACCTTTGAAGCATTCATTTTATCCCAGAAACTTCTTTGCTTTTGGTCCAGTCCAGTTGAGCTGACCTTCCATGTATTGAGTATTGTCCTTCCCTTCACCTAAAGCAGTTCTTATCTACTAGTTAATCAGTAAAAAACCCTCTCCCACCCTCCCTGCCTCCCCCCCTCATAACCACAGAAGTATGTGTTCTTCTCAGTTTATACTATTTCTCAAGATCTTATAATAGTGGTCTTATACAATATTTGTCCTTTTGCCTCTGACTAATTTTGCACAGCATAATGCCTTCCAGTTTCCTCCATGTTATGAAATGTTTCACAGATTCCTCACTGTTCTTTATCGATGTGTAGTATTCCATTGTGCGAATGTACCATAATTTATTTATCCATTCATCCGTTGATGGGCACTTTGGTTGCTTCCATCTTTTTGCTATTGTAAACAGAGCTGCAATAAACATGGGTGTGCATATATCTGTTCGCATAAAGGCTCTTATTTCTCTAGGATATATTCTGAGGTGTGGGATTGCTGGGTCGTATGATAGTTCTATTTGTAGCTTTTTAAGGAAGCGCCAAATTGAGTTCCAAAGTGGTTGTACCATTTTACATTCCCACCAGCAGTGTATAAGAGTTCCAATCTCTCCGCAGCCTCTCCAACATTTATTATTTATTATTTTGTGTTTTTTGGATTAATGCCAGCCTTGTTGGAGTGAGATGGAATCTCATTGTACTTTGGATTTGCATTTCTCTAATGGCTAATGATCGAGAGCATTTCCTCATGTATCTGTTAGCCGCCTGAATGTCTTCTTTAGTGAAAAAAAGTGCCTGTTTATATCTTTTGTCCATTTTTTAATTGGGTTTGTCTTTTTGTGGTTGAATTTTAGCAGAATCATGTAGATTTTAGAGATCAGGTGCTGGGCAGAGATGTCATAGCTGAAAATTTTTTCCCGGTATGTAGGTGGTCTTTTTACTCTTTTGGTGAAGTCTTTAGATGACCATAGGTGTTTGATTTTTAGGAGCTCCCAGTTATCTGGTTTCTCTTTGGCATTTTTAGTAATATTTTGTATTCTGTTTATGCCTTGTATTAGGGCTCCTAATGTTGTCCCTATTTTTTCTTCCACGATGTTTATCGTTTTAGACTTTATGTTTAGGTGTTTGATCCATTTGGAGTTAATTTTTGTGCATGGTGTGAGGTATGGCTTCTGTTTCATTTTTTTGCAGATGGATATCCAGTTATGCCAGCACCATTTGTTAAAAAGACCATCTTTTCCCCAGTTAACTGACACTGGGCCTTTATCAAATATCAGCTGCTCATATGTGGACGGATTTATATCAGGATTCTCAATTCTGTTCCATTGGTCTATGTGTCTGTTGTTGTACCAGTATCAGGCTGTTTTGACTACTATGGCTGTATAATAGGTTCTAAAATCAGGTAGAGTGAGGCCTCCCACTTTCTTCTTCTTTTTCAGTAATGCTTTACTTACTCGGGGCTTCTTTCCCTTCCATATAAAGTTGGTGACTTGTTTCTTCATCACATTAAAAATCGTCTTTGGAATTTGGATTGGAAGTGCATTGTATATATAGATGGCTTTTGGTAGAATAGACATTTTTACAATGTTACGTCTTCCTATTCATGAGCAAGGTATGCTTTTCCACTTATGTAGGTGTCTTTTGGTTCCTTGCAGTGGTACCTTGTAGTTTTCTTTGTATAGGTCTTTTACATCTTTGGTAAGATTTATTCCTAAGTATTTTATCTTCTTGGGGGCTACTGTGAATGGTATTGATTTGGTGACTTCCTCTTCGATGTTCTTTTTGTTGATACAGAAGAATCCAATTGATTTTTATATGTTTATCTTGTACCTTGGTGCTCTGCTGAACTGTTCTATTAGTTTCAGTAGTTTTCTTAAGGATTCCTTAGGGTTTTCTGTGTATGAGATAATGTCGTCTACAAATAGAGGTAATTTTACTTCTTCCTTGCCAATCTGGATGCCCTGTATTTCTTTTTCTAGCCTAATTGCTCTGGCTAGGACCTCCAGCATGATGTTGAATAGGAGCGGTGATAAAGGGCATCCTTGTCTGGTTCCCGTTCTCAAGGGAAATGCTTTCAGGCTCTGTCCATTTAGGATGATGTTGACTGTTGACTTTGGATAGATGCCCTTTATTATGTTGAGGAATTTTCCTTCAATTCCTATTTTGCTGAGAGTTATTTTTTTTATTTTTTTTTATCATGAATGGGTGTTTGACTTTGTCAAATGCCTTTTCTGCATCAATTGATAAGATCATGTGGTTTTTGTCTTTTGTTTATACGGTGGATTACATTAATTGTTTTGCTAATATTGAACCATCCTGGCATACCTGGTATAAATCCCACTTGGTCGTAGTGGATTATTTTTTTGATATGTTGTTGAATTCTATTGGCAAGAATATTGTTGAGGATTTTTGTGTCTATGTTCATTAGGGATATAGGTCTGTAATTTTCTTTTTTTATGCTGTCTTTAGCTGGTTTTGGTATCAGGGATATGGTGGCTTCATAGAATGAGTTAGGGAGTATTCCATCCTTTCCTATGCTTTGAAATACCTTTAGTAGTAGTGGTGTTAACTCTTCTCTGAAAGTTTGGTAGAACTCTGCAGTGAAGCCATCCGGGCCAGGGCTTTTTTTTCTTGGGAGTTTTTTGATTACCTTTTCAATCTCTTTTTTTGTTATGGGTCTATTTATTTGTTCTGTTTCTGTTAGTTTTGGTAGGTAGTGTGTTTCTAGGAATTCACCCATTTCTTCTAGGTTTTCAAATTTGTTAGAGTACAATTTTTGGTAATAATATGATATGATTCTTTTAATTTCAGTTGGGTCTGTTGTGATATGGCCAATCTCATTTTTTATTTGTGTTATTTGTTCCCTTTCCTGTATTTCTTTAGTCAGTCTGGCCAATGGTTTATCAATTTTGTTAATTTTTTCAAAGAACCATCCTTTGGCTTTGTTAATTATTTCAATTATTTTTCTGTTCTCTAATTCGTTTCATTCTGCTCTAATTTTTGTTATTTGTTTTCTTCTAGTGCCTGATGGATTCTTTTGTTGCTCTCTTCCTATTTGTTCAAGTTGGAGGGACAGTTCTCTGATTTGGCTCAAAAATTATTCTTTAAAATGATTACTGAGAGGTGAAATATTTCAGAATCTTCAAAGATACATTAAACTTGGTGTTTAATATTTTTTCTTTTTATTGTCATAAAATATATGCAGTACAACATTTGCTAAGTGAACATTTTTTACGTGTACTATTCAGTGATACCGATTACATTAACCATGCTGTGGACTGTCACCAGTGCCCACTGCCAAATTTTCCATTACCATAAACTGATACCCAAAGCTTCCTAAACAATGACTCCCTCTTACCCCTTCCCTCCTGCCCCAGTAACCAATAATAAACTGATCTCTGTGCATTTGCCTATTCCATATATTTCATAAAAGTGGAATCATACAATATCTGTCGCTTTGTGATTGACCTACTTAACGTAGTATCATGTTTTCAAGGTTCATCCATGTTGTAGCATGTATCAGGACTTCATTTCTCTTTATGGCAGAGTAATATTCCTAATGAGTTGGAATTGACTAGACGGGAACGGGTTTTTTTTTTGTTGTTGTTTTATGTATATACGTATATGTATATAAAAGATTTATATATATATATATACACACACACACACCACATTTTGCTTGTCTACTCATTTGTTCCCCTACGTGTCTGTCAGTTTGTCATACTGTGGGGGCTTGTGTGTTGCTGTGATGCTGGAAGCTATGCCACCGGTATTCAGATGCCAGCAGGGTCACCCATGGAGGACAGGTTTCAGCTGAGCTTCCAGACTAGGAAGAAGGACCTGGCAGTCTCCTTCTGAAAACAATTAGCCAGTGAAAACCTTATGAATAGCAGTGGAACATTGTCTGATATAGTGCTGGAAGATGAGCCCCCCAAGTTGGAAGGCACTCAAAAGATGACTGGGGAAGAGCTGCCTCCTCAAACTAGAGTTGACCTTAATGACGTGGGTGGAGTAAAGCTTTCAGGACCTTCATTTGCTGATGTGGCATGACTCAAAATGAGAAGAAACAGCTGCAAACATCCATTAATAATCAGAACCTGGAATGTATTAAGTATGAATCTAGGAAAATTGGAAATTATAAAAAATGAAATGGAAGACATAAACATCGATATCCTAGGCATTAGTGAGCTGAAATGGACTGGTATTGGCCATTTTGAATCGGACAACCATATAGTCTACTCTGCTGGGAATGACAACTCGAAAAGGAATGGTGTTGCATTCATCGTGAAAAAGAACGTTTCAAGATGTATCCTGAAGTACAATGCTGTCAGTGATAGGATAATATCCATACGCCTACAAGGAAGACCAGTCAATACGACTATTATTCAAATTATGCACCAACCACTAGGGCCAAAGATGAAGAAACAAGATTTTTATCAGCTGCTACAGTCTGAAGTTGATCGAACATGCAATCAAGATGCATTGATAATTACTGGCGATTGGAATGCAAAAGTTGGAAACAAAGAAGGATCAGTAGTTGGAAAATATGGCCTTGGTGATAGAAACAATGCTGGAGATCAAATGATAGAATTTTGCAAGACCAACGACTTCTTCATTGCAAATACCTTCTTGCACCAACATAAACAGTGACTATACACATGGACCTGGCCAGATGGAACACACAGAAATCAAATTGACTACATCTGTGGAAAGAGACGATCGAAAAGCTCAATATCATCAATCAGAACAAGGACAGGGGCTGACTGTGGAACAGACCATCAATTGCTCATATGCAAGTTCAAGCTGAAACTGAAGAAAACCAGAGCAAGTCCACGAGATCCAAAATATGACCTTGAAAAACCAGATGAGTTGTGGAATGACACCAAGGACATCATCCAGGAAGAAAGCAAGAGGTCCCTTAAAAGACAGGAAAGAAAGAAAAGACCAAGCTGGATGTCAGAGGAGACTCTGAAACTTGCTCTTGAGCGTTGAGCAGCTAAAGCAAAAGGAGGAATTGATGAATAAAAGAACTGAACAGAAGATTTCAAAGGGCCTCTCGAGAAGACAAAATAAAGTATTATAATGACGTGTGCAAAGAGCTGGAGATGGAAAACCAAAAGGGAAGAACACGCTCAGCGTTTCTGAAGCTGAAAGACCTGGAGAAAAAATTCAAGCCTCAAGTTGCAATAGTGAAGGATTCCATGGGGAAAATATTAAATGATACAGGAAGCATCAAAAGAAGATGGAAGGAATACCCAGAATCATTATACCAAAAAGAATTAGCCGATATTCAACCATTTCAAGAGGTGGCATATGATCAGGAACCGATGGTACTGAAGGAAGAAGTTCAAGCTGCTCTGAAGGCATTGGTGAAAAACAAGGCTCCAGGAATTGCTGGAATATCAATTGAGATGTTTCAACAAACAGATGCAGCGCTGGAGGTGCTCACTCGTCTATGCCAAGAAATATGGAAGAAAGCTTCCTGGCCAACTGACTGGAAGAGATCCATATTTATGCTTATTCCCAAGAAAGGTGATCCAACCGAATGTGGAAATTATAGAACAATATCATTAATATCACCCACAAGCAAAATTCTGCTGAACATCATTCAAAAACGGCTGCAGTAGTGTATTAACAGGGAACTGCCAGAAACTCAGGCCAGTTTCAGAAGAGGACGTGGAACCAGGGATATCATTGCGGATGTCAGATGGCTTCTGGCTGAAAGCAGAGGATACCAGAAGGATGTTTACCTGTGTTTTATTGATTATGCAAAGGCATTCGACTGTGTGGATAATAACAAATTATGGATAACATTGTGAAGAATGGGAATTCCAGAACACTTAATTGTGCTCATGAGGAACCTGTACATAGATCAAGAGGCAATTGTTCGTACAGAACAAGGGGATACTGATTGGTTTAAACTCAGGAAAGATGTGTGTCAGGGTTGTATTCTTTCACCATGCCTGTTTAATCTGTATGCTGAACAAATAATCCGAGAAGTTGGACTATATGAAGAAGAAAGGGCATCAAGACTGGAGGAAGACTCATTAACAACTTGTGTTATGCAGATGACACAACCTCCCTTGCTGAAAGGGAAGAAGACTTGAAGCACTTACTAATGAAGATCAAAGACCACAGCCTTCAGTATGGATTACACCTCCACATAAAGAAAACAAAAATCCTCAAAACTGGACCAATGAGAACATCATGATAAACGGAGAAAGAATTGAAGTTGTCAAGGATTTCATTTTACTTGGATGTACAATCAACAGCCATGGAAGCAGCAGTCAAGAAATCAAAAGATGCATTGCATTGGGCAAATCTGTTGCAAAAGACCTCTTCAAAGTGTTGAAGAGCAAAGATATCACCCTGAAGACTAAGGTGCGCCTGACCCAAGCCATGGTATTTTCAGTTGCGTCATATGCATGTGAAAGCTGGACAATGAATAAGGAAGACCGAAGAAGAGTTGACGCCTTTGAATTGTGGTGTTGGCGAAGAATATTGAATATACCACGGACTGCCAAAAGAACGAACAAATCTGTCTTGGAAGAAGTGCGGGCGGAATGCTCCTTAGAGGCAAGGATGGTGAGACTGTGTCTTACATACTTTGGACATGTTGTCAGGAGGGATGAGTCCCTGGAGAAGGACATCATGCTTGGCAGAGTACAGGGTCAGCGGAAAAGAGGAAGACCCTCAACGAGGTGGATTGACACAGTGGATGCAACAACGAGCTCAAGCATAACAACGATAGTAAGGATGGCACAGGACCGGGCAGTGTTTCGTTCTGTTGTGCATAGGGTCGCTATGAGTCAGAACTGACTTGATGGCACCTAACAACAAAAACTCATTTGTTGATGGGCATCTAGGTTGTTTGTACCTTTTGGCTATTGTAAATACAGCTGCACTGAACCTTAGTCTACATATGTCTGTTTGTGTTACTGATTTCAAGTCTCTTGCGTATATACCTAGGAGAGAAATTACTGGGCGGTATAGGGTCGCTATGAGTCAGAATCAACTCTACGGCAATGTGTGTGTGTGTGTGTGTGTGTGTGGGTGTTTTGATGATAATACTGTAGTCTGGTG
Source organism: Loxodonta africana (assembly GCF_030014295.1). NCBI lineage: Eukaryota > Metazoa > Chordata > Mammalia > Proboscidea > Elephantidae > Loxodonta > Loxodonta africana. The sequence goes on along the minus strand of NC_087359.1, from coordinate 29,982,772 downwards.
GCACAGTGGGTAAGAGCTTTGCTGCTAACCAAAAGGTTGGCAGTTCGAATCCACCAGCTGCTCCATGGAAACCCTATGGGGCATTTCTACTCTGTCCTGTAGGGTTGCTAATAGTCGTAACTGACTCAACAGCAATGGGTTTGGGATTTATTTTTTTAAGGTAATTCTGTGTTTAACTTTTTGAGGAATTGCCAAATTGTGTTTGACAGCAGCTGTACCATTTTGCATACGCACAGGCAGTGGGGGAGGGTTCTAATTTCTCCACATCCTTGCCAACATTTCTTTTTCTTTCTTTCTTCTTCTTTTTAAAATTTTATTCATTTTGTTGCTGTTTTTGAGAATATACACGACAAAACATACACCAAGTCAACAGTTTCTATATGTACAGTTTAGTGATATTGATTACATTCTTTGAGTTGTGCAACCATTTCCAACCTCGCTTTCTCAGTTTTCCTCCCCCATTAATGTAAATTCACTGCCTGCCCCCTGACTTCTTTTTATAAATCTTAGCTAGCCTAGTGGGGGTGAAGTGGTATTTCATTGTGGCTAGTGTTGAATATTTTGTTGTCCATTGATTTTTGAGAATTAGCAATCCATTCATGTTATATTTGTTATTCCTGTTAACGAGAAGAACCTAATTCCTGACTATTTCAGGTAACAGTTTACTGTATTAACTTCTTGCATAAGGATGTTGTAAAACTTGTGTTTTATCTACCCTTTAGCATTGCCTGATGTTATCGAAAACCTCAACAATCTCAGCAAAGAGAATATGAATGTTTCTGACCTGTGGAACATTCTGTCCGGTTTGAATAATAATTTAAAAAAAGGTGAATTCCTAGCTGCACTGAAACTAGCACCAGTTGATGGTGGGTATTCCCAATATTAAAATTAAAAAGGTATACAAAAATTTAGCTTTATTTGCTGTCAACCTTTGTCCCTTTATCTTATGTTTGGTGAGATGGAGTGTTGTAGGTGAAATATAAAGAAAGTTTAGATTGTCCTGTAAAAAAAATTAATATCTATTTTTTATTACTCTAAATGGATCAAATATATATTGAATACCTTTAAGTTGTGTAGCACATTACTGGAAAATAGCACACCCCAGTGAACACAGACAGGATGATTTGAAAATGTGAAGAGAGCTATCCAAGCTTTCTTGGGATATCCGTACTGTTTGGTTGAAATAGACGTCTACTTAATTTTCCAGGAAAACACATTTTCTGATGGCTACCATCTCTCAGCAAGAAAAAAACAAAACATAACTTGTCAATGGACATTTAGGTTGTTTCCACCTTTTGGCTATTGTGAATAGTGCTGCAATGAACATTGAAGCATTGAATATCTGTTTATGGTGATGAAAAATTTAGCAACAGATATTTGTGATGGTTATATAACATGATTAATGTAATTAGTGTCACTGAATTTATACATGTAAAAAATGTTTGGTTGTCAAACGTTAAGTTATATAAATTTTACCACAATAAAAAAGAACTAAAGTGGAAATTTTGTTTGTTATATGTATAAAAAGGAAAAAAAAATGCTAAAAAAAGTTTTCCTTGCAGAAAGTGACAAAGTACAATTTAAAGAATTTGCAGAAGTGGCAAAGAATATACATGATGCCTCAAGATTAGATGGTACGTACTGAATTATTTGTGATTGATGAATTTACTTTTTTTGAGTGCAAGCCTTTTTTTGTTTTGTTTCATTTTTTTTTCACATTTCTGGTTAACAGCTGCTAATTTCTGATGAACATGTTGACATTGATCTGTTTGTAGACAGTCAGAACTTAGTTTTGATTAAAAATTGGCAGCCTCTATAAGGAAAGAAATAAGGTTTTTTAAGGGGTCTATTTAAATTTATTTTTATTCCTTTATTATGTTAGCACTAAGAGGACTCCGTCTGTATATAGGCTTCTATATTATAGGATTTCTCATAAATCTTCTGCTGGTTCCTTTAGTAGACATCCCTCATATTCTTTTCTTTAGTTTTATTAAATGAGTTTTGGTAACACAGTTACTTGACTTCCATTTAATTTGAAAGTTATAAACACAGGACTAAAATTAATGAAGCTAGCACTTGTGAGGCTTGAGTACTTTTTTCTTTAGAGACCATTTAAAACTTAGTATCACTGGTAATTCATTTGAATAATCATTTAAATGATCAATTTTGTCAGCTAACACTCTCAGTAAAAGATACAAATAAATGTTTAGGGAAACAAATACAGGGTCATTTCTGTATACAAAGAAGTAGACACATAGTTTTTGAATTTTTAGTACCCAGTCTGCCCTGGCATATGAAATTCATGTAATAGTTTTCCTTCTAGGTTAAGAAAGATGTTTATTAATTCCCTGTTAAAATATAAATATGTTACCTGGGTCAAATAACATAACTATCATCCACATATTAGTTAGTTTAGCTACACTATAGAAAATAATATACAGAAGTAGAAAAGAGTATGGGTTTTGGAGTAAGAAACGGGTTTATGATTCTTTCACTTTCCAGATGGGTGATTTCTCTAAGCCATTCTGGTTTCTTCATGTTTCAAACGAGGAGCCTAATGGCATCATGTTTCCCATAGGGTTGTTTTCAGGATCAAATGCAGTAACACATATAAAGCATATGATCTACTACTAGGCACATATTACGGAGCCTTGGTAGCACAGTGGTTAAGAGCTGTGGTGAGCTGTGGCTGCTAACCAAAAGGTTGGCAGTTCAAATCCACCAGCTGCTCCTTGGAAACTCTATGGGGCAGTTCTCTTCTGTTTTATAGGGTCGCTATGTGTCACAATCAACTTGATGGCAACAAGTTTGGTTTTGGTTTTTTTAAGGCATATATTAAGTGTTTGTTAAATGGTAGTTATCATTTTTATAATTAATTTTGAAATCAGAGAGCGGGACTCAGAAAAACTATTCAGGACATGTAACTTTTCATAAACAGTAAGGAAAAAATTTTGAAATCAAGCCTTTGAGAAAAGTGAGCAGAAATGGGTGAGGTACCTGAATCCAGGGCATGTTTGTAGGGCTCAGGGGTCGTGTTGGAATCTGCCAGCCAGTGCAGTATAAGGTCAATAACTATTGGTGAGAGTTAGAAAGGGCCACTTGGGCAGGAAAGAATTAACATAGCAGGTCTGAGGCTTCTGCCTTTAGAAGAGCCTGTGAAAGGCTGGCTGGCATCTGGAACTTGGCTTTCTCCATTACTAACTGATAGGTCTAGTTCACTGTGTCTAGCTATTTGTTTGAAAACTTGGAGGAGCCGAGAGAATAGGCATAGTGTGCATAAAGTTCTATGCTTTCCTTGACTGTATATGCATATAATTATGAGGGATTGTGGTCAGAGTCTGATCTTGTAGTTTAGATTTTAGAGGTGGGGCAGGCAAGTCTAGGTAATAAGGAGGATTATTGGTGTGAATGACTTTGGAAAGGAAGTGAAGGTTCTTTGGAGTTAAAAGATCAAGGTGCTGCGAGGCTAGGCTTGGATGGAAATGGGATATGGGATGGAGGAGAGGATTATTATCAAGTACCAGTATCCTCAATGAATGTAAAGGAGTGATCAGAAAGTAGTAGATGATGGGATCAGGGAGGTGGCATAGTTGAATGATGGGCATGGGCCTCAAAAGGGAGGGATGAGGTTTGATTAAAGGCATAACTAAAATGGGCTGATAGTAGTTGCAGAAAGCTAGGGGAATGTGTTCTGCTTCCTGGTCCTATATATGTGGAGCGTGGGAAGATGAGCAGTTCCACTCAAGAATGTTGTGCAAGGAAAACAGTATTTTCAAACGAAGACAAGTTTTAGTTAAGACAGAGCAGCTGATACAGGTTTTCAGGTGCTGGAAAAGCTGAGCTTGCCATCTACAGAGATCTCCTAATGTGTTAGGGAGATAGGAAGTGAGGCAGATTCTATGGTACTAAGCAGCTGTGATAACTATTTGCAGCTAGTTCCTGTTGGCTTAAGTAATAGTAATAATGCTATTAATAGTATAATATTTACTGAACCCTTACTATGTGGCTAACACTGTTTTAAGTGCTTTTTTCATACTTACATATTTAATCCTCACATCAACCTCATGAGTTAAATATTATTCAACTTTAGAGATAAGACTAATGAAGTTTATAGCGGGGGTTAAGTAGTAATAATTTGCTTATGGTCACATAGCTAATAAGAGGTAGAGCTAGGAACTGAATTCAGATCTATCTGACTTAACCATTGCCTCCTTTGAGAGGGCTGGATGTGGGGGCAAAATTCCAGATGCTAGAGTATAGTTGGGTCCTGGTAGAATTGAAAAGGAAAGATATGAATGAGACCTTATGAATCTTGTGTCTTATGTTTCTCACGATTCTGAAATTTATTTTCTGGGTTAATTTTTTGCTTCCATTAGAGCTCTGAGGCAAAATAAGTACTTAGCATAATTGCAAGAAAAAAACTCAGTTATCGATGTCATTTTTACCAATTTACCAAGTGTATACTAGCACCAGAGAAAACATGATAGACCAAGAATTCCATGCATATTGTGTTGCTGGCCATAGAGTTCCCTGATGGATAGATTCCTTGCCGAGATTTCTTATACTTCAATTCAGGATGTGATAATAAACCATGGACTGGCATTGATAAAAATCTTTAGTGATGGCTAATGATTTTTTTTTTAATTTTTTAAAATCTGAGATTAATTCTATTACCAAATAACATTTCTGTCTATTTCTAGAATTAAAGGAGGCTGACTTTGCCCTCAATTTGCTTGAAGGTGACATGGTAGCTGGGAAGAACTTGGAAGACTTCCTAAGAAATATTGGGATTAAGTCACCTAAAGAAGAGGTAGAGAAAATTCTTCAATCAGATTTTGTTTCTGGTAAGCATTTTAAATATTAATATCAGTTTTTGTAAGGAGTTCTGGTATAGCACAGTGGCACAGTTAAGCACTCAGCTGCTAACTGAAAGTTTGGCAGTTCATACCCACCAGCTACTCCTCGAGAGAAAGATGTGGCAATCTGCTTCTGTAATTATAGCCTTGGAAACCCTACGGGGCAGTTCTGCTCTGTTCTACAGGATCAAAATCGACTCGATGGCAAACAACAACAATCTTTGAAAAAGCCTTTTCTTTTAAAATTTGCTCTTTTGCTGTTATGAGAATACTTTTAATAAGCAGTTCTAAGTTTTGACGGAAGTAGGCATGTTGGAATGCATCAGAGAAAATCTTTTGTCCTCAGAGGTACTTGATTTTAATGACTGAAAAATTGTTGCAAATTCGGGTTCTGTGAGTATAGCTTTGCCTAGGTTTGACACCTTTGAGCTTCACTGGGTCTTGTAAGTTATTGGTGCTTGAGTTCTCTTACAGGTAGAATCAGAACTAGTGTATTTACAAACTTTTAGTGTTGTTGCAGGGAATACTGGATGGAAATGAATCAAAAATACCTTGTAAATACAGTGTTCAAGAAATATGTAAAAGTTATATGCTGATTTTGATACTAGTCTTAATGTTATCTTGTCCAGAAATTGTTGTTTGTCACCTCTCTCTCTTCCAGAAAATAACATGGTGAATATTAAAGACTGCATGAGGGCTTTAAGGGACACCCAGAAATTTTCCAATTTTATGGGTAAGAACTCTATGGTAAAACAGGTACAAAAAAAAAAAAAATTTTTTTTTTTTGTAGAAGGCCAAAAATTTCAGGACTCCTTAAAAGGCCATCTAGTCAAATACTGTATTTGGTGCATAAATCTTCTTTGTAGTGTCTGTGCCAAATGTTTGTTTTGTCTATACTCAAACACTTGCAGTTATGGAAAACGTATTGAATTTTTGATTTAGTTTATTTTACACTAAAATAAATTTATTTTTTAATTAAATTAAAATTTTATTTTAAACTTTGTGATTGAAAAGATTGGAAAAACTGGAAGGTTGTGATCTTTTCCAATACTTAAATTAATAAATCTTTATAATATTTTAATGGCAAATTTTTTTAAGTAAAAAAATTAGTTGAAACAGAAATGTGAGAAATATAGTTTAGCAAGCCTCTTGTAATGTTACCTTCTGGAAATATTCCTGTTAACATTTGGTAAATATACATTTAAACTTTTTTTTGTGTTTATGAATATTTGTGTATTTTGAAATTACTTTATAAATTGGATTATTTTGTCCATATTATTCCACAATTTATTATTTTTTTAATTAGCTAATTAAAAAAAATTAACAGTATATATTGTTCCATGTTGTATGATATAAGCCCACCTCATTCTTTGTAAAAACTGCAAAATATTCATCATCAGGATGTACTGTAATTTTATAGATAATTGTTTTGATGAATCTTTGGGTTATTTCCAGTTTTTTACTATTACAAACATTTTGATGAACATCTTTGTACGTGTACTTTTGTACATATGTGTACAAAGTATTTCTGTAGGAGAAATTCCTAAGAAGTGGACTTGCTGGGCCAAAGTGTATGCAAATTTAAAATCTTAATAGCTATTGCCTAATTACTCTCTAGAGGGTTGTAAAAATTTATGTTTCATCAACAAGTGAATTTTTTAAATTCTCTTAGTAAAAAAAAAATTATTGTTTTTTAATAAGCGCTCCTTTAATTACTAAACCCAGAGCCAAACCCAATGCCCTCAAGTCAATTCCAACTCATAGCGACCCACAGTAAAGAGTAGAACTGCCTCCTGGGTTTCCCAGGGTATAAATCTTGTTATTTATTTGTTTTTTAATTGTGCTTTAGATGAAGGTTTACAGAACAAACTAGTTTGTCATTAAACAATTAGTACGCATATTATTTTGTGATATTGGTTGCCAACCCCGTGACATGTCAACGTTCTCCCCTTCTTGACCTTGGGTTTCCTATTACCAGGTTTCCTGTCCCCTCCTGACTTCTCGTCCTTTCCCCTGGGCTGGTGTGCCCATTTAGTCTCATTTTGTTTTGTGGGCCTGTCTAATCTTTGGCTGAAGGATGTCCTCAGGAGTGACTTCATTACTGAACTAAAAGGGTGCCCGGGGGCCATACTCTCGGGGTTTCTCCAGTCTCTGTCAGACCAGTAAGTCTGGTCTTTTTTTTTTTTTTTGTGTGAGTTAGAATTTGTTCTACATTTTTCTCACGCTCTTTCTGGACCCTCTGTTGTGATCACTGTCCGAGCAGTTGGTGGTTGTAGCTGGGCATTTTCTAGTTGTGCTGTACTCAGTCTGGTGGAAGCTGTGGTACTTGTGGTTTATTAGCCCTTTGGACTAATCTTTCCCTTGTGTCTGATTTCCTTCATTCTCCCTCGCTCCAGGTGGGGCGAGACCAGTGGAGTGTCTTAGATGGCCGCTCACAAGCTTTTAAGATTTCAGACACTCTTCACCAAAGTAAAATGTAGAACGTTTTCTTTATAAACTATGTGTGCCAGTTGAGCTAGATGTTCCCTCAGATGATGGCCCCCACAGCCTTCAGCCCAGTAATTTGGTCCCTCAAGGAATTTGGATGTGTTTATGGACCTTCCATGACCTTGCCTTGGTCAGGTTGTGCTGGCTTCCCCAATATTTTGTATTGTCTCACCAAGGCTGTAAACCTTAACGGAAGTAGACTACCACATCTTTCTTCTTTTGGTTAGCAGCTGAGTGCTTTAACAACTGCACCACCAGGGCTCCTCTCTTTAATTGCTAGTTAGTTAAAACACTTTTTTTATGTGCTTGTGAATGTACTTTGGTCATTTTAAAATTAGGTTGTTGTTCTTGTATCAGTTTGTAAATGACTTTATATTTTAGGAGTGTTAGTGCTTTGTCTTAGCTATTGCAGTTTTTTTCTCATTTATTATTCGTTTTGACTTTGTTTTTGGTGGATTGCTTTTCCCATTTTCTGTGTCTTACTTCGTCAGTTTTGGTAATTCATATTGTCCTAAGGCATTCTTTATTTTGTTTTTTAAGAATATTAGTACACTTATGTGCTTATAATTCTTTTAATTTTTTTGCATCTGTGGTTATTTTCTCATTTTTAAATTTGTATACATGTATTTTTTTCCTTTTTGTTTGTTCACTAGCTAATGTTTTATTTTTTTAAAGCACTATCTCTTAGATTTATATTTTAGTGTTTCTGTTTATAGTTTAAAATATTAATTTGTGCTTTTATCTTCATTAAGCTCTTTATATTTTCTTATGTCCATTTTGTAGTTTTTATAACTTTTTGTTTAAATTATTAATATAGTTTTATTTTTTCTTGCTGGATTATGAGCGTGTTTAAGATTATCAGTTTTCCTTTTAGTAAAATTTTGGTTTATCCAACAGTCTTTGGTTTGTTGGGCTATTATTGTTGTTATTTTCTCATTTTTCCACTTAGTTTTTGATTTTCTCTTTGATCTAAGAGTTCTTTAATAGAAACTTTAAATTTCAAAGTAATTTGAATTTTATTGATGCCCTATATTTATTGTTTCTTTCTAGTTTCATTGTGATCAAGAGAATGAGGTCTGTAGTAGAGTGCAATAGTTTCCTAGTTAATTACAGATGGAGTTTCTTCAATTTTTATGCATTTACTTAAAAATCATATTTGTGGTTTTCAGAGATGAGCTAATGGTAATGTACACTCATTCTGCTGTTTGTCTTGGAATTTCTTATGACTTTTTGAAGCACCCCATTGCATAATTTTGGATAGCTGTAGCACTAGGAAATTGTTCCACAAACTTAGTGGAAATTCTGCCTATAATTCTATTCCTGGAATTGTATTTAGCATTTTGACTCTTTCTTCATTCCCAAAATGTAAAGAGAATTCTTGTGTTCTCTGCCTTCCTGCTAAATCCTATTTTCTCTAGACTCAAATTTCCTTTCAACTCCTTGTCACATGACTTGTTTTTGAAACTTCTTACCAATGACTAAGGAATATATCATAGAACATAATAATATATTAAATTGTATTTACTTTTACATAAATCAGTGAATTTAATAATTTATTATTCCATTTCTTTTAATGAATCCTGGGAGATGCTATTTTAGAAATACACTTTAGAATGTGAAGTCTTCTTTTAAAATCAAGGGAGGTTGGTCAGGGGCTTCCTAGTCCAAATGTTTGATTTTACTGTATTAAACATGATCTTACTGTAGTACACATGGGAAGAGACTACAATAATTCTCTAAACTGGGTGAAGTTAGCTGATAGGAGCAAAGGGTCTAGGGAAGGAAAGTAAGAAGGGAGGGATTGGAGTTGGGGAGGACTTATCAAGAATGAAGTAGTGAACTCTGACAGAATATCTAGAGATACTTTTGTTTGCAGAGGAATAAAAAAACAGATATTTTAGCAAAAAAAAAAAATTTATTGTGCTTTAGGTGAAAGCTTACAGCTCAAGTTAATTTCTCATACAAAAATTTATACACGTATTGTTTTTTGACAGTAGTTGCAGTCCCCACAATGTGACAGCATACTCCCTCTTTCCACTCCAGGTTACCTGTGACCATTCAACCAGTTCCTGTCCCTTCCTGCCTTCTCATCCTGCCTCTGCACAGGAGTTGACCATTTGGTCTCGTGTATCTGATTGAACTAAGAAGCACACTCCTCACGTGTATTATTTTTTGTTTTATAGTCCTGTCTAATTTTGGTCTGAAGAGTGGGCTTCAGAAATGGTTTCAGTTCTGGGTTAATAGAGTGTCCGGGGGCCATAGTTACAGGAGTTCCTCCAGTCTCTGTCAGACCATTAAGTCTCATCTTTTTATGTGAATTTGAGTTCAGCTGCACACTTTTCTCCTTCTCAGTCTGGGGCTCTTTGTTGTGTTCCCTGTCAGGGCAGTGATTGGTGGTAGCTGGGCACCATCTAGTTCTTCTGGTTTCAGGCTGATAGAGTTTCTGGTTTATGTGGTCCTTTAGTCTCTTGGGCTAATCTTTTCCTTGTGTCTTTGGTTTTCTTCATTCTCCTTTGCTCCAAGTAGGATGGGACCAATTGATGCATCTTAGATGGCCGTTTGCAAGCTTTTAAGACCCCAGACACCACTCACCAAAGTGGGATGCAGAACATTTTCTTAATAAACTTTGTTATGCTAATTGACCTAGATGTCCCCTGGTACCATGGTCCCTAGGACCCAGCCACAGCTGCTCTGTCCCTCAGAGTATTTGGATGTGTCCAGCAAAGCTTTTGCTTTGGTCCAGTTGTGCTGACTTCCTTTGTATTGTGTGTTGTCCTTCTCTTCACCAAAGTTGATCCTTGTCTACTATCTAGTTAGTCAGTTACCCTCCTCCTCCCTCCCCACCCTCGTAACCATCAAGGAATGCTTTATTCTGTGTTTAAATCTTTTCTTGAGTTCTTTTAATAGTGGTCTCATACAATATTCGTCCTTTTGTGACGAGCTAATTTCACTCAGTATAATGCCCTCCAGACTCATTCATGTTGTGAGATGCTTTGCAGATTCATCGTTGTTCTTTATCATTGCATAGTATTGCATTGTGTGTATGTACCATAATTTGTTTATCCCTTTGTCTGTTAACGGGCACCTAGGTTGTTTCCATCTTTTTGCTATTGTGAACAATGCTTTAGTGAACATGGGTGTGCATATGTCTCTTCGTGTGATGGCTCTTATTTCTCTAGGATGTATTCCTAGAAGTGGTATTACTGGATTGTATGGTACTTCTGTTTCTAGATTTTTAAGGAAGTGTCAAATCGTTTTCCAAAGTGGTTGTACCATTTTACATTCCCATCAGCAGTGTATAAGCATTCTAATCTCTCCACAACCTCTCCAACATTTATTATTTTGGGTTTTTTGGATTAGTGCCAGCCTTGTTGGGGTGAGATGGTATCTATCTCATTGTAGTTTTGATTTGCATTTCTCTAATTTAATGGCTAATGATTATGAGCATTTCCTCATGTGTCTGTTAGCCTCCTGAATGTCTTCTTTGGTGAAGTGTTTGTTCATATCCTTTGCCCATTTTTAATTGGATTATTTGTCTTTTTGTTGTTGAGGTATTGCAGTATCTTGCAGATTTTAGAGATTAGTCCTTTATCGGATACATCATAGTCAAATTTTTTTTTTACCAGTCTATAGGTTTTCTTTTTACTCTTTTGGTGAAGTCTTTTGACGTGCATAATGTTTGATTTTTAGGCGCTCCCAGTTATCTAGTTTCTCGTCTAGTGTTTGTACATTGTTATGGTTTGAATACTATTTATGCCATTAGGGCTCCTAATATTGTTCCTACTTTTTCTTCCATAACAAAATTATTTTAAGAGTAAAAAAAAAAGTTATAGAAAACTATAAGAGTGAAGAATGGACTGCTCTACTTAGGGGAAATTGACTAAAGAGCCAAGAGCATATAATGAGAATTTAGGGTAGGTCTCTTAACTTCCCTATGCCTCTCTAAGGAGGCCTGTGAAAAATGGGAAATAGTATCTGTTTATTTTTCTGAAATTTAGGAGGTGATGAATTAGAAATACTTTGTAATTTGAAGTTACTCTGATAATACTTTAGAGTGGTGGAGACACACTATTCTGTTTAATTTCTTTTTTCTCTATAGTGAAACTATTTTTTTTCAATGAGATCAGTATGATATAATGAACATTTTGAAATGTGCACTAAATATTTAATGATTATAGTATTTTAGAACTAGAATGGTCCTTAAGTAAAATGATGTAAGTTAACTAAAAATACAGTTTTAATTACAAAATATATTAAAATATATATTAAAAATATATTAAAATTATATTAAAATTAAAATTATATTAAAAATATATTAAAAGCTGTTAAATAGTATCATGAACATGTTATCTTGTGTGTAAGAATCGCTGTATACAGAAGTTAAAAACTCATAGAATAAATTAATTTTTCAAGTCTTCTAAATACTACTGAGTTATGGAAATGATTTCTCTTATAAATAAAAATTTGGAATTTGCAAAAGAAAGCTTTTACTTTTTCTTCTGAAATAATCCTGTTTGCTTGCAAAGATGTCATAATAATTCTTGGTAGAATTTTAAGTGAAATCTTAAAATTAATAAAATTATACACATGGTATGTTTAAAAATCCCTCAAAACAAAAATAGAAAATTCAAAAAGAAGAATGGAAAGAAATATATAAAAAATATTAATAGCAGATTTGGTGGACTGGTGCAATTGGAATAATTTAAAAACTGTTCTGTGTAGCAAATTTTCTTTGAGGAATGTGTATTATTATATACAGAATTTTATTTGATGAGTATTATTATAAAATAGAATTCCATTTATCATGAGTGATTGCAATTTTAGAACTTGTAACGGTCCATTTTAATTTGTCTAAATAGAACTTTCTGTGATGACAGAAATGTTCTATAACTGCACTGCCCAATATGGTAGCCTTTAGTTACAAGTGGCTATTGAGAACTTGAATATGGTTAGGGCAACTGAGAAACTGAATATTAAATTTAAATTTAAGTGGCCAAGTGTGACTAGTGACTGTTGGATAGTGCTGATCTAGAAAAGGCCGTGAAGTTTACTGTTATGCTCAAAAGATATACATCCATGTAGTGAATTATATGTTGTATGTATATTTTCTCTGTGTTTGTAGCATTGAATGAGGCCATCAGTACATTGGACTGCATGGAAGAAAGTTATCAGTCTGGTAAGGACAAACATTCAGATGCACTTGAAAATACTGATAGACCTATTTTCACTGATAAAGCCCTTCAAGAGATACTGTATGATTCCTATGTTGAGGGTGAGTTGATTGAGCAGACAACTTGTTGTGGATAGCAGATTTTTATCCCGGGGTTTCAAAGTATTTTACAAGTGCTAATTAACTCCTAAGTAGTTAGTTCCTAAATAAAACTATAAACTTGCCAGTACAATATTTACAATATCCCAGATTTGGAATATTCCTTATATTCAAAGAGATTTAATTATTACAATATCAAATGCCTGGGTGTTCTCATGGCATGGACTGTAAAATTGGTCTCAAAGTATGTATATGTGTTGCTACAAGATTTTGGAATAATGTTTATTCCTAAAGCAATTTCATTTCAAAGTTAGGCCTGTTCATGTATTTTAGAGAGGTCTTAATAGTTTCCTAGCTTTCTCTGAGAAGAATGAAAATTCCAGAACACTTAATTATACTCATGCAAAACCTGTGCATAGACCAAGAGGCAGTTGTTTGAAAAGAACAAGGGAATACTGCATGATTTAAAATCAGGAAAGGTGGGAGTCAGGGTTGTATCCTTTGACCATACTTATTTAATTTGTATGCCGAGCAAATAGTCCAAGAAACTGGACTATATGAAGAAGAATGCAGCATCAGGATTAGAGGAAGACTTATTGACAACCTGCAATATGCAGATGACACCGTCTTGCTTGGTAAAAGAGAACAGGGTACACCCATGCTAATGGGCTGATTTTATTTCTATTATATTTCTCTCATGCTCTGTGCCAATTGGCATTTCTGTAGAAGTGTGTGGGATGGGTGGGTATAAATGCAACTTGTCCATAGGAAAAGCTTTAGGATTAGATAGGCAGGCAAGCAGAGATAGGGAAGAACAATTTAGACTAACAGCTAAACATTTTTTTTTAATAGATTGGTTGGGGATTTCCCCTCTTGGTGAAGAAGCAAGCATCTGTGACTTTAGAAATTCTGCCACATTTAAGGAACAGATGGAAATAAGGAGTCCATGAAGCAGTCTGAGAATTAGGGGAAACACAAGCAGGGAATGATATTCTGGGAAGCAGAGGACGATTTCGAGATGGGAATGGTCATTAATGATAAATGTTACTGAGAGATGAAGTATTTAGTGTATCTGTTGGTTTCCTTTCCAGCTGGATAAGATTCACTGTCATGTAACCTCTCTCTATCTCTCTGTAACTTTGCAGATTTTAGGAAAGAGGTTGTGTCTTCAAATCTGAAATTCCCAGATGAAAATGGTGAGTAAGAAGTTTCTATATAAGAGAAAACTAATTTTTAGGGTCATTATCAAGTGCGAATACATTGCTGATCTATTCTGCTCACTCTAGCCAGAGTGAGTTTTTATTCCAAAATAGTAATCTGATCATATTACCTCCCACAATTTGTAACTCTTTAAACATTTCCCTTTGCTGTTAGGATAAAGATAAAAATGCAGCATGCCCTACCTCTCTAGTATTATTTTGCACTGTCATTCTTGCTTTCTGAATTTCAACTTCATTGGCCTTTCAGTTCCTCAGATACTCTACATACCATAAAACTTTTACATATTATATTCCCTGGAATATTATCCCTGACCCTCTTTGCCTAGTTAATATCTACTCATCTTTCAGATGAGTGTCAGGTTCCTCGGGGAAGTCTATCATTCTCTCTTGCTCGTGATGGGGTGGGACCAGTAGAGTATCTTAGATGGCTGCTCACAAGCCTTTAAGACCTCAGACACTAGTCACCACAGCAAATGTAGAACATTTTTTAATAAACATAACATGCCAGTTGAGCTAGATTTCACCTGAGGAGGATCTTCCTCTTTTTCACGGACCCTCTACTTTACCAAGCATGATGTCCTTTTCCAGGGACTGGTCCCTCTTGATAACATGCCCTAAATACTTGAAACAAAGTCTTGCCATCCTGCCTTTCAAGGAACACTCTGGCTGTATTTCTTCCAAAACAGACTTCTTCGTTCTTTTGGCAATCCATATTATATTCAATATTCTTTGCCAACACCATAATTCAAAGGCATTGATTCTTCTTCAGTCTTCCTTATTTATTGTCTAGCTTTTACATGCATTTGAGGTGATTGAAAATATCATGGTTTGGGTCAGGGACACCTTAGTCCTTGAAGTGACGTCTTTGGTTTTCAACACTTTAAAGAGGTTTTTTTTGCAGATTTGCCCAGTGAAATATGTCGTTTGATATCTTGACTGCTGTTTTCATGGGACTTGATTGTGGATCCAAGTAAAATAAAATCCTTGACAGCTTCAGTATTTTCTCTGTTTATTGTGATGTTGCCTATTGGTCCATTTGTGAGGATTTTTGTTTTCTCTATGTTGAGATGTAATCCATACTGAAGGCTGTGGTCTTTGATCTTCATCAGTAAGTGTTTCAAGCCGTCTTCGCTTTCAGCAAGCAAGGTTGTATCCTCTGGGTATTGCAGGTTGTTAATGAGTCTTCCACCAATCCTGATGCCACATTCCTCTTCATATAATCCAGCTTCTTGGATTATTTGCTCAGCATACAGATTGAATAAATATGGTGAAAGAATGTAGTGCTGATACACACCTTTCCTGATTTTAAAACACACAGCATCACCGTGTTCTGTTTGAGCAACTGCCTCTTGGTCTATGCACAGGTTCCACATGAGCACAATTAAGTGTCCTGGAATCCCCATTCTTCAGAATATTATCCATAATTTGTTATGATCCACACAGTCGAATGCCTTTGCATAGTCAATAAAACACAGGTAAACACCTTTCTGGTATTCTCTGCTTTTAGGCAAGATCCATCTGACATCAGCAACGAGACCCCTGATTTCATGTCCTCTTCTGAATCTGGCTTGACTTTCTGGCAGTTCCCTGTTGATGTACTACTGCAATCAATTTTGAAATAGCTTCATTAAAATTTTACTTGCATGTGCTATTAATGATATTTTTCAGTATTTCCACATTCTGTTGAATTACCTTTCTTTGGAATGGGCACATATATGGATCTCTTCCAGTCAGTTGGCCAGGTAGCTGTTTTCCAAATTTCTTGGCATAGACAAGTGAGCACCTCCAGGAATGCATCTGTTGAAACACCTCAACTGGTATTTCATCAATTCCTGGAGTCTTGTCTTTTACCAGTGCCTTCAGTGCAGCTTGAACTTCTTCTGTCAGTACCGTTGGTTCTAGGTCATATGCTACCTTCTGGTATGGTTGGACGTTGACCAATTCTTTTGGTACAGTGACTGTGTATTCCTTCTATCTTCCTTTGATGCTTCCCGTGTTGTTCAATATTTTGCCTGCAGAATCCTTCAGAATTGTAACTTGAGGCTTAATTTTTTTCTTCAGTTCTTTCAGCTTGAGAAATGCCGAGTGTGTTCTTCCCTTTTGGTTTTCTAACTCTAGATCTTTTTATACTATACTTTGTTATAATACTTTGTCTTCTCGAGTTACCCTTTGAAATCTTCTGTTCAGCTCTTTTGACTCATTGTTGAGTGGCTTTAGCTACTGAACAAGTTTCAGAGTCTCTTCTGACATCCATTTTGGTATTTTCTTTCTTCCCTGTCTTTTTAATGACCTCTTGCTTCCATCATGTGTGATGTCCTCGATGTCGTTCCACAACTCGTCTGGTCTTTGGTCATCAGTGTTCAGTGTGTCAAATGTATTCTTGAGATGGTCTCCAAATTCAGGTGGAATATAATCAAGATCATATTTTAGTTCTTGTGGACTTGTTTTAATTTTCTTTACCTTCAGTTTAAACTTGCATATGAACAACTGATGGTCTGTTCCACAGTTGGCCCCTGGCCTTGTTCTAACTGATGATATTGAGCTTTTCCATTGTCTCTTTTCCCAGATGTAGTTGATTTGATCCCTGTGTTTTCCATCTGGTAAGGTCCACGTGTACAGTCATCATTTATGTTGTTGAAAAAAGGTATTTGCAATGTAAAAAATCAATGGTCTTGCAAAATTCTATCATGCAATCTCTGGCATCTTTTCTATCACCAAGTCTTTATTTTCCGACTACTGTTCCTTCTTCTTTGTTTCCAACTTTCACATTCCAGTCACTGTAATTATCAGTGTATCTTGATTGCATGTTTGATCTATTTCAGACTGCACATGTTGGTAAAAATCTTCATTTCTTCATCTTTGGGTTTAGTGGGTGGTGTGTAAATTTGAGTAATAGTTGTATCAAGTGGTCTTCCTTGTAGGTGTATAGATGTTATCCTATCACTGATAGCGTTGTACTTCAGGATAGATATTGAAATGTTCTTTTTGAAAATGAATGGGATGCCATTCCTCTTCAATTTGTAAAATTCCTGGCATAGTAGACCATATGATTGTCTGATTCGAAATGGTCAATATTGGTCTATTTCAGCTCACTAATGCCTAGAATATGGATCTTTATGCTTTCCATTTCATTTTTGATGACTTCCAATTTTCCTAGATTCATATTTTGTGCATTCCACTTTCCGATTATTGATGGATGTTTGCAGCTGTTTATTCTCATTTTGAGTCATACCACATCAGAAAATGAAGGTCTCCAAAGCTTTACTCCATTCCTGTCATTAAAGATAGACTCTACTTCAAGGAGGCAGCTCTTCCCCAGTCATATTTTGAGTGCCTTCCAACCTGAGAGGCTCATCTTTTGGCACTATATAACAGAGTGTTCCACTGTTATTCATAAGGTTTTCACTGGCCAGTTTTTTTCAGAAGTAGACTGCCCTGTCCTTCTTCCTAGTCTGTCTTAGTCTGGAAGCTTCAATGAAACCTGCACCATGAGTGACCCTGCTGGTATTTGAAATAACGGTGCCATGGCTTCCAGCATCACAGCAACCTGTAAGCCACCACAGTATGATAAACTGACAGACACGTGGTGGATATAGCCATACTACTTATAATAATTTAAATTGGCCCTATTTTTTTTTTTTTTTGGTTCCAATGTTTTCACAAGGAGTTACATGAGTTGTATATATTCCCTGTATACAACCAACTCATCTTTTTTTCTCCAAACTGTGTTCAAATGTCACCTCCCACTCCATAAGACTTCCCAGAGCTCATCACTCATTAAATCTAGGTTAAGTGCATATTTTTCTCATAGCACCAACTATATAATACAGTGTATTATAAATTTGTTTACAAAGATGACAGACGCAGTTCCTGACCTCAGTGAATTTACATGAAACTCTTTGACGAAAAGGACTGAATTTTTTGCCCTTAGTCTCAGTAACTGTAAAATAAATATTAGTAGAATCAGTGTAAATCTAGGATGGTATTATGATGTTCTTCCCAAGTGACATTCATGAAATTTTAGCTCTGCTGGTGTAACATAACAATTTTCAAAATATGGAAACATAATAGAACAACTCGATTTTGGGGTTGAGGGAGAAATGGAATGGGAAATGATATACATAAAAAATTTAACAATCTGATGATAATTATTTTTCATATTTTAAATTTGTCTGAGATTAACAGAACTGTCCTGCTTGGTTGTATGGGTTGTGCCTTGCACAAAGGTGCCTGGCTGAGAGAGGCTGAAACACGGCCCCATACTCCGCTATGCCCCCTAAGTCTTTGAACCACAGTGATGGATTGCAGCCGCTCAGAGGAAGGTGCACCTTGTTGTAATTGTTGGAAAGAGAGGGAGGTTCTTTTTCCAATTCACACAAAAGTACAATGTAGACTAGCAGAGGCCCTGGGGATCAAGAGCTTCAGTCTCCAATTTTAGCCTTTAATTGTTTGCCTTTTCAGTTCATAGAAATCTTTAAACCTTCTACATGTAAAGCATGTAGGTATTAAATATTTAAGAGGCTTACAACTCAGTATTTAATGGGTGAACTGATTCAGATCAAATCTTATATATCTTATATATCAAATCTTATATCATCATATTCTCTTTACCATGAAATTTTCTTTTTTTTTTAAAAATACTGTTTGAAATAAGTGGGTATTCAGTTATAAATAGAAAATATTTTTCTTTTTTACAGAGGTTTTTGTTCAGATAAATATTTAATTTGTGGGTTTAACTATAGTAGACTTTGAACAAATTATTTTGCATATTTTTTGCACAATAATATCTTGTATATATTTCTCCTTGCAGAGATTAAAAAAACAGCATACATTCTATCACATGTTGATAATGGCAGAATTAGTATACCTAACTTGGAGCATGCCCTCAAAAATTTAAATATGAATTTAACTGAGGAGGATTTCAGTGAAGCTCTTAAACATTGTGACATCAGCGGTGAGCATTTTTGGCTTTAGTAGGTTTAAAGGGTCTTTGATTAATATAAAGATCAACATATATAATTTGTAGAGGTTAGAAGACACTAGTAAATATTTTACAACTCATAAAGACTTAAAGGAAACAAGAATATAAATAAATTGTGATTAGATGGGAAAAAGTTATAATACCTTACTTACTAATATCATAGTGATGGTACATCAGAGTACCCCAGTTACCCATGACAGAGCAAGAATGCTGAATATAGGCCTTATTTAAAGTTTTACGGTACTTGTATTCTTATTGTTAATTTTTCTTTTGTAAGTATTTTAATTCTGATATTTAATTATTTCCCTTTCCAGCATGCACAATTAATATCATCGTAAATGCAGGTATTTTATACTCACCTAATTTGTGTAACTGATTTACATTTGAAGAAAATTATATTTTTCAATTGTGATGTCCCTTATTTTGGAGCATGGGAAAAGCAGGAGATGAAAATCCTTTGTTGGTCAACTGACCAGGTGTTTTATGCTGTGTATCTTCTATTGCTCACACTGAAGGAGTAGAGGTGTTTCCAAGAAGTAGAGGTAATGAGTGGTTCACATGCTTCTGGTGGAACACACACATACAGACAGACAGACACATACACACAGACATGCCAGCACATAGAACTCTGAAGGATACAAGATCAGTTATTTCAGGATTGAGAAATGGAATCCAATCCATGTCGTATCAGGAGGACGGCCCAAGTCTAATTAACTTATTGATGTGCATCTTCCAGATCAGAAAAAGCCTTTGCAAAGTACCTTTTGTATAGAGATGAAGAGAGCATACCTCTCTCCCTTGCATCTTTTCTACCTGCACAATTATTTAGTCTTTTAAATTCTTTTAAATTAAACCTACCAAACCCTCTGCTCCTTCTTATATTAACAGTCTTAGCATCCTGAGAGTGGAGAGGAAAATGATACAGGTGATCCACTCTCACTGGTGGGTAGCAGCTCTTGTTGTGATGGCATGTCTCTTATAACTTATGCCAAAAGACTATCCTTCTTATTGGTGAACATTGAATTACACTACAGATGTACCTGTTAACTTTAACTTTGTGAAATGCCAGGCTGAAGTGGGGCTAAGAAGACTAGGGGCTGGGGAAAGAAGATAATGAAACCTGAAACATTTAAAATTAAGAAACAAAATGTAAAATGTAATGATTATATTTTGCTGGAACCTAAAATTCCACAAACAGAATTGTATACTACTGGGCCCTGCCACCACTATTGCCATCTGTCTTAGTTATCTGGTGCTGCTATAACAGAACTACCACAAGTGGTTGCCTTCAACAAACAGAAGTTTATTCTCTCACAGTCCAGTAGGGTAGAAGTCCACATTCAGGGCTTCAGCTCCAGGGGAAGGCTTTCTGTCTCTGTTGGCTCTTGAAGAAGGTCCTTGTCATCAATCTTCCCCTGGTCTAGGAGCTTCTCAGTTCAGGGACACCAGGTCCAAAGGACACACTCTGCCCCGGCACTACTTTTTTAGTGGTACGAGTTCTCCTGTCTCTCTGCTTGTTTCTCTCTTTTATATCTCAAAAGAGACTGACTTAAAACACAACCTAATCTTGTAGATTGAGTCCTGCCTTATAACTGCCACTAATTCCACCTCATTAACATCGTAGAGGTAGGATTTACAACATATAGGAAAAACACATCAGGTGACAAAATGGTGAACAGTCACACAGTACTGGGACTCACAGACTAGCCAAGTTGACAAACATTTTTTTTGGGGGGAGAGGGGAGCACAGTTCAATCCGTAACACCACCCTAACTCCCCACCTCTGACCAGTGTAAAAATAATAAAAGAGCAAAGCCAGACACAGGAAGACTTCACTGGTTTGGGGTTAGACTCCAGAGCTCTAGAAATAACACCATAACTTTGGTAAGCTTGGTTGGATCACACGGCAGCTCCTTACCTAGAGCCAACAGATGTAAGTGGCCCTCTTTCCTCAGTTCTCTGCCCTGGTTTCCATTCAGAGCTGGGCTCTATTCAAGCTGGAGACTGTTCCAAGTCAATATAACAGTACTTATACAGTACAAGAAAGAGAGGACTAAAAAGGACATGGGAGAGGATATCCAAAGAGGCTCCAAAGAGAATAAACCAATAGGATTAGAGGTTTAACTTCTTTGTTCAGCACAGCAAAGCTTTATTCTTCTGTCCACTCTCCTTTCCCCAACCCCCATGTAACCTCTAATCTACTGTAGCCTAATATACATACTTGGCTTGACTCTGACCCATTCTTGGAGTGTTCAAGAGAGGGGAAGCTCAAATCAGAGACCAAAGTATTAAAGATTTTCTCTTTATATTTGGTGTTCTATATTTTCAACATAATGTAATAAAGTGTATGCAATTTTTCTTTTTAAAAACTTGTTTGGAGTTTGTTGTGCTTTTATCTGAGGGTTTATGCTGTATCAACCAAGATTAGGTTCCAAAGCCTGTTCAGAAACCCAAAAGTAACAGTGGTTTAACCCAGGGGTTGGTAAGCTGCCTTGTGGGCTAAATTTGGCCCAGTGCCAATTTTATAAAACGTTCAGTTGGAACATAGCTATGCTCATTTGTTTATGTATTATCTCTCAGTGCTTTTGTGCTGTAATGGCAGAGTTGGATGGTTTTGACAGAGATTGTATAGCCTGTAAAGTTTAAAATATTTCTATTTGGCCTTTTACAGAAAAAGTTTGCCAAACACTGGCTGAAACAATGTAAGTTCATTCTTTCTCTTTTAAATTTGGAGTTAGGCAGTTTAGATGACTCTATAAAATTGTTAGAGGACCAGGCTCCTTCTAGCTTACTACTATGTCATCCATCTAGGGTGGACAAAGATGGTGGCTAGAGTTTCACCCACAATCCAGGTAGTAAAATGGAGGAAAGGACAAAGAGGGGTCAAAGGCTATTTGTTTCTTTAAATTTTTTTCTTATAGTAAAATATATATAAAATAAAGTTTGCCACTATAACAATTTTTAAGTTTGCAGTTCTGTGGCATTTAGTATACTCACAATGTAGTGCAACTGTCACCATTATATATTTCCAAAGCTTTTTTATTTTTATCCCCACAAACAGAAACTCTGTATACATTAAGTGATAACTGTCCATTTCTTTTTCTCCCAAGCCCTCTGAAACCTCTAATCTACTTTCTGTCTCTGTGAATCTGCCTATTCGAGATATTTTATATAAGTGGAATTATAAAATATATGTACTTTTGTGTCTCGCTTATTTTGCTTAGCATGATTTTTTCAGCACTCATCCATGTAGCATGAATCAGAACTTTATTTCTCTTTACGGCTGGATAATATTCCATTGTATGCATATACCACATTTTGTTTATCCATTTATGTCTTGGTGGACATTTGGGCATTTTCCACCTTTTAGCTATTGTGAGTAATGCTGCAGTGAACGCTGGTATACAGGTATCTGTTTGAAAACTGCTTTCAATTCTTTTGAGTATATACCTAGGATTAGAATTGCTGGGTCATATGGTAACTCTATGTTTATTTTTGAGGAACCACCAAATTGTTTTCCACAGTGGATGCACCACTTTACATTCCCACCAGCAATGTTTGAGGGTTTTAGTTTCTCCACATTCTCAGCAGCACTTGTTTTCTTTTCTTTATTGTAGCCATCCTAGTAAGTGTGAAGTGTTATTTCATTGTGGTTTTGATTTGTGTTTATCTAATGACTAATGATGTTGAACAACTTTTCATGTGCTTTTTTGGCCATTTGTGTGTCTTCTTTGGTGAAATGCTTATTCATTTATGCCCATTTTTTAAATTGGGTTGTCTTTTTGTTGTTGAGTTGTAGGACTTCTTTACCTATTCTGGATATAAAACCCTTATCCAAGATATGTTTCCCAAGTATTTTCTCCCATCCTGTAGGCTGTCTTTTCACTGTCTTGATAATGTCCTTTGTTGCACAAAAGTTCTTTTTGATGAAGTCCAATTTATCCGTTTTTTCTTTTGTTGTTACTGTGTGATTGATTTTCTACTGCTGAATCACTCTTGCATTCCTAGGTTAAGTCCCACTAGGTCATGATGTATAATCCATTTAATATGCTTCTGCATTTGGTTTACTATTATATTTTGATGATTTTTTAATCTTTATTAATAAGGGATATTGGTCTATAATTTTCTTGTTATCTCTTTGTATGGCCTCAGATCAGAGTAATACTAGCCTCATAGAAAGATTTCAGAATGTTATCTCCTCTTCTACTTTTTAGAAGAGTTAGAGAGCATTGGTATCATTTCTTCTTTAAGTGTTTGGTAAAATTAACCTGTGAAGCCATCTGCTCCTAGCCTTTTTTTTGTTGGGAGGCTTTTTTTTTTTAATTGTGCTTTCGATGAAACTTTACAGAGCAAATTAGTTTCTCATTAAACAGTTAATACACAAATTGTTTTGTGACATTGGTTGCTCACCCGTGATGTGTCAACACTTTCCTCTTCTTGACCTCTGGTTCCCCATATCCACTCGTCCAGTTTTCCTGTCCCTTCTTGCCTTCTCATCTTTGCTTTGGAGCTGGTGTGCCCATTTAGTCTTGTATACGTGGTTGAACTAAGTGTGTTATTGTTTTTTTTATGGGCTTGTCAAATCTTTGGCTGAAGGGTGAACCTCAGGAGTGACTTCAGTACTGAGTTAAAAGTCTGTCCGGGGCCATACTCTTGGGGTTTCTCCAGTCTCTGTCAGACCAGTAAGTCTGGTCTTTTTTTTTTTTTTTTTAAGTTAGAATTTTGTTCCTCATTTTTCTCCAGCTCTGTCTGGGATCCGCTATTGTGATCCCTGTCAGAGCAGTCGGTGGTAATAGCTGGGCACTATCTAGTTGTGCTGGACTCAGTCTGGTGGAGGCTGTGGTAGTTGTGGTCCGTTAGTCCTTTGGACTAATCTTTCCTTTGTGTCTTTGGTTCTCTTCATTCTCCCTTGCTCCAGATGGGGTAGGACCAGTAGATGTATCTTAGATCGCTGCTTACAGGCTTTTAAGACCCCAGCTGCTACTCACCAAAGTAGAATGTGGATCATTTTCTTTATAAACTGTGTTATGCCAGTTGAACTAGATGTCCCCCAAAACCGTGGCCCCCAGCCCTCAGCCCAGTAACTTGGTCCCTTAGGGAGTTTGGATGTATTTGTGAAGCTTCTGTGACTGCCTTGGTCAAGCTGTGCTGAATTCCTCAGTATTGTGTACTGTCTCACCCTTCACCAAAGTTACCACTTATCTAATGTCTAGTTAGTGTTTTTCCTTCCCCACTGCCCCCTCATAACCATCAAAAATTGTTTCTGTGTGTAAGCCTTTTCATGAGTTTTTATAATAGTGGTCCCATAAAGTATTTGTATTTTTATGCTTGACTTATTTCACTTAGCATAGTGCCCTCCAGATTCATCCATGTTGTGAGATGTTTTGCAGATTCATCATTGCTCTTTATTGTTGCATAGTATTCCACTGTGTTGTTTGTTTATCCATTCATCTGCTGATGGGCACTTAGGTTGTTTCCATCTCTTTGCTATTGTGAATAATGCTGCTATGAACATGGATGTGCATATGTCTATTAGTGTGATGGCTCTTATTTCTCTAGGATATATTCCTAGGAGTGGGATTGCTGGATCATATGATATTTCTATTTCTAGCTTTTAAGGGAGTGCCGTATCGTTTTCCAAAATAGTTGTACCATTTTGCATTCCCACCAGCAGTACATAAGAATTCCAGTCTCCCTGCAGCCTCTTCAACATTTATTATTTTCTGTTTTTATGATTAGTGCCAGTAGTGTTGGAGTTAGATGGTATCTCATTGTAGTTTTGATTTGTATTTCTCTAATGGTTAATGATCGTGAGCACTTCCTTATATGTCTGTTAGCTACCTGAATGTCTTCTTTGGTTAAGTGTCTGTTCTTATCTTTTGCCCATTTTTTACTTAGATCATTTGACTTTTTGTTGTTGGGGTATTGGATTTTCCTATAGGTTTTAGAGATTAGACCTTTGTTGTATATGTCATAGCCAATTTTTTCCCCCAAATCTATAGGTTCTCTTTTTCTACTTTTGTTGAAGTCTTTTGATGAGTGGCAATTTTTTTCTTTCAAGGTTTTATATATGCCATCCCATTACCTTCTTGCCTGCATGATTTCTGCCAAGTACTCAGAAAAAAAAAAAAAATTTTTTTTTTTTTTCTGAGCTTAGTCTTATTGTTTTCCCTTTGTATGTGACTGTTTGTTTTTCTCCAAGCTGCTCTCAGAATTCTTTGTTTGTGTTTAATTTTGGCAAGTGTGATTATGATATGTCTTGGTGACTTTCTTTTGGGGTTTATCCTATATGGGATTCATTGAGCTTCTTGGATGGTCAGCTTTTCATCTTTCATGATATTAGGTAAGTTTTCTGTCAGCAAATCTTCAATGACCCTCTCTGTGTTTTCCATTTCCTCCCAGTTCTGGAACTCCAATCCAATTTTTTTTTTTCTCTTGATTGTATCCCACATAGTTCTTAGGTTTTCTTCATTTTTTCCTCAAAAAAAAAAAAAAAAAAGGCATCTATGGTTTTGTCTTCAATTTCACTGATTCTGTCTTCCATTCAAATTTGCTCCTAAAACCTTTTATTGCGTTGTCCATTTCTGAATTTTTTTTTTTCTAGTTGTAGTCCATTAGTTCTTGGGACACATCTTTCCCTTGTGTCCTTAATATTCTTCATTCTCCCTTGCTCCTGACAGGGTGAGACCAGTGGAGTATCTTAGATGGCTGCTCACAAGCTTTTAAGACCCCAGATGCTACTCACCAAAGTAGAATGTAGAACATTTTCTTTTTAAACTATGTTATATCAGTTGAGCTAGATGTTCCCCAAGACCATGGTCCTCAGAGCCCTCAGCCCAGTACCTCAGTCCCTCAGGGACCTTTCTGAAATTTTGTTGCTTATCTTTTGGATTTCTAAATTGCTGTTTTTTGTATGATTTCTAATTGTTTATTTATGTTGAAATTTTGTTTTTAATCTTTTTAAATTTATTGGGACTTATTTTGTGACCTAACATATGGTCTATCCTTGAGAAACGTGTATTTTGCTGTCCTTGGGTGGAGTGTTCTGTTACTGTTTTATATTAGTCTGCTAGGTCTAGTTATTTACTTCTGGAACTCCTATAAATTTATGTTAGACTTTTTCTGTCCTCCATGCTTCTTTGTAATATTTTCTTTACCTTTCTACCTTTCTGATACATTCTGGATAATTTTTTCAGCTCTATCTTCCAATTTACTAATTCTCTTCTCAGGTGGATTTCATATGCTATTTAATGCATCCATTTAGTTTTAAATTTCAGTGGCCATATTTTTCACTTACAGAAGTTGTATCTAAATTTTTTAAAAATCTATTTGTATTTTATCTTAGTATCTTGTTCTTTATATATGTTTTCTAGACTTTCTCTTTCATTATTGTTTATATACTTATTTTTGGTTTTTATCAGGTTGTGGTTTTGTTATTCCAAGTTCTCAGAGTGGTAATCTTGTTATTTCTTATGGCTGCTGACCTGTTAAATCTGCTACCTCTTGGTTTTGATGTATCGTTTTTTATGACCTTTTATTTTGGGCTTATTTTAACCAAAGCTTGTTTTTTCTATGGGATTCTCATGGGTTTTAGGTTTGAGAGGGTCTTGCCAGCACAGTTTGGTGATTGATTTTGCCAAGGACCCCAGATTATCATTAACCTGGATTCATTTTTATGTATTCGACCAACATCATGGGAGTGGTGTAAATTTAGATTCTAAAACCTCATGAAATGTAGACAGGGCTTTTGATTTCTCATAACCCCAGTGCCATTGAGTCGATTCCGACTCATAGCGCCTGGCGGATTCGAACTGCCGACCTCTTGGTTAGCAGCCGTAGCACTTAACCACTTCGCCACCAGGGTTTCCTGATTTCTCATAGGAGATTTTTTTTCCCCCACTGCCCATCAGATTTAGGAAGAGTTAGGTTTCCTAATTGTTTTCCTGGGTAAGTGGATGTAGTATTTTAAACTCCCTTTCACCGAGACTGAAACCCTTTAAAAATCCCAGTTTTATTTGGTATCTGAATTCTAACTTACTCTGCACGAACCCAAGTCCTCTTTTTTGACTCTGCATTAGCATTTAAATCAAGCACCTAACCATTTCTAGATCCGATATCTACCCGCAAGACAGCCGCAGTGTTAGTATTCACTACTTAACTGCTCTGGATGTCAACTCCCACTTAATTTTTTTTGTTATTTTTCACGTTTCACTCACAGTCATAGAATGTAATATTTCATACAGTGTCTCTAGGGGCTTTGTAGTGGGATGGTTTCTGTGCTACCAAGTCTACCATTTTATTATAACTGGAAGTCTCATTAACATAGTTATATTCCTAGATTTTCTGCTGTTGTTATGTTTTTGTACCTTATTTCGTGTATGTGTGTGTGTGTGTGTGCGCATGTGTGTATCCCAATAGGTAACATTGTCACCTCTGGAGTTAGACTGCGTCCATTCAAAACTTGCTTCTGGCACTTCCTGGATTTGTCACCGGGACATGCTATTTAATTTCTATTTGCGTTCGTCATTTAAAAGTGGGTATATTAAGGTACTCGTCTCACAGAAGTATTGTGATGATTATATGAATTAATATGTGTAAGGCACCATAGAGGACCCCTGGTGGCACAACGTTAAGTGCTTGGCAGCTAACTGATATGTCAGTGATTCAAACTCACCAGCAACTCTGCAGGAGTAAAGACCTGGTGATCTCCTGTAAAGATTTACAGCCTAAGAAACCCAATGGGGCAGTTCTACTCTGTTATATATGATCTCTGTGAGTGTGAATCAACTCAACAGCACACAACAACAACAGCAAATCACCATAAGAAGATGCCTACTAATAGTAAGAATTAAAAAAGTTAGCTATTAATATTAACTGTCCGGTGAGTAGTTCCTACAAGTATTAAAAGTTCTATTGTAATAGTTTCAATTGTTTGAAACAGAAAAACGAACTAGAATGGAGTTTTAGCTAATTACTTTAAACCACAGCTTTTATTTCATGTGCCAGTTCAGGATCAAGTTTTTAATGTAAGCATGTTTGATTTTGAACTTCCAGAAAATACGGAGGTGGATTTAAAAGAATTCTTAATGGGACTGAAAGAAATTCCATGTTTCAGAAAGTCCATAGGTAAGTGATTAGTTGTAGTTCATAGAAAAATGACTAGAAAATGATGATCATGAAATAATATTTTAAAAAGCCATCACTATATGGATTTCAAGTTTTCATTTGTAGTCTCTCTAGCTTCAAGGATTTCAAACAGCTTATGAAATATAAATAATACCCAAAAAACCCAGTGCCGTCGAGTCAATTCCGACTCATAGTGACCCTATAGGACAGAGTAGAACTGCCTCATAGAGTTTCCAATAATACGTAAATAATACAAGATCATAAAAAATAAGTGAGGAAAATGGAACAAAGATGTAATGAGGGGAAGAGAAATAATGTAGGGTTGAAAAAGATCATATTAAGTACCCTTGCTGTTAACTGCAGGGTCCTTTCTCCAAGGATAATTAGGTTTTCCTTCAGGGGCTTCTGGATCTATGAACTAAATCAGGTCTGGAAAGTGGGTGAGGAGCCACCACTTTTTTTTATGACATGTGAAGTCAGGCATCTGGAGTTTTCAGGTATACCCAACTGAACTCCCTATAGGAGCCCTGGTAGCACAGTTTTTAAGAGCTCAGCTGCTAACCAAAAGGTCGGCAGTTCAAAGCCACCAGACCACTCCTTAGAAACCCTATGGGGCAGTTCTGCTGTGTCTGATAGGGTCGCTGTGAGTCGGACTCGACTTGATGGCAACAGGTTTGGTTTTTGGAAGTCCCTGTAGTTCGTATCATTCTTATTACCACACTATCCCTGTTTCCCATCCACATCATTTTGCTCCTGCTTTAATGACTGCCCCCTGTCCCCTAGCTTCTTCCCATTCTCCTTGAGATTAGGGAGACTGTTTCAACATCAACATCTTTTCCTACCACCCAAGTTGTCAGAGAACGTCCACCAAAGAATGCTTCACAGACACAGACCTCTCAATGATGCATTTTTTAATACTTGGTGAAACATGTCTTTTTTCCTGACATTTTCCACATTTTCATATTTCTGAAATGAGGATGTGTCTTACAATTGATAGTTTTTTAAAATCAGATACACATTTTTTATTGAGATGAATGCACGTATCATAAATTCGCCCTTGGAAAGTATAAAATCCAGTGGTTTTAGTGTAGTCACAAAGCTGTGCAACTATCATTACTGTCTAATTCCAGAACATTTTCATTACCCTAAAAAGAAACCCTGTAACCATTAGCGGTCATTCCTCCTTCTCCTTTCCCCCAGACACTGACAACTACTCGTCTACTTTTTTCTGTGTGGATTTGCCTATTTTGAACATTTCATATAAATGGAATCATACCGTGTCACCTTTTGTGCCTGGCTTCTTTCACTTAGCATAATGTTTTCAAGGTTTAGCAATGGTGTATCATTTATCAATACTTCATTGCATACCCCCCCAACCCCTTTTTTGAAGGCATGCTCAACTTTATTCAAGGCTTTTAAAGAGCTTTGTAATATTCAGGCTACTACATTCCTTTTTAATAAAATCATCATAGTAAACTAAGGAAAATTATATAGTTAACCAGATATACATACTGTGTAAGCTAGCAAAAGGTATAATATTAAAAAAAAAAACTATATTTTTTGTTGTCATAAAATATACAACAAAATTTGCCATTTAACCATTTTTAAGTGTACAATTAAACCAAAAAAACCAAACCCAGTGCCATCGAGTCGATTCCGATTCATAGTGACCCTGTAGGACATAGTAGAATTGCCCCCTAGAGTTGCCAAGGAGGGCCTAGCAGATTCGAGCTGCCGACCCTTTGGTTGGCAGCCGTAACACTTAACCACTAATGCCACCAGGGTTTCCAGTGTACAATTAAGTGTCATTAATTGCTTTTACAGTGTTGTGCAACCATCACTATTTGTTTCCAAAACCTTTTCATCACCCCAAACAAACTCTGTACCCATTAAGCATTAACTTCCCATCTTCCTTCCTAGCTCATGGTAACCAGCAATACTTTGTCTCTCTGCATTTGCCTATCCTAGATATTTCGTATAAGTGGAATCATACAATACTAGTACTTATGTTTCTGACTTATTTCACTTAGCATGTTTTCAAGGGTCATCCATGTCATAGCATGTATTAGCATTTCAATACTTTTTATGACTGAATAATATTTCACTATATGGATAATACCACATTTTGCTTATCCATTCATGAGTTGAATGGACATTTGGGTTGTTTCCATCTTTGGCTATTATTTTAATTTCACTAACCTCATTTCTTCATCTGAAAAATGAGAATAATCATGCCTTTTTTGTGATTATTGTAAGGTGCACATGACTAAAGCAAAAGTGCTTAGAATAATATCTTACACTTAGTAAGTGCTCAGTAGCTGTTAGCTGTTGTAATACATAATGGCTTTTAGACTATACTAATAGTTTCATCAGTCAGGAGAAGGCCAGGGGCTAACTGCAAAACAGACCATCAGTTGCTAATATGCAACTTCAAGTTGAAGCTAAAGAAAATTAAAACATGTCCATGAGAGCCAAAGTGCAACCTTGGGTATATCCCACCTGAATTTAGAGATCATCTCAAGAATAGATTTTATGCACTGAACACTAATGACCGAAGATCAGACGAGTCGTGGAATGACATCCCGGACGTCATACATGAAGAAAGCAAAAGGTCATTAAAGAGACAGGAAAGAAAGAAAACACCAAAATGGATGTCAGAAGAGAATCTGAAACTTGCTCTTGAACGTAGAGTAGCTAAAGGAAGAAATGACGAAATAAAAGAGCTAGCCGGAAGATTTCAAAGGGTGACTGAAGAAGACAAAGTAAAGTATTATAATGAAATGTGCAAACACCTGGAGTTAGAAAACCAAAAGGGAAGAACACATTCAGCATTTCTCAAGCTGAAAGAACTGAAGAAAAAAGTTGCAGAATCTTGAAGATTTCTGGCCAAAACACTGAATGACACAGTAAGCATCAGAAGAAGATGGAAGGAATACACAGAGTCACTGTACCAAAAGTAATTGGTCGGCATTCAGCCATTTCAGGGGGTAGCATATGATAGAGAACCAATGGTACTGAAGGAAGAAGTCCCAGCTGCACTGAAGGCACTGGCAAAAAACAAGGCTCCAGGAATTGACCAAATACCAATGAGACGTTTCAACAAACAGATGCAATGCTGGAAGTGCTCACTCATCTACGCCAAGAAATTTGGGAGACAGTTACCTGGCCAACTAACTGGAAGAGATCCATACCTGTACCCATTCCAAAAACAGGTGATCCAACAGAATGTGGAAATTATCAAACAATATCATTAATGTCACACCCAAGTAAAATTTTGCTGAAGATCATTCAAAAGCAGTTGCAGCAGTACATCAACAGGAAACTGCCAGAAACTCAAGCTGGGTTTAGAAGAGGATGTGGAACAAGGGATATCATTGCTGATGCCAGATGAATCTTGGTTGAAGGCAGAGAATACCAGAAAGATGTTTACCTGTGTTTTATTGACTATGCAAAGGCATTAGACTGTGTGGATCATAACAAATTATGGATAACGATGCAAAGAATGGGAATTCCACAACACTCAGTTGTGCTCAAGCGGAACCTGTACATAGACCATGTCTTAGTCATCTAGTGCTGCTATAACAGAAATTCCACAAGTGGGTGGCTTTAACAAAGAGAAATTATTCTCTCACAGTCTAGGCTACAAGTCCAAATTCAGGGCATCAGCTTCGGGGGTAGGCTTTCTCTCTCTTTTGGCTCTGGAGGAAGGTCCTTGTGATGCATCAGTCTTCCCTTTGTCTGGGAGCATCTCAGCACAGGAACCTCAGGTCCAAAGGACACTCTGCTCCGGGCACTGCTTTCTTGGTGGTATGAAATCCATCGTGGCTCTCTACTCGCTTCTCTCTTTTATATCGCAAAGAGACTGGCTTACGACACTATCTAATCTTGTATATCTCACCAGTGTAACTGCCACTAATCCATCTCATTTCATCATAGTGATAGGATTTACAACACATAGGGAAATCTCATAAAATGGTGGACAAACACACAATACTGGGACTCATGGCCCAGCCAAGTTGACAGATATTTTGGGGGCACACAATTCAATCCATGACAGACCAAGAGGCAGTAGTTCAAGCAGAACAAGGTTTAAAATCAGGCAAGGTGTGTGTCAAGTTTGTATCCATTCACCATACTTATTCCATCTGTATGCGGAGCGAATAATCCAAGAAGCTGGATTATATGAAAAAGGATGTGGTGTCAGGATTGATGGAAGACTCTTTAACAACATGTGATATGCAGATGATACAACCTTGCTTGCTGAAAGCAAAAAGGACTTGAAGCACTTACTGATGAAGATTAAAGACTACAGCCTTCAGTATGAATTACACCTTAGTATAAAGAAAACAAAAATCCTCACAAGTGGACCAAAAAACAACATCATGATAAACAAAGAAACTATTGAAGTTGTCAAGGATTTCATTTTACTTGGATCCACAATCAACACCCATGGAAATAGCAGTCAAGATACCAAATGATGTATTGCTTAGGCAAATCTGTTGCAGAAGACTTCTTAAAAATGTTAAAAAGCAGAGATGTCACTTTGAGGACCAAGGTGTGCCTGACCCATGTCATGGTATTTTCAATAACCTCTTACACATGTAAAAGCTGGACAATGAATAAGGAAGACCAAAGAAGAATCGATGCCTTTAAATTATGGTGTTGATGAAGAATACTGAATATACCATGGACTGTCTAAAGAAGGAACAAATCTATCTTGAAAGAAGTACAGCCAGAATACTCCTTAGAACTGAAAATGGTGAAACTTCGTCTCACGTGCTTGTTATCAGGAGGGACCAGTCCTTGGAGAAAGACGTCGTGCTTGGTAAAGTGGAGGGTCAGCAAAAAGAGGAAGACCCTCAATGAGATGGATTGACACAGCGGCTGCAACAATGAGCTCAAACATAGCAATATTTTAATGGTGGTGCAGGACTGGGCAGTGTTTCATTCTGTTGTACATAGGCTCACTATAAGTCAAAACCAACTCAACAGCACTGAACTACAGCAACAATAGCTTCATGTAAAATTCTGTTATTTTATGCAACACAAGCCTACTCAGTGATAGCAAATAATATACTCTAGTTGTGCTATTGAAACAGTTGTTTTTGCTCTTTTTACAGCTACACAGCTACTCTTAGCTACTTCCCAAATTCTTCAAAATGGTCTAATTGATGTCTCTGACCTCAAGACATCATTGATGAACGATGAGCTTTATGGAGCTAATGCCATACTTGATGAAGTGTTAAGACATGAACCTGAATATGGTAAGTAGTTCCAATGCATCTCTCTTATAAATGCCATCCTGCCTTGGTGGGGTGGGAGGTGTGTAGATAGGATACACAGGGATAGAAGGTACCCTGTGGGAGCAGCTGTGGGATGACTGGTGTGCACCATGGCTGCCTTCCTGGAATGCCAACCCTGAGCTTTATGGGGCCAAACAGAGGGGAAAGTCAGGGCCCAGTCTTTGGCCTGGCTCATTGTTGTGGGGGCTAGCTTACTTTCCTGGCGGTAGGAGTACATAAGTGTATGTTTTTTCAACTGCAACCATAAGGTCCAAAGAGGAGTAAAAAGTACCACCCTCGCAGTTCATTTTAAGGCTGGCTTCTTGAGACCTCATTTCTTGTCCATCTTCACCTTTCTAATACAATTACCAGTGGACGTTTTCATTCCCTTTAGAGGAATCCCCGTCTGCTACCTCTTTGTACCTCTTCAAAAGGCCTTGCTTTATGACTTTGAATAGGGCAATAATATCAACTCACATTAGTCGATATATCAGTATATTTCCCAGAGTCTGGCTTATTCAGTATTGAATAGTACCAGGTGTAGGATATTAACCATCCAGTATGTGTTGAGCTACATTAAGCCAAGTATAATTTCTTTTCATGGTGTTTAAGATATATAGGCCTGTACATCTCTCTAGTGATCTTGGTTATTTCAACCCTTTATCTTATTAAATAATAGTAGTCCAAATCTATGTTTTATAAATAAATATTTTTCTAGCAGTGTTATTCATATAAGGGCCTTTGGAATTTTTGAGAGGACAATTCTTTGTTGTGTGGAATTGTCTCATACATTGCTGAGTGTTTACTGTCTCTAGTCCATTCCCAATAAATAGGATTGGTGCTTCGTAGTCATTGTCTTAGGCTGGGTTCTCTAGAGAAGCAAAACCAGTAAAGCATATAAATATATATAGGGACAGACTTATATCAAGGAAACAGCTGACACGATTGTAAGGGTTGGAACGTCCCAAGTCCTTGGATCAGAATAGTGGCCTTTTCCGATTCACGGAGGAGCCACGAAGTTGGTGAACCCAAGATGAGCAAGTCGGAGAGCAGGTCTCCCGCTCACAGGCTGTGAAGGCCCAGGAATCCCCAGGGTCGGCAGGCAAAACCGCAAGGTTTCTCCTGATTCACGTAGCTGTTGGGGCTGGTGAAGCCAGGATTGGCAGGTTGGGGAACAGGACTCTTGCTCGCAGGCTGTGATGATCGACGAATCCCAAGATGGACAGGTAAGCTGCTAGCTCAAGTCCCAAGAACCAGAGGTCAGACAAGAGACAGCTGCTGGATCCAGAACAAGCCAACAACATTTGCAAGGCGAGCAGGAAGGAAGTAGGTGGTAAAAGGGGTAGAGATGAAGGCTGAGGGGCGGTGAGCTGCCACAGGCGCTACCCCCACCGGTATTACTCAGTAGATTCCATCATGGAGATGATCGATCACATATCAGATTTCAACAGGGAAGTGATTACAACATTATACAACTGCCAAAACACAGAATCATTGCCCAGCCAAGGTGACACATAATCTTAACCATCACAGTCATTATAATTAGAAAGACCTCCTATACGGTTTCAAATGACCTCTGTGGGTGGGGGCAGTGATACTTCTGGTTTGGCACTACTTCATGGAAATAGCCTGCAGAGATGAAACCCTGTTTATTTCATAGATTTCTTCTCCCATTATCATAAGACTGAATATAAAAACCTATACTCCATAAGAATCTCCATTTAAGAAGAGGATTACCACTTTACATATGTGTAATCTTTTTTTTTTTTAATCTAAAGCCACATTTGAATGATTTTTTTTTGTTGTTGTTGTTGTTATAATGAAAGTTGCCTGCCTCCAACTTTGAATTCAGATTTCTGCCTTTCGGACTGCAACTGCAGGGGCTGGTGGACCCAAGATCGGTAGTTTGGGGAACAGGACTCTTGCTCGCAGGCCTTTTGGAATGCAGAAATCTCAACTAAAAAAAATTTTTTTTATGTTTTTAAAAATGACAGTTGTACCGGGTTTTAGGCTGAAAGGATAAAAAAGTTCTTATTTATATTTTAGCCATAATATTCCATCACACAAAGATAAATAGATCCTGTTTTCAAGGGGCTGCTGATTTAATAGGAGAGCACAGTAATGATGTGATCACTACAGTATGGTATTGTGATTGTACAGAGTAGCTAGTAAGTCACACTCCCTGGCCCAAAAAACCCACTTAAGCACTATGCCACCAGGGTTTCCAACTCCCTGGCAGGTAGGTAGTATGTCAAGGGGTCTTCACAGAGATGATAACTGAACTTGATCTTGAAGGATGAGTTAAGGATTTTCCCTGGCAGAATAGGAGAAAAGTGATTCTAGGCAGTGGAGACAGGGCATGAAAAGGCAAACAGCATGTAGAAGCATGGTGCACTCAGAAGAAAGTAAGTTGTTACTTATTGCTGGAGGGCAGAATGCATTTGGCGAAGCAGCTGGAAAGGTGAACAAGGACAAGATCATTAAGGATGATTAAGCTGTGATATGATGTTTGTCTTTTATTCTGTAGGCACATGGGAGCTACTGAAGTAATCTATTCACAAATGACTGGATTGTCTATATAGTAAGCCCAAAAAGGCTACCATAGCTAACTAGTGGGTTTATCAGTGTTACAGGATACGAGGTGAAATATTCTTTCATTTAGCTAAATTTTGTTTTGCATTACAGAAAATGGCAAGATGACCATTCAAGAATTTATGACTAAGGTCTCTAATACACTGACTGTTCCTAATGATGCAGGTGAGTTTTATTTAATATGTGTCTACTGCTCACCTTTGGAAAGACTAGCAGTGGCTCATGTGTTAAAACACAACGCAGGGAAAGATAGTTAAACCATAGGTAAGTAAGAAACAATAGATTAACAAAATACAAGACTAGATTGTATAGCTTTGTTTGAATTATAAGGCAAAGACTACAAAGCTTAGCATACACTCAAAGTTGTAGATAATCTTAATTTTATAATGCTGGAAAGTTACTATATTATGTATTGTGCTTTGTGATTATTAGTATGCATGTTTGGTTTCTAAATTTAGTCTTTGGAAAATTATGAATGATTAGAAAATAATTTTAAAAAATTTGACAAAACTAGTGTAGTGGACCTTATGACCACATGTCTACTTTAGGACTATTCTTCTGTCTGATGTCAGTGTATCTTCAACTGCTCTCTCCCAACTACATTTTTTTTTTCTTTTTCAAATTTAGGTTTACTGAGGTATAATTTAATAAGATAAAATTAACCCTTTTTAGGTATATAGCGCTATGAATTCTGAAAAATAAGTAGAGTTGTATAACCATCAACTTAACAACACATGGTGACCCTATAGGACAGAGTAGAACTGCCCCATAGGGTTTCCAAGGAGCGGCTGGTAGATTCAAACTGTTGACCTTTTGGTTAGCAGCCGAACTCTTAGCCACTGAGCCACCAGAGCTCCAGAATCTCTATTACTCCTAAAAGTTCTCGTTTTCTCTTTTTTAGTCCATACCCTCCCCAACCATCAACCCCTGGTGACCACTGATCTGTTCTTTGTCTCTATAGTTATATATATGCCCTTTACCAGGGTGAGGAACTTTCTTCTGTTCCTACCTTGATTAGAGTTGTTAACATGAATGGATGCTGAAGCTTATCAAGGGCTCTTTCTGCCTTCTTGAGATGACTGTATGATTTTTCTTCCATAGTCTGTTGATACAGTGGATTGATTGATTTTTTTTTTTTTAATATAGGGATTTTTTTGTTTGTTTCGTTGTTGTTGTTAGGTGCTGTCAAGTTAGTTCAGACTCATAGCGACCCTACGTACAGCAGAATGAAACACTGCCTGGTCCTGCACCATCCTCACAATCGTTATGCTTGAGCCCATTGTTACAGCCACTGTGTCAATCCATCTCGTTGAGGGTCTTCCTCTTTTTCACTGACCCTCTACTTTACCAAGCATGATGTCCTTCTCCAGGGACTGATCCCTTCTGATAACATGTCCAGCATATGTGAGACAAGTCTCACCATTCTTGCTTTTAAGGAGCATTCTGGCTATACTTCTTCCAAGACAGATTTGTTCATTCTTTTGGCAGTCCATGGTATATTCAATATTCTTTGCCAACACTATAATTTAAAGATGTCAGTTCTTCTTCGGTCTTCCTTATGCATTGTACAGCTTTTGCGTGCATATGAGGTGATTGAAAACAGTATGGCTTGGGTCAGGTGCACCTTAGTCTTCAAGGTGACATCTTTGCTTTTTAACACCTTAAAGAGGTGTTTTGCAGCAGATTTGCCCAATGCAATGCATCGTTTGGTTTCTTTTTTTTTTTTTAATTAAAAAAAAAATTGTACTTTAGATGAAGGTTTACAGAACAAAGTAGTTTCTCATTAAACAATTAATACACATATTGTTTTGCAATATTGGTTGCCAGCTCCACAACATGTCAACATTCTTCCCGCCTCGATTCTGGGTTCCCCATTACTAGCTTTCCTGTCTCCTCCTGCCTTCTTGTTCTTGCCTCTGGGTTGGTGTGCCCATTTAGTCTCATTTTGTTTTATGGGTCTGTCTAATCTTTGGCTGAAGGGTGAACCTGAGGAGGGACTTCAGTACGGAGTTAAAAGGGTGTCCGGGGGCATACTGTCAGGGTTTTCCCAGTCTCTGTCAGACCAGTAAGTCTGGTCTTTTTTTTATTTGTGAGTTTGTATTTTGTTCTACATTTGTCTCTGGCTCTGTCCAGCACCCTCTATTGTGATCCCTGTCAGAGCAGTCAGTGGCGGTAGCCAGGCACAACTGGTAGCCGGGCACTATTTAGTTGTGCTGGACTCAGACTGGTGGAGGCTGTGGTAGATGTGGTCCGTTAGTCCTTTGGACTAATCTTCCTCTCGTGTCTTTGGTTTTCTTCATTCTGCCCTGCTCCAGATGGCCACTCACAAGCTTTTAAGACCCCAGGCACTACTCGCCAAAGTAGGATGTAGAACATTTTGTTTATAAACTGTGTTATGCCAATTGAGCTAGATGTTCTCTGAGACCCTGGTCCCCACAGCCCTCAGCCTAGTAATTCAGTCCCTCAGGGAGCTTGGATGTGTCTGTGGAGCTTCCATGACCTTGCCTTGGACAAGTTGTGCTGGATTCCCTGGTATTGTGAACTGTCTTACCCTATACCAAAGTTATCACTTATCTCTTGTCTATTTAATATTTTTCCCTCTTTCCCCACCTCTCCCCTCCCTCGTAACCATCAAAGATTGTTTCTTTCTGTGTGGAAACATTATCATGAGCTTTAATGGTAGTGGTCTCATGTAACATTTGTCCTCTTGTGCTTGACTTATTTCACTCAGTACAAAGCCCTCCAGATTCATCCATGTTGTGAGATGCTTCACAGATTCATTATTGTTCTTTATCATTGTGTAATACTCCACTGTGTGTATGTACCGTAGTTTGTTTATCCATTCATCTGCTGATGGTCATCTTGGTTGTTTCCATCTTTGTGCTATTGTGAACAATGCTGCAATAAACGTGAGTGTGCATATGTCTATTTGTGTGTTGGCTCTTATTTCTCTGAGATATATTCCTGGGAGTGGGATTGCTGAATCATATGGTATTTCTATTTCTAGCTTTTAAGAAAGCACTCATTTTCCAAAATGGTTGTACCATTTTGCATTCCCAGCAGCAGTGCTTAAGAGTTCCAATCTCCCCACAGCCTCTACAGCATTTGTTATTTTCTGTTTTTTTTTTGGTTCATGCCAGTAATGTCAGGGTGAAATGATATCTCATTGATTTGCATTTCAAAATTTTTTTTTTTTTTTTTTAATGGCTAGTGATTTTGAGCATTTGCTCATGTGTCTGTTAGCTGCTTGAATGTGGTCTTTGGTGAAGTGTCTTTTCATATCCTTTGCCCATTTTTTAATTGGATTGTTTGTCTTTTGTTGTAGAGGTTTTGGATTTTCCTGTAGATTCTAGAGATTAGACCATTGTTGGATTTGTCATAGGTAAAATTTTTTTACCGGGTTCTCTCGTTACTCTTTGGTGGAGTCTTTTGATGAGCATACATATTTAATTTTTAGAAGATCCCAGTTATTCAACTTATCTTGTTGTGTTTGTATATTGTTAGTTATGATTCATATCCTATTAATAACGTGTATTAGGGCCTCTACCATTGACCCTATTTTTTCTTCTATGATCTTTATGGTTTTTGGTTTTATATTTAGGTCTTTGATCCATTTTGAATTAGTTTTTGTGTATGGTGTGAGGTATGGATCCTGTTTCACTTTCTTGTAGGTGGACATCCAGTTTTGCCAGCACCATTTAAAAAGACTGTCTTCTCTCCCATTTGATGGACATGGGCCTTTGTTGAAGATCAGCTGACCATAGGTGAATGGAATTACATCTGGGTTCTCAGTTCTGCTCCACTGGTCATTTTGTATGTTGTTGTACCAGTACCAGGTTGTTTTGATTACCGTAGCTGTAGAGTAGGTTCTGAGTCCGGTAGGGCGAGTTCTCCTACTTTATTCTTCTTCTTCAATAGTGCTTTAGTTATCTGGGGCCTCTTGCCTTTCCATATAAAGTTAATGATTAGTTTTTCCATCTCTTCAAAGAATGCTGTTGTATTTGGATCAGGATTACATCGTATTTGTAGATGGCTTTGAGCAGAACTGACATTTTCACAGTGTTAAGTCTACTGATCCATCAGCATGGTATATTTTTCCATTTATGTAGGTCTCTTTTGGTTTCTTGCGGTAGTGTTTTGTATTTTTCTTTGCAGAGGTCTTTTACATCCCTGGTTAGATTCGTTCCTAAGTTTTTCATCTTTTTAGGGGCTATTATAAATGGTATTATTTTCCTGATTTCCTTTTCATAGTTCTCTTTATTGGTGTATAGCAATCCAACTGATTTTTGTATGTTTATTTTGTGTCCTCCTACTCCGCTGAGTCTTTCTATTGGTTCCAGTAGTTTTCTTGTGGAGTCTTTTGGGTCTTCTATGTCTATATTAAAAAACAAAACAAAAAACCCAAACCTGTTGCTGTCAAGTTGTTTCCAACTCGTAGTGACCCTATAGGACAGAGTAGAACTGCCCCATAGGATTTCCAAAGAGTGGCTGGTGAGCGTGAACTGCTGACTTTTTGGTGAGCAGCCTGAGCTCTTCACCACTTCACCACCAGGCCTCCTTTCTATGTATAGTGTCATATTTGCAAATAGGGAAAATTTTCCTTCTTCTTTGTCAATTTGGATGCCCTTTATTTCTTTTTCTTGCTTTATTGCTCTAGCTAGGCTTTCTAGCACAATGTTAAATAGAAGTGGTGATAAAGGGCATCCTTGTTTTGTTCCTGTTCTCAAGGGAAATGTTTTCAGCCTCTCTTCATTAAGAATGATGATGGCTACTGGTTTTGTATAGATTCCTTTTATATGTTGAGGAATTTCCCTTCCATACCTGTTTTATTGAGTTTTTTTTTAATCAGGAATGGGTGTGTTGGACTTTGTCGAATGCCTTTTCTGCATCAATGGAGATGATCATGTAATTATTTTATTTATGTGGTGGAGTTCGTTGATTGATTTTCTATTCGTAAACCATCCTTGCATACCTGGTATGAATTCCAATTGGTTATGGTGTATTAGTTTTTTGATATGATGCTAAATTCTATTGGCTAGAGTTTTGTTGAGAATTTTTGCATCTATATTCATGATAGATATTGGTCTGTAATTTTCTTATTTTGTGGTGTCTTTGCCTGGTTTCGGTATCAGGGTTATGCTGGCTTTATAGAATGATTTTGGAAGTATTCCTTCCATTTCTATGTTCTGAAATGGTTTGAGTAGTACTAGTGTAACTCTTCCTAAATCTTTGGTAGAATTCTCCAGGGAAGCCATCTGGGCCAGGGCTTTTTTTGTTGTTGTTGTTGTTGGGAGTTTTTTTTTGTTGTTGTTGTTGGGAGTTTTTTTTTTTTTTTAATTACCTTTCCAATCTCTTCTCTTGTTATGGGTCTGTTCAGATTTTCAACTTCAGTTTGTTAGTTTGGGCAGGTAGTGTGTTTCTAGAAATTTGTCCATTTCCTCTAGATTTTCAAATTTGTTGGAGTATAGTTTTTCATAGTACTCTGTTATGATCCTTTTTATTTCATTTGGGTCTGTTGTAATGTCCCCCATTTCATTTCTTATTTGTGTTATTTTTATCCCCTCCTGTTTTTCTTTTGTCAATTTGACCAGTGGTTTGTAGATTTTATTGATCCTTTCAAAGAACCAACTTTTGGTTTTGTTGGTTCTTTCTATTTATTTTTTTCTGTTCTCTATTTCATTTATTTCTGCTCTGATCTTTATTATTTCCTTTCTTCTTGTGGCTGTGGGCTTCTTTTGCTGTTTTCTTTCTATTTGTTTGAGTTGTGTAGCTCATGTTTTGATTTTCTCCCTTTCTTCTTTTTTGATGTGTGCATCTATTGCTATAAATTGACCTTTGAGCACTGCCTTTGCTGTGTTCAAAGGGTTTTGGTATGATGTGTTTTCACTGTCATTTGATTCTAGGAATTTTGTGATTCTATCTTTGATTTCTTCTATTACCCAGTGGTTTTTAAGCAGGGTGTTACTCAGTATCCATGTATTCAATTTTTTTTTTTTTACCTTGCTTTTCCTGTTATTAATTTCTACTTCGATGGCATTGTGATCAGAGAAGATACTTTGTATCATCTCAGTGTTTTGGATTTTGTTGAGGGTTGCTTTGTAGGCTAAGCTGTGGTCTATTCTGGAGAATGTTCCATGTGTGTTGGAAAAGAATGTATACTTTGCTGCCGTTGGGTGGAGAATTTGGTAAATGTCTATGAGGCCAAGATGGTTGATTATGACCTTTAGATCTTCTGTGTCTTTGCTAAGTTTCTTTCTAGATGTTCAGTCCTTTACTCAGAGTTGTGTGTTGTAGCTCCTACTATTATTGTGGAACTGTCAATTTCTCTTTTCAGTGCTGTTAGAGTTTGCTTTATGTATTTTGGAGCCCTGTCGTTGGGTGCATAGGTATTTATTATGGTTATGTCATCATGGTTGATTGTCCCTTTAATCATTATATAATGTCCTTCCTTGTCTTTTATAGTGGATTTTTGCCTTAAGTATATTTTGTTTGAGATTAGTATTACTACTCATGCTCTTTTTTGGTTGCTGTTTGCGTGATATATTTTTTCCATCCTTTTATTTTTAATGTATTTACGTCTTTGTGTCTGGTATGTGTTTCTTGTAGACAACATGTTGATGGGTCATGTTCTTTTCATCCATTCTGTCACTCCTGTCTCTTTATGAGTGTATTTAAGCCATTTACATTCTGTGTGATTATTGACAGATGTGAGTTTATTGCTGTTATTTTGTAGTGCATTTTTTTTTTTTTTCTTTTTGCAGTGCTGAGGTTTTCTTTGTTCCTCTTACTCTCCTGTGCCGAGTTCCTTTTGTTTGTGGAATTTCTTTCGTTATCGTAGAGTTTGTGTTTACTGAGATTTTATGTTTTTCTTCTTTATTTTGATGAATAGGTTAGTTAACTTGTTTTGTGGTTACCTTGGAATTTACTCTCATCATCCTAAGTGTGAACCAGTCTTTTGTTACTTGATATCGCCTTG
This sequence comes from Loxodonta africana, assembly GCF_030014295.1. Lineage (NCBI taxonomy): Eukaryota > Metazoa > Chordata > Mammalia > Proboscidea > Elephantidae > Loxodonta > Loxodonta africana. The sequence continues at coordinate 29,939,983 of NC_087359.1, read as the reverse complement.
ACTTCTTCTTCATTTGAAAGTTCTATACCTATATCATGTATTCCCCTTTTATTGTTCTGACATTGTCATCATACACAGATTGATGTTTCTATTTCCCTGTTTTAATTCTATTCGATATGTTTTATCCTTGAGAGTTCATTACCTAGGTTGGTATCTGGCTGATATTGGCCTGTCTCCTAAATTCAGGTTGTTGACTGGTGTTGTTGGTTCTCTAACCAAAGGACTTTCTCTAATAATTCTTATAACTTTGGTTTGGTGTTTACAAATTCCCTTAGTTTCCGTTTATCTGGAAATGTCCTAATTTTACCATCATATTTGAGACAGTTTTGCAGAATATATTTTCCTCAGTTGGAAATTTTTTTCTTTCAAGGTTGTATGTATGTCATCCCATTGCCTTCTTGCCTGCATGACCTGTGCTGAGTAATCAGAGCTTAGTGTTATTGTTTTCCCTTTGTATGTGACTTTTTGTTTTTCTTGAGCTGGTCTCAGGATTGTTTGTATTTTAGGTTTTGGCAAGTGTGGTTATGATATGTCTTGGTGAGTTTCTTTTGGGGTCTATCCTATACGGGGTTTGTTGAGCTTCTTGGATGGTCAGCTTTTCATCTTTCACGATATTAGGAAAGTTTTATGTCAGTAAATCTTCAGTGATCCTCTTTGTGCTTTCCATTTTCTCCGCCTGTTCTGGAACTCTGATCACACACAAATTTTTGCTCTTGATTGCATTCCGTATAGTTCTTTTCTTCATTCTTCTTCATTCTTTTCTCTGATTTTTCCTCAAAGTGGCATACATGGATTTATCTCAATTTTACTGATTCTATCTTCCATTGTTTCAAATTTGCTCCTAAAACTTTCTATTGTGTTGTCCATTTCTGAAATTTTGTTGTTTATCTTTTGGATTTCTAATTGCTGTTTTTGTATGATTTCTAATTGTTTATTCGTTTTGATACTTTGTTCTTGTATTATTTTCCTGAATTCTTCTTGCTTTGTCTGTTTATTTCTTGATTTTGGCAATGTTGTGGTTTGTTTTGTGTGTGTTCCATGATTTTGTCTTTGTTTTCCTTGATCTCTTTCCTTATCTCTTTGAGAGCCCTGAATATTAGACTTTTGATTTCCCTATTAGGTGAACTGGGCCTGAACTAGGCCAGTACAGAGAGGCTGGAGCAGGGCCTGTGGCGTGGTGGGCTGGTTTCCCTTGGGGCCACGAGGTGCAGCAAGGTAGGATCCATTAGTACTGTGGTTCCCAGATGTCGAGGCTGCCAAGGTGGGGCAGTTCTTGCCACTATTCACCAGAGAGGTGGGGGTTGTAGGAGCATGCTCTTGTGGTTACTGAGTGAGAAAGCCTGGGCTCCTCCTTGAGTTGCAGCCAGCAAACGTGGTCTTACTTAGCTTTGGTTGTGTCTGCATTATACCTCTATCTCCTGTTGGGAATTCCGTGGAGGTGCCTTTCTGTGTGGGGGGTTGTTGGCTTTATTACACGATGGCCATGGTGAATCATGCCATTTGGCAGGAAACCTCCACTCTGTATCTCTACTCCATCATTTTCTGTCAGTTTCTTCTTCTCAGTGGCTTCCAATCTAATACTTTATTCCTTCATTTAAGGTTCAGGGTTCCAGGATTGACAGCTGTGTTTGTTTTACTTGGTTTTTGTTACAGCAGGATGGCTTAGTGTGCCTGACTAGTCCACCACCTTGACTCCACCTCTTTTCTCACGTTGTTGATAGTGTCATTAAAGTACAAAATTTTAAAATTTTGATAGTATCTAGTTTATGTTTTCTTTTGTTGCATCTGCTTTTGGTGTCATATCTAACAAACCATTGCCTAATCCAAGTTCACAAAGATTTACACTTATATATACTTCTAAGAATTTTATATTTAGCTGTTGCATTTAGATCTTTGATTCATTTTTAGTTAATTTTTATATATGATATGATGTTGGGGCCCAACTTCATTCTTTTGCATATTTAGTTATCCCAGCACCATTTGTTGAGAAGATGACTCCCTTCCCATTGAATTGTCTTGGAAATCTTGTTGAAAATCAGTTGACTGTAGATGCCATGGTTTACTTCTGAACTCATGATTCTTTTCCATTGATGTATATGTCTATCCTTATGCCAGTACATGAATCTATCTCTGGACTCCATGTTTTGTTTTATTGATCTGTTTGTTGTCTATCTAGATGCCAATTTCATACTATCTTGATTACCATAGTTCTTATAATAGGTCTTGAAATCAAATAGTGTTAGTTCACAACTTTATTATTCTTTTTCAAAGTTGTTTTGGCTCTTCTAGATCCTTTGCATTTACATGAACTTGTCAGTTTTCTTAAGAAATCCCGATTACAGTTTGATAGACATTGTATTGGATCTGTAAATCAGTCTAGAGAGATTTGAGATTTTAACATCATGTATCTATTTACTTAGGTCTATTTTAATTTTTCTCAGCCATATTTCGCAGTTTTTTTTGTGTAGAGACCTTGTACCTTTTTTTGTTAGATTTATTCCCAGGTATTTGCTTTTTTTCTTTTGCTATTTTACTTATACTATTTGCTTATAAATACCATTTTAGTGTTCAGTTGTTTATTGGTACTACATAGAAATACAATCGTTTTTGGTATATTGACCTTGTATCCTGTAACCTTGTTAAATTTACATAGTAGTTTTAATAGATATTTTAAATTTCTTTGCATCCTATGTACATAATCATGTCATCTGTGAAGAATGGTAGTTTTCTTTCTTCTTTGCAATTTTGATGCTTATTATTATTATTTTTTAATACCTTATTACACTGGCTAAAGCCTTCAGTACAGTACTGAACAGAAGTGGTAGGAGCTTCCATCTTTGTCTTAATCCTTATCTTAGAGGGAAACCAGTGTTTCATTATTAAGCATGATGTTAGCTGTAGATTTTTCATATGAACATATTCAGGTTGAGGAAATTTCCTTCTAATCTTAATTTTATTATTATTTTAAATTGTGATTGAAGATTGAGTTTTGTCAAATGCGTTTTCTTCATTTATTGATATCATCATGTGGTTATTCTTTTTTTATAGTCTGCTAGTATAGAGAATTACATCAATAAATCAACTTTCATTCCTGGGATAAACCTTACTTGGGCATGAGGTATTAGCTTTTTTGTATATTGCGAGGTCTGATGTGCTAACATTTGATTAAAGATTTTTGAGTATATGTTTATAAGGGATATTGGTTTATAATTGTAATGCCTTTTTAAGATTTTGGTATTAAGGTTATGCTGGCCTCATAATATGAGTTGGGAAGTCTTCCCTCTACTCTATTTTCTGGATGTATGTTTGTATGACTGGGATTATTTTCTCATCAAAGGTTTGGTAGAAGTCACCAGTGAAGACATTTGATCCTGGAGATTTAAAAATCTGAACTCTATTCCTTCAGTGGATATGGAGCCATTTAGATTTTCTTGTCTTTTTGTATCAGATTTGGTAATCGTGTCTCTCTAGGAATTTGTTCACCTAATATGTGAAATTTATTGGCATAATGTTGTTCATAATATCCTCTTAGTATCCTCTTAATGTCTCTGGTGTAATCTATTCTTTTTTATTCCTGACTTTTCTATTTCTGTTTTCTCTTTTTTATTCTTAGTCTTGCTAGGGGTTTATCGATCCTATTAGTCATTTCACAAATATGTTGATTTTGTTAATTTTTCTCTTTTTTTCCTTCATTGGTTCACGCCCTTCATTTTACTGTTATTTTTTAAAAAATATTAACTTTGGGCTTAATTTATTCTTCTTTTGCTGGCTTCTTGCAAGCTATGGAAACTTAACTCACTGATTTTATACCTTTATAGCCTTTAAAGCTTCAGTTTTCTCTTGAGCACTGCTTTCATTTCATTTCATAAATTTTGATATATTGTGCTTTTATTATCATTTAGTTGAAAAATATTTTCTAATTTACTTTATGATTTCTTCTTTGAAGTATGGGGTTATTTAAAAATGTACTATTCAGTTTCTAAATATTTGGGCATTTTCTAGATATCATATTGTTGCTGATTTTTAATTTAATACACTTCGGTCTGAGAATATGTTTTGTATATAATTACAATTCTTTTAAATTCATTAAGAGTTATTTTTTAGCCGAACATGTGGTCTATATAGGTGAATATTCCATGTGCACTTTAAAGAATATATATTCTACAATTGTTGGGTAGTCTTCTATAAATATCAAATAGATTAGATTGTTTGCTAGTTTGGTCAAATCTTCTAATTCTTCTTGATGATTATTCTACTTGGTTCTATTAATTACTGAGAGGGACGTATTGAAATATCCAACTCTGATTGTGGATTTATCTATTCTTCCTTTTAATTCTGTTAATTTTTGCTCTACTTATTTTGAAGCCACTTGTTAGGTGTATACACATTTGATATTATTGCCAAATTTGTGAATATGTCTTTATGGAATATACTTGGTTTGATGCTTTTTTAAAATTTTTCTTGATCTTCCGTTACTTTCTCCTAATTTTTTTTTGAGTATGCATTTATTATCAATTACTTTAAATTATTTTGGGAACAGAGCGGGACATAAATACAAATAAATAGTACTGTCTTTCTCTTAAGTATAATTTCATATGTCAGGAAATTTTTAGCAGCTCTCCTTAAAATGTAAAAGAAGAACATGAAAATCTGTCTACAGCTAAAAGTTCCTATGTCTTTTCAGAAGATAAAAATCAATTTTACAATTTCGATATTAACAAAATTGAAGATACAGCTGTTTCTGAACTCCAGCAAAGATTAAATGCCATAGGAATCGATTTGGCAGAAGATAAAATAGAGATGGCTTTGGAAAATACTAATCCTAATAGTGAGTAACTATTTAACTTTAGACCAACAAAGTTTGACCATTTAAGAAAAAAAAAATTTCCTCTAAATCCTCAGGGAGTTACACACATGTGCGCACACACACACACGCGTTTGTATTTCACAAGAAAATTAAAAATTCCATTTTATCTTATTTTTTTAGTTAATAGGTTTGTATTGAAGTAATTCATTTTCAAAGTAATATCTCTGACAGCGTTTATTTTGGACCTAATCTGCTTACTGGAGCACTTGTGGTGTAGTGGTTAACCGTTCAGCTGCTAACCAAAAAAGGTCGGCAGTTCAAATCACCAGCTGCTCCTTGGAAACTCTGTGGGGCAGTTCTACTCTGCCTTATAGGGTCACTGTGAGTCAGAATCCACTAGATGCCAACAGGTTTGGTAATCTGCATACCGGTTAAGTCACAAGAGAATTGCCAGTCTTCCACTTTATTTTTGTATTTTTAAACACTGGTTTTGTAACATCATGTGGTCTTTTTTTTTTTTTTTACGAGATTATCTAAATTGTTTATTTCTTTCTTTTTAAAGGTGATGTGGTGAATTTTAAGGATATTATCAGAGAATTGACCAACACTGATGAATTTATTGAGTGCCAGCGTAAGTTTGAAATTCTAAATGAATATGAACAGAAACTTCCTGTTTTTGAATTGGGGTGTGTGTGTGTTTTAAGAGCACTATTAAACTCCTTTTTACATTTTCTCATTTAAACATAGAAGAAATATTTTTGAAAACCTTACATTTTCAAATTTATGAATACATGTATTTCATAATATTCTTGAAGAAATTTTAAAATTTGTTATCTCTGTAATTCTTTCTTCCTTTTCATGTATTTTGTTAAGTTGCATTCTCTCTGTTTTCTTTATTAGTTTTTATTTTATCAAGATAATCAGCTTTTGGTTTCTTTAATCATCTCTAGTGTTTTTTGCTTTCTTCTGTTCTTTTCTTTCTTATTTATCTCTTCTTATTTTGTTGGGTTTACTCTATTTCTTTTTGTCTGACATTTTAATCAAATGCTTCGCTCAGAATTTTCCAGTGTGTTTTGAAATTTCAGCACCATCCTAGCATGGAGACAACCTTGGACCACAGACATTGAGAATAAGAATTGGAGTCCTAGACTGAGTTTTTAAAATGAGTGTTAAAATAGGTGGATTCTCTCTAAATTAGTCTCTAATTTGAATTCACTGCCAATTCAGTTCAATCCCAGGGTAATTTTGGTGGGAACCTTGACAAAAGAATTTTGAAATTTATTTGAAAGACTACAAGTATACCAATAGTTTAGACCATTTTGAAAAAGAATGCTAACTTGCCTTACCAAATATTAGAACATATTATAACGCTATTGTAATCAATTGTTACAAATAGAGCAATGCACCGAAATAGAGAACCCAGTAGAGACAAATGTTTGAGAACTTGGCATACGATAGAGATGACATTGCCAATCAGTTGCGGGGTGGGGGGAGATGTGTTATTTAATAGATGATTTGGGAAAATTGGCTCAGTATGTGGAAGAAAATAAAGTTCAATCCCTACTTCATAACAAGTACAAAAATTATCTTCAAATGGACTAAAGTGTTAAATGTGAAAGGTAAAACTATAAAACTGGCAAGAGAAAATATTGTACCTTGTGGTTGTGAAGGGTTTCTTAATTAGAACTCCTAAAATATACAACCACAGGATAAAAAAGGATTTGATTACATCAAAATTAAGGTATTCTGTTCAACGAAGGACTCTAACATAAATTACTAGATACATAACAGGTTGAAAGAAGATAATTGCAACTTTTAGAACGACAAAAGGCTGATTTTTAGACTACATACAGAAATTCTGTAAATCAACAATAGAAAGAAAAAATTCATTTGAAAAAATGATAAGGATATAAGAAGGCAGTTTATAAAAGGAGAAACCCACATGGCTAATAAGTATATAAAGAAAATCAGGAATAAAGTACTGCTGTTAGGTATTCGTTATGTACTGTTGCTGGTAGGTAAATAGTCTGGAGAAAGTTTTCTGTAGAGACATGAACAAGTATTTTCATTGCAACACTGTTGGAGGAAAGAAATGAAAGTAGTGTAAGTATCCCTCATCAAAGGAAAAGCTAAATAAAATATGGTCTATACAAATAATAAATTCCAAACAATAAACTTGATTTACATTTGTACCATAGATAGATCTCATTCATGTATGGTTAAGTGAAAAAAGGAAGAAATAGAATAAGTTTACAGCATAAAATGCTTTATGTAAATTAGATTTACACACACGAAGCAAAACCATAGTAATACTAAAATTATTTATGAAATAATATTGAAAAACCTTTTGCTTTCAAGATTAAAAGTAAACACTCTTCTAAATCTTTGGTTAAAAAATAAAACCTGAAATTGGAAATTATTTAGAAATGGATGACAATGAGAGCATGTAAACATGTACCATATGACCAAAACAATACTTACAGGAAATTTTATAGCTAAAAATGCTTTTATTAGAAAATAAGAAATATTGAACATAATTTGTCTTAAATGTTCAGTACACAAAGCAAAACAGCAATATAAACAATAAAACAGCAGAATGATTTCCCCCAAAGTAGTAGTCAGGAACTAATAAAGATGAAAGTAGAAGTTTCTGAAATAGAACAAACAAAAAAAGAAAGCATCCATATAGCCAAAAGTCAGTTCTTTAAAAAGAGTAATAAAAATAGAGGAACCTTTTGGAAGTATGATGAAGGAAAAGAAGAAAAAAGACATAAATAAGTTGGCAGTCATACAGAGCAGATTAAAGGATACAGAGGAGATTAAAAATATATGTGAATAATACTTAAAATTAATCTAATAAAGCATCAGTTAATTAGCATCTCGTCAACATCACAGTCATTCTTTCTAAACATTTGGATAAGGGGGTAAGTACTACTTTTTTGTTTGTTTAATGAGGGCACTATTTTCTTGGGAGTTATTTTGCTGTTTGGTTGTTTTTGTTTAGCTTGTGAGTTGAACACTTAATGTAAAATATTTTTGATGTTTCTTTTGTTCTAGTATAAGCATTTAGCTTATAAACTTTGTGGAGCTTTCAAGGAAGCTATTTCAGAGAGGCAAAAATCTCAAGACAACTGAATATTCTACAGTGAATACATTTCACCCAAATCAGGTTGTTATGTGCTTGTCTGGATGGATTAACCTACTAAGTAGCTTTACATTTTGTTATCAATATATGTAGGAATAGAAGATGCATGGAAAGTTGTCGATACTGTCTCTGATGGGAAAGTTGAAATTAGAGACCTTTTATCTACTCTGAAAACCGTGGAGAAACCTTTAAATAAAGAGCAATGTAAGGTGTTACCAAACTCTGCAGCAGATGGTAAGTACTTCAGTCACCTCTCAGGTCTCCTGTTTAGAGTATACATGTTCACACAGGTGAACATTTTTTCAAGAATGTTAATTCTGTGTTCAGGGAGGTTGCTATGGAATTGGTATGTGTATATATGGGGTCACTGTGAATTGTTATAATTCTCTGGAAAATGTATGGGGTATTCTTTATTTAGATAAGACTAACAGAAATAGGTAATACAGCTACCTATGTTTTTAAAATAGATACTAATTTGTTGGGATGTAATGGTCAAAACAAGAAACATGGTACAGCCCTACTCTTCCTTTTGTCCAGCCTTATATCCTAGAGATAGAGCACATTTTATAGACAAAGCTCCACAGGCTTTTGGGTTCCTTTGATGCAGAATAAATTTTAGTCACCTTATATTATTAACATAATCTTTAGACTAGATGAGGTATTGAAGAACAGGATTGAGAGTCAGCAAATGACTTCTGGAATGGTCAGAAGGCATCCACTGCAATGGTTTTATTTACTTTGCATAGGGAATTTATGTGTGGTGATGGGGCAGAGCAGAACTTGTTTAGCTACTTGCCCTAGATAGCTTCAAGGATAGGGTTGCAATAAGTCATTAGTTTGTTTCTTTATCATTTCATAAAGAAATGATTTGTCTCTTAATTTTGAAATTTCTTCATTCTTACTAAATAAACCTCTAAACTGAGGAGTTTTGTATATAATGATCTAATACGTGAACCCTTCGTTTACTTCATGTTTTTTCAGCATGGGCTCTTGGAATGTCTTTATTTTTTCTTATATGTATTTATCTCGCTTAGTGCATTCTAAAGCATGAGTAAATATTTCATTAAAACTGCCCAGTACATGAATTTCAAGTAACATTAAACAACAATATAAATGCTATAAAGAGTATGTGGCTATTTGCTAAAATTATTTTCATTCCATCGTATAACTTATTTTAGCTATAAATATTGATCTGTGAAACCACTGAATCCTTTAATTCAGGAATTTACTTCTGAGCAATTTATCTGAAAATAATACTTTTATTTTAAAGAGAATAAAGACATAGGTATGAGCTTGTTAATGGAAACATTCTGAAAATTTGAGAACAACTTAGATACCCAACAGAAAGAGAATAGTTAAGTAAACTATGATCATCCTACATCTCCCCCCATGCATCTGTGAGTTTGTCGAACTGTGGGGGCTTGCATATTGTAGTGATACTGGAAGTTTTGCCACCACTATTCAATTACCAGCAGTGTCACCCATGGTAGACAGGTTTCAGTTGAGCTTCCAGAATAAGGCAGACTAGGAAGAAGGACCTGGCAATCTACTTCTGAAAAAATTAGCCAGTGAAAACTTTATGAGTAGCAGCGGAACATTGACATAGTGCTGGAAGATGAACCCCAATAGTTGGAAGGCACCCAAAAGACAGTTGGAGAAGAGCTGCCTCCTGAAAGTAGAGTCAACCTTAATGACATGGATGGAGTCAAGCTTTCAGCATCTCATTTTCTGATGTTGCATGGATCAAAATGAGAAGAAACAGCTGCAAACATCCGTTAATGCTGGAATGTGGAATGTGTGAAGTATGAATCTAGGAAAACTGGAAATCGTCAAAGATGAAATGGAAAGCATAAACATTGATATCCTAGGGATTAGTGAGCTGGAATGGACTGGTATTGGCCATTTTGAATCAGACAATTATATGGTCTTCTATGCTGGGAATGACAAATTGAAGAGGAATGGCATTACACTCACTGCCAAAAAGAAGATCTCAAGATCTGTCCTGAAGTACCATGCTGTCAGTGATAGGATAATATCCATACGCCTACAAGGAAGATCAGTTAATACGACTATTATTCAAATTTATGCACCAACTACTAAGGCCAAAGATAAAGAAATTGAAGATTTTTTACCAACTTCTGGAGTCAGATATTGATCAAACATGCAATCAAGATGCATTGATAGTTATTGGTGATTGGAATGTGAAAGTTGGAAACAAAGAAAAAGGATCAGTAGTTGGAAAATATGGCTTTGGTGATCGAAACAATGCTGGAGATAATATGATAGAATTTTGCAAGAACAATGACTTCTTCATTGCAAACACCTTTTTCACCAATATAAACAGTGACTATACACATGGACCTCACCAGGTGGAATACACAGGAATCAAATCGACTACATCTGTGGAAACAGACGATGGAAAAACTCAATATCATCAGTCAGAACAAGGTCAGACCAGACCATCAAGTGCTCATATGCAAGTTGAAGCTGAAGAAAATTAGAACAAGTCCATGAGAGCCAAATTATGACCTTGATTATCTCCCACCTGAATTTAGACACCATCTCAAGAATAGATTTGACGCATTGAACCCTAGTGACTGAAGACCAGACAAGTTGTGGAATGACATCAAGAACATCATACATGAAGAAAGCAAGAGGCCATTAAAAAGACAGGAAAGAAAGAAAAGACCAAAATGGAAGTCTGAAGAGACTCTGAAACTTGCTCTTGAACGTCGAGTAGCTAAAGCAAACAGAAGAAATGATGAAATAAAAGAGCTGAAGATTTCAAAGGGCAGCTCAAGAAGACAAAGTAAAATATTATAATGACATGTGCACAGACCTGGAGTTAGAAAATCAAAAAGAAAAACAGGTTCCTCATTTCTTAAGATGAAAGAACTGAAGAGAAAATTCAAGCCTCGAGTTGCAAAAGTGAAGGATTCTATGGACAAAATACTGGACAATGCAGGAAGCATCAAAAGAAGATGAAAGGAATACACAGAGTTGCTGTACCATAAATAATTGTTGACATTCAGTCATTTCAGGAGGTAGCATATGATCAAGAACCGATGGTACTGAAGGAAGAAGTCCAAGGTGCACTGAAGACATTGGCAAAAAACAGGCTCCAGGAATTGATGGAATACTAATTGAGATGTTTCAACAAATGGATCCAGTGCTAGAAGTGGTCACTCGTCTGTGCCAAGAAATTTGGAAGACAGCTACCTGGACAATCGACTGGAAGAGATCCATGTTTATACCTGTGCCAAAGAGAGGTGATCCAGCAGAATGTGGAAATTATCAAACAATACCGTTAATATCATATGCAAGTAAAATTTTACTGAAGATCATTCAAAAGCAGTTGCAGCAGTACATCAACAGTGAACTGCCAGAAATTAAAGTGAGATTCAGAAGAGGACATGGAACGAGGGATAGCATTGTTAATGTAAGATGCATCCTGGCTGAAAGCAGAGAATACCAGAAGATTGTTACCTGTGTTTTATTGACTATGCAAAGGCATTTGACTGAAAGGATCATAAAAAATTATGGATAACATTGTGAAAAATGGGAATTCCAGAATACTTAATTGTGTTCATGAGGAACCTGTACATAGATCAAGAGCAGTTGTTCAGACAGAACAAGGGGATGCCATGTGGTTTAAAGTTAGGAAAGGTGTGCATTAGTGCTATATCCTTTCACCACACTTAGTCTGTATGTTGAGCAAATAATCTGAGAAGCTGAACTATATGAAGAAGAATGGGGCATCAGGATTGGAGGAAGACTCATTAATGACCTGTGTTATGCAGATGGCAGAACCTTACTTGCTGAAAGTGAAGACTTGAAGCACTTACTGATGAAGATTTGAGACCACAGCCTTCAGCATTGATTACACCTCAACATAAAGAAAACAAAAATCTTCACAACTGGATCAATAAGCAGTGTCATGATAAACGGAGAAAAGATTGAAGTTGTCAAGGATTTCATTTTACTTTGATCCATGGAAGCAGTAGTCAAGAAACCAAAGGACTCATTGCATTGGGCAAATCTGCCCAATGCAATGAGTCTTTAAAGTGTTCAAAAGCAAAGATGTCACTTTGAGGACTAAGGTTCGTTTGAGCCAAGCCATGGTGATTTCACATGCTTTTTTTTTTCATATACGTGCAAAAGCTGGACAATGAATAAAGAAGACTGAAGAGAAAATGATGTCTTTGAATTATGGATTTGGTGAAGAATGTTGAGTATACCATGGACTGCCAGAAGAACAAACAAATCTGTCTTGGAAGAAGTACAACCAGAATGCTCCTTAGAAGCAAGGATGGCAAGACTGCGTCTCACATACTTTGGATATGGTATCAGGAGGGATCAGTCCCTGGAGAAAGACATCATGCTTGGTAGAGTAGAGGACCATCGAAAAATAGGAAGACCCTCGACAAGACGGATTGACTCAGTAGCTGCAACAGTGGGCTCAAGCATAACAATGATTGTGAGGATGGTGCAGGACCAGGTAGTGTTTCGTTCTGTTGCACATAGGGTTACCATTAGTCAGAACTGACTGGATGGCACCTAACAACAACATATTTTACCACTCACGAACTGAGGCACAGCGAATAACTCAGCCAAAGTCACACGGCTAGATAATGGCTAGCCGTGAGATGAGCTCAGGCAGCCTACATTCTTGCTCTCAACCAGTCCTCTGTACTGTCTGCCTTTACTAAATAAACTTAATTGTGAAGTCGGAAAAAAAAAAAAAATTCAGCAAGCAATTTGATAACCATTGATTGGTTATGCAGATGGCAGAACCTTACCTGATGATCACATTTCTGTTAATATACATGCAGCAAAACTTGGATACTTTATGCTACTTGTTTATTTGTTAATTTTTCAGACCGTAAAGATTTTTAAGATTGTTTAATTTGAACTAATTTGAAGGAAAACCCTTCAAATTGTCAGAAAAGTCCAATTTATAGAGTACCTTCATGAAGACTGATGTTCAATTAACAATCAGGCGTTTGTATGTGTTATTAAGTTTCAGATCAATTGATTTATGCAAACTTTGGTCAAAAACTAGCAATCTCCCCAACCTCCCCACTCCTGCACCCTTTATTTCCTGCTCCAGCAAAAATAATCACTTTCAACTTATTTTCCTGTTACTTTTGGTATTTACCACTATGTTATTAAATAAAATGCATATAATGATATCTCTTAATTTATCAATAAAATGTATAAGTTACTGATTTCCTATTACGGTTAGATCAAGAATGTTGGTCTTTTACACTCCTCCCTCTTCCTCAAACTTCATATTCCCATTGAAATTACAAGCAATTCTTGGGTTCTTATAACTTGGTTACTTATAACTGTCCTGTGGTGAATAGTAAGAAGTGTATTTGGATTGTGAGCAAGTGTACACGCACAGAGGAAAATATAAATTTTGTAAAATGTCTTATAAAATAAAATAACGCTTACCCTTACCACTCCTGATGCACTCTGATGTCTTCTAATGAATTTCACATTATTTTATTTTTAAATGCTATTCAGGACCTACTAAATTTATTTCACCATCCACTATGTGACCCACAGTTTAAAAAACTATGTTGTTGTTAGGTGCTGTCAAGTTGGTTCCGACTCATAGCGACCCTATGTACAACAGAATGAAACACTGCCTGATTCTGTGCCATGTTCACAGTCGCTGCTGTTTCAGCCTATTGTTCCAGCCACTGTGTCAATCCATCTTTTTGAGGGCCTTCCTCTAGTTTTCTGACCCTCTACCTTACCAGGGGCCCTGGTGGCAAAGTGGTTAAAGAGCCTAGCTTCTAACCAAAGAGTTGGCAGTTTGGCAGTTTGAATCTACCCGCTGCTCCTTGAAAGCTCTGTGGGGCAGGTCTGTTCTGTCCTGTAGGGGCGCTATGAATCAGAATTGACTCCACAGCAAAGGGTTTAGTTTTTTTTTTTTCCTACCTTAGGAAGCATGATGTCCTTCTTCAGGAACTGGTCACTCCTGCTAACATGTCCAAAGTACGTGAGATGAAGTCTCACTATCCTCGCTTCTAAGGATCACTCTTTCTGTATTTCTTGCAAGATAGACTTGTTTGTACTTCTGGCAGTTAATGGTATAGTCAGTATTCTTCACCAACACTGTAATTCAAAGGCATCAATTCTTCAGTCTTCCTTATTCACTGTCCATCTTTTGCATGTATATAAGGCGATTGAAAATATCATGGCATGGGTTAGGCGCACCTTAGTTCTCAAAGTGACATCTTTGCTTTTCAACACTTTCCAGAAGTCTTTTGCCATAGATTTTCCTGATACAATACGTCATGTGATTTCTTGACTGCTGCTTCCATGGGAATTGATTGTGAATCCAAGTAAAACAAAATCCTTGACAAGTTCAATATTTTCTCTATATGATGATGTTGCTTATTGGTCCAGTTGTGAGGATTTTTGTTTTCTTTATGTTGAGGTGCAATCCATACTGAAGGCTGTGGTCTTTGATCTTTATCAGTAAGTGCTTCAAGTCCTCTTCACTTTCAGCTAGCAAGGTTGTGTCATCTGTATAACACAGGTTGTTAATGAGTCTTCCTCTAATCCTGATGCCCCGTTCTACTTCATGTAGTCCAGCTTCTTTAATTATTTGCTCAGCATACAGATTGGATAAGTGTGGTGAAAGGATACAACCATGACGCACACCTTTCCTGACTTTAAACCATGCAGTGTCCCCTTATTCTGTTCCAACGACTGCCTCTTTGTCTTTGTATAGGTTCTGCGTGAGCACAATTAGGTGTTCTGGAATTCCCATCCTTCACAATGTTATCCATAATTTGGTATGATCCATGCAGTCAAATGCCTTTATAGTCAATAAAACACAGGCAAACATCTTAAAAAAAAATGAAAAAACCCCCAAACAAACTATACTCAGGTTACATAGTAGTAACATATAGACTTTCCTTAAGTTTTCCTTGCTTTATTTGAGATGTTGCAATCTGTTTTCTTATTCCTTACCACTTATTCAATCTATGCATTGACTATAATGAATTGATTAGAATCACGTACCTAGAATACGTGTCTCAAAACTATTTAATTTCTTTGTCTCAGTATATGCTTCATTATAAAGGTACACATCTCATGCTATCATTACTCTAATACAGTATTCTCTCACCTTCATTTAGTTTCACATGTTTATTTTTCTCCCCCCTTTGTAGTGAAACATGTAAAAGAAAATCCTAAAAGGATGTAGTATGTCTGAAACTAGTAGGAAGGAAGACTGTGAGAGAGAAAGGCTTCTAATGCTAGGATAATGAGTGACTAGTGTTCTTGAATCTACAGGAGGCTTATGTTTTGAAAGCTTTTCTTTGCCTATCGACTTGGTGTCTATTTCTGCTACATGACCTAATTTAAGAATTACCACCTAAGTGTTCTTGAAATGCTTTGCAGCCTATGAAAGACTGAGCACATAGCAAAAACATCTTTGAGGGGAGATAGTTAATGAGTACAAGTAGATTTATACAAAATCTTGCGGAAATTCAACTTTTACCTGACTAAGGGTATCTTAAATTTTGTTCGCTGTTTAATTAACTTCTGAAAACAGAGCCCACCTATATGTTTAAAAGCTCTTTAATTCAGAATTCCGTCTATCATATACCTAGCTTTCTGCAGGCTGCGGGTGTTAAGTCGGCTCTGTCCCAGCTTCATCGTTTGTTCATTCTTCTTCATGTATTTACAGATTTATTTCAAGGGATTGCAACTGTTGAAAAGATCAGGAATGAGAAGATGCCTGTAAATGAACTGAGCTCCAGACTCTTGAGTATTGGAAGTCTGTTAAACAGCAAGACATTTCAGGAGATCCTGAGACAAGCATCTATTGATGGTGAATCCTTTTTGAAAGAGCACTATATATTAAACTGAATGAAGTCCTAGGTAGTCCTGTGTGCTTGACACATCTGTTGTATATATGTACATTTTAGATAAGCCAGGTTTTAGAAATGTAATGAGAGCATAGACATATTAAAAGCTAATGAAAATTCGTATTTTTTTTCCTCCTGGAAATACTTTTAAGAGGCTACCTCTACCTAACATCAAATCTATAAGATATAGGTATAAATTAGATTATTTAAGCTGAATAAATTAAAATAGTTAAAATTTCGTTCTTGTTTTGAGGGAACAGATTTTGGGTAAAACTTTTAAATTAATTGATTTTTATCCAGCTAATTTTCAGAAATTACAAAATTTGCCCACTCCCTGCCTCCTCACCATGATTATTTAATGATTATTAGGATACTTTGCCATTTCATAATCATTGTACTTTGCTTTTTAGAAAATAGCGAAGTAAGTCTCAGACAAATTTTGGAGACTTTGAACGCAAGTAAGCCAGTTCCGGTATTTGAAGGTGAGTCAATCAATTAATAAGGTATTTCATTTTAGATATTTGTCACAGTTTGCATTGCCTTTTGTCATACTTAATATTTTTAAAACAGCGTTATGAGGCTTAATTGACATAAAAGAAACTGTACATACTTGAAGTGCACAATTTGATAAGTTTTAACATATGCACACACCCATGAAGCCATCACCACAATCCAGATCATAAACACATCCATCACCCTAAAAAGTTGCTCATGCCCCTTTGTAATCTCTTTCCAGCTTTTCCCCCTCATTTCTTCCTCATTCCCAAGTAATCACTGGATCTGCTTTCTGTCACTATAGATTTGTTTGCGTTTCGCAGAACTTTATAGAAATGGAATAATACAGTATTTACTCTTTTTTACTGGATTCTTTCACATAACATAATTTTTTTGAGATTCCTGTATGTTGTAGCATGTATCAATAGTTCATGTCTTTATATTGCTGAATAGTGTCCTGTTGTGTATATATATATACACGTTGTATAGATATAGGCTTATCTGTTCAATTAGTGATATACATTAGGCTGTTTCCACTGTTTGGCAAATAAAGCTGCTATGAACATTTGTGTACAAGTCTTTGTATCGAGATCTGCTTTTATTTCTCTTGGGTAATTACCTAGAAGTAGAATAGCTAGACTATATGATAGGTATATGTTTAACTTTTTAAGAAACTGCTAGACTGTTTTCCAAAATGGTTGCATCGTTTTACATTCCCACCAACAGTGTATGAGAATCTCACTTTCTCCAGATTCTTGCCAATACTTGGTATAGTCAAGTCTGTAGTTTTAGCCATTCTAGTAGGTGTGTAAGGACCCCCTGGTGGGTCAATGGTTAAGCACTCAGCTGCTAACCTAAAGGTTGGAGGTTGAAACCTACCAGCAACTCTGTGGAAGAAAAGACCTGGTGATCTGCTCCCATAAAGATTACAGCCTAGAAAACCCTATGGGGTGGTTCTACTCTTGTTCTGTGGGGTCATCATAAGTCAGAATCGACTCGAGGGCCCCTACCAATAACAATAAAAACTCACCTAAAAAAGCCAAACCCACTGTCATCGAGTCAATTCTGACTCACAGCAACACTAAAAAACAGAGTAAAACTGCCCCATGGGGTTTCCAAAGAGTGACTGGTGGATTCGAACTGCCAACCTTTTGGTTAGCATCTGAGCTCTTAACCACTTCACCACCAGGGCTCCAACGACAATAGGTGCATAGTATATTTTACTGTAGTTTTAATTTGTATTTTCTTAATGACTAATGATGTTGAGCATCTTCTCATGAGCTAATTTGTCATCTCTGTATATTTTCTTTGGTGAAGTGCCTGTTCATATCTTTTGCCTGTTTTTAAAATGGGGCTGTTTGTTTTCTTATTACTTTATATATTCTGAATAAAAGTTCTCAGATGTATGCTTTGCAAATATTTTCTGAGTCTGTGGTTCATCCCTTACAGTGTCTTTGGAGAGCAATAGTCTTAATTTTGTTGAAATCCAATTAATCAATTTTTTTCTTTAATGGATCATGTTTTTGGTGTCATTTAAGAAATCTTTGTCTTACCCAAGGTCACAAAGGTTTGATAGTATGTTTTCTTTCAGAAGTCTTACAGTTTTTGGTTTTACATTTTAGGCATGTGATCCATTTTGAGTTAATTTTTATACGTAGAGCAAATTATAGATTGAAATTCATTTTTTGCAAATGGTTATTCAATTTATCTACCACCATTTTGAAAAGGCTATATTTTTTTTCCACTCAATTGTCTTTGCACATGTGTAGAAAATCAGTTGTGTGTATGTGTATATGTCTATTTCTGGATTCTTTTTTTACATTGATCTCATATCTCCTTTTTTCTAATACCACTTCATCTTGATTACTGTAGCTTTATAATAAATATTGAAATCAACCAGGTAGTGTTAGTGCTCCAATTTTGTTCTACTTTTCGAAAGTTATTTTGACATTCTAGGTCTTTTATATTATCATCGGAATTTTAGGATAAGTTTGTAAATCTCTATAAAAAAGACTGATGAGATTTTATTGGAGGAATTAGGGAGCTCATGAATTAGAATTTTTAAAACTTGGTAGCATAGTCTTTGATATTATTGCTATTAAAATTTATTCGTTACTTAGAAGCAGGCAGGGCATAATTTATAACTCAAGTAAATTATTAAATTAGTTTAAAAAATCTTTCATATGTGTTTTCTGTAAAGGCCTTGGTTTCTAGAGATTATCATGAATTATTTAAAAGACTTGTATATGCCATAGAAACTCATTATATTGAACCTAGAGCCATGAGCCAGATGATTAATTTTTGTTTTGAACTGGCAAATATTTTTCAGCTCTTTTTTATTCTGAATTACAATAGAGTTAATCTTAACTATATTTATTTTTATAAAGCCCAAATGAATTTTTCATGAAGTTGTTTGGAATACAGGCAGTCCCCGGGTTATGAATGAGATCCATTCCTAGCTGTGTCTTTAAGTCTAATTTGTAGGCTAGACTTAAATTAGACTTAAAGACTTAAAGACACAGTTTGTAGGTAAGTTGAAATGGGTGCATATGGTTCTTATTTAGCCTTACTTTAGTGCAGGGAAGGAGCCCTGGTGGCTCAGTGGTTAAAGCAATCGACTGTTAACCAAAATGTGGGTGGTTCGAAACCAACAGCGGTCTGCAGGAGAAAGATGTGTCAATCTGCTTCCATACAGATTTACAGCCTTGGAAACCCTATGGAGCAGTTCTATTCTGTCTTATAAAAAAAAAAAAACCTGCTTGACTGCCCTGACAGGGAGCACAACACAGAACCCCTGAGGGAGCCGGAGATCAGTGGGATGCAGACCCCAAATTCTCATAAAAAGACCAGACTTAATGGTCTGACTGACACTACAGGAATCCCGGCGGTCATGGTCCCCAAACCTTCTGTTGGCCCAAGATAGGAACCATTCCCGAAGACAACTCATCAGACATGGAAGGGACTGGACAATGGATTGGAGAGAGATGCGGATGAAGAGTGAGCTACTTGTATCAGGTGGACACTTGAGACTGTGTTGGCATCTCCTGCCTGGAGGGGAGATAGGAGGGTAGAGAGGGTTAGAAACTGGCAAAGTTGTCACAAAAGGAGAGACTGGAAGGGCTGACTCATTAGGGGGAGAGTAAGTGGGAGTATGGAGTAAGGTGTATATAAGCTTATATGTGACAGACTGACTTGATTTGTAAACGTTCACTTAAAGCTCAATAAAAATTATTAAAAAAAAAAAAACCCGCTGCCGTCGAGTCGATTCCGACTCATAGCGACCCTATATTCTGTCTTATAGGGTCACTACTAGTCGAATCTACTTGATGGCAGTGGGTTTGAGTTTTAGTGCAAGAAAAGGCTTGAAGTCTTTTCAATGATTTAAAAGCTGTACTTGCAGCAAATGAAGATGAAGGTGATTGTGATGAAGAATTTGTTTCGAGTAGGGGCGGATTCAATCATTTCAAAGTGAGGGCAAATTTACATAACATTAAAGGGCAAGTACAAGTTGTCCATAAATCGGATGTTCATAATCCTGGGACTGCCCGTACTCTTGTTGAATTTCACAAATAATCTAGTATGTCATAGTAGAACTTGTGTAGTCTTCAGAGATTTTTAGTAATAACTTTCCTGTCAATTTAGAAAAAGCCACGGCCAATAACTATTGTGCTTTATAATTTTATCTTTTTCTTCCTGAATTGTACACTGTTTTCTGAATTAATATGGCCTTTTCTTTTTTCTTTTTTTTTATTATTGTTTCAACAAATAGTGAATAGACAAAGTTTACTGTGTGTATATGTTTTTAGAGGAAATATTCTAGTGTTAATAACGTAGTTATAACTCAATAATTTAAGTTGGGAGTTGAGGAGAACAACGTAACTGTAAATGATGTCGCCTTAATTTCATGCTTTAACATTTTTAACCATTTCCATTTTAAATAATCAGCAAAAGTTCTTGCTTCATAATGAACTGTTAAATAACTACTATGTCTATTTTAGTTGTAATCCTTTTTGTTCTAGATAAGAACTGTCTTATGTAGATTTGATGCAAATGTGGAATGTTGTTCAAATAATGGTAGGTTAGATTATATATATATATATGATTAGAAGGCAGAAAGGTGTGAACAAAGGGATGACTAAGGAATAGAGCCACATGAGTCAGACTGAGGGTCTACCATGGGAGAAGGAAATACAGAGGTCAAGAGGTCAGTTTGTAAAAGCAGAAATGCATTATCTTCCCAAAGAAGTGTTCGGTTGAAGGACAACTATTCTTGCCTTTTGTGGGTGTCAGGAGTCTTTGGGATTATGAGATTAGAGTAGTTTTAGCCTGAATTTGAGGCTTATGTCTGAAACCTGCTGTAAAGGACCTGGCTTATTGAAGAATTAGGTGTGAAGATGGAGAGAGCTATCTGTTTCTTGGGAAATAAGATGTTTAATAAGTGAATTCAGTGACTCTTTTGTGGAGCCCTGGTGGTTTAGTGATTAAGAGCTCATCTACCAACCAAAAGGTCAGCAGTTTGAATCCAGCAGCCACTCCTTGGAAGCCTTGCGGGGCAGTTCTACTCTGTCCTATAGGGTCGCTATGAGTCAAAAGCGACTTGATGGCAATGGGTTTGTGTACCTGTAATTTACTTTTAAAAAATAGCATTATATTCTCTTAAACTAGAGATTTTGATCCAAGTAGTGACCTTGTATGTATGGTGATTTATATAACTCATTGATAAAGAAGTTAGAGGCATGGCTGTAATCTTAAGGGTCCAGTTTAGAGGAGAAAGCTCCTAGAGGTTTAGATACAGCCAGGGAGGAGTGCAAAGTACATCATCTTGAAAGTACCTCTAGTATTTTTGTTTTCTTTACAGAAGAACCTTGACATCTATTCCCTGTCACTGTAAACTCTTCCATTAAAATTTCATATACAGGTTTTGTGGCATTTGACTCTTATAAATATCTTTTAGATTAAAAAGTAAGACTGTTTCTCTTTTTAGGCACAGTGTATTCCCAAAAACCTTAATACTCCTACTTGTTGGCTTCCTGGGTTAGGAAAGAGGCAAGAACCTTTAAATAAGCAAGTAAAAGTGGCGAGGATAAGGAAAAAATTAATGAATCAGCAACATATATAAACAGAAGAAAATTCAGGACTACTTATATTGTCATGCCCTGAAATTTGGGCAGTTCCATGTAGATAGAGATGAACCCTGAAGTCCCTTTCACTCACTTAAACACTCCCTAGGTAGTACACCCATAGCCATCAAGTCAATTCCGACTCATAGCGACCCTACAGAACAGAGTAGAACTGCCCCATGGAGTTTCCAAGGAGTGGCTGACGGATTCGAACTGCCGACCTTTTCAGTTAGCAGCTGAGCTCTTAGGTCGCTGTGAGTTGTAATCAACCCATCAGCAACAGGTTTGGTTTTGGTTTAGGTAGTGGGTCAATCGCTGCATTTTAACTTTTTAAAAAAATTGATCATTTTGTTGAGTTAGATAAAGAAATCTCGTCAACTTAATTTTTTTTTATTTTGAGACAAAAATAACTGACCAATTCAGGGAAATAATTAGAATAAAGAATTATTTAATTAATTGTGGAATCATAGTGATGTTAATTGAGA
The DNA here is from genome assembly GCF_030014295.1 of Loxodonta africana. Classification (NCBI taxonomy): domain Eukaryota; kingdom Metazoa; phylum Chordata; class Mammalia; order Proboscidea; family Elephantidae; genus Loxodonta; species Loxodonta africana. Next base: position 29,918,039 of record NC_087359.1, on the reverse strand, counting down.
TATGTTTGAAAAACAGTTTAGAATTTTATTGTTCAGAAGTTTAGAAAATAAAAATATTCCCAAAGTGTATTAAGTGATTTACAGAATCCCTATTTATTTTCTTATTTATTTTCAGATATACACACTGCCCTCAATACTGTCAACTTGATGAACTGTGACAGAATTCAAGTTAATGACTTGAAAGATGCTTTTGATGACCTTGGTATTCCTTTAAAGTCTGAAGAACACAAGATGTTAGAGAAAACGCTTGATGTAGATGGTACGTAAAATCACTCTCAGCTGGTTTTCGTAATAAAGTGCCAGCAATTATTTTCATATTTTAAAAGAGTAATTGGCTTTATCAAATTTCAACTATTACCGTATCTTGGACATTCCATTCCCTTTCCCTATCCTCCAATCCTCACACCCCCAACAATTTTCTCAGAATAAAAGATCAGTGAATTGTGAAATGTCACACAACAGTTCTTGAATAATTGCCAGAGAAACAGTAATAACACTGAGTTCTATAGGAGTTCAAGGGAGAGCCATTTCATTCATTCAGTGGAAGTTTATTGAATATCTGTTGCTTGCAAAGCACTAAGTATATAAAGATAAAAGACACAGTTTCTTAAGAGCTTACAGTCTATTGAGATGATAAACACCAAGAGCACCAATGTTAAATGCTATGAAATAGGTAAACATAGGGTGTTATGGGAACATATACAATAGGTACCTAATCTGTAAGAGTTGGATTGAGTGGTCAGAAGGGCTTCCTGGAGGAGAGGACATTGGAGTTGGGTAGTGAAATGTAAGTATAAATTAGCCAGGAATTGGGGGTTCTGGGGACCAGAGGAGGTTAGCAGGCAATACTCAGCATGTGCAAAGTGTAGAAGAAGTTAAGTTCATGGAGAAGCCAGGGAACTCCAAGTAGTCCCATAGGACTTAGAGCAGTGGATCTCAAACTGATTTACATCAGAATTACCCAGGGAATTTGTTAAATATCCAGATACTTCAATCTTCCAGGTCTCTTGACTCACAATCTCTGCATTGGGGCCAAGGTGCATGCATGTGTGTACATGTATATATATATTTTAAACAAGCTCTGCAATTCATTATGACGTGAGCCAAAGTTTGGCCATTGATTTGGTGAGGCATAGTAAGAGAAGGAGAGAAATGAGGCTGGCCGTATAGTCAAGAGAAGATCAAGAAGGATTTTTTTTTTTTTCCGAGCAAGAGTTTGAATTTTATGCTTAAGGCTCTAGGGAGTTATTGAAGAATTCAAAGTTGAAAAGTGACATGATTAATTTTGCACTTTAAGTAGCCATTCTGGCATCAGTGTTAAGAAATGATTGAAGGAGAGCAATATGGAAAGCAGGGAGACATTTTAGATGGCATGTAATAATCCAGGTTAAAAATTATAAGGCTTTGGCTTTAGGGATGGAAAGAAGACACGTGAGATTGGGGAGGCAGAGCTTTATTGTTGTTTAAGTTAGGAAAAGGAGAGGGATAGGAATTGAGAATGAGTAACATTTCTGGCATGGGTGACTTATTTCATGATGATGTCCTTTACTAAGATAGGGAATACAGGAGGAGGTTCAGTTTTAGTGAAAAAATGAGTTCAGTTTAGGAAATAACCGTGTTGAAGGTAATTGTGAACGTAGACTTGAAGGTGGGCTGGAAATAGAAATGTGGAAGTCATCAACATACAGTTTGTAGTTACAAGTTAATTCAGGGGAAATATACAGAGTATAAGGAGAAGGACAGAGCACTGGGGCACACTAACACTTAAGTAATGATGGACAAAGTATAGTTTATAAAGGACATTGCGAAGAAGTAACCAGAACAGTAGGAGGGAAACCAAGAGAAAGCTGTATCAACAAAACAAAGAGAAGAAAGAGCTGAAAGGAGGAAGGTGTTAAGACAGAAATTTAAAAGTGTTTATTGGTTTGGCAGTAGTTAACTGGTGAACTTGGTAAGAGCAGTTTCAGTGGAAGTAGAAGCCAGATTGCACTAGTTTGAGGTGTGAATGAGGATATGAGGAGTAAAACATTTCTTCCCAGAAATTAGGTTGTAAAGGAAAGGAATAGGGGAGTAGTTAAAGGGGAATATAGGCTAAGGGAAAGGTTTTTGTAAAACTATGAAGTAATTTTGACATGGATAGGATTTGGGTGGGTAGAGAGTACATAGCATTCTCCACAAAAGTGTAGAGAGGTAGAAAATCATAAAATCTGTTGGGGACAGTAAGTGAACCAATTTAGCTTACTGTATAAGTCCTTTATGTTTCTTGAACATATTAATTTCTCTTTTTTTTACTGTTTTTCTCTTCACAGAAAAGGGAGACGTTTCCCTAAAGACTGCCCTTTTAGCATTGAAAAGCAGTAAGCGTTTTCAAGATTTTAGAGGTGAGAATAATTAGGGAGCTTTATACACGTTTAAGCTGTTCTGTTGTACAAAAGGGTGCATGAGTCGGAACCTACTTGACAGCACCTAACAACAGCATACACATTTAGAATATAGGAAATACTTACCATAATTGTTGAAAAATGATAGGCCACTTACATAAAAATATAACTAATATGCCACAAGATTGGGTGAATGGTACACATTTAGTATTTTAAGAGTTCAGATGAAGGTGAGCATCCTTTATTCTCTTAAGTCTGGTTTTTAACATCACTTATTCATAATTGAAGTAAATAGTATGTCTTCTAAAAAGGATGCCCAAAATATGTGACTTTAAAAATGTTTTCACTAATAAATTTAAATTTTTATATTACATAATACATTCACACAGATCATAAATAAAAAAAGTATATGAAGATATACAGTGAAAATCTTCCTCCTACCTGTTCTCTTATTCATCCAGTTTCTATCTCCTCCTCCCAGTAACTAACCACTATATTTAGTTTCTTATGTGTGGCAGGGTTGTGTCATTTCACTTCACTTATTCATTCTCTATGCTGAGCAAATAATTTGAGAAGCTGGACATACGAAGAAGAGCGCGGTAGCACAGTTAGAGAAGGGCTTACTAACAACCTGCAACGTGCAGATGACACGACCTTGCTGCCTGAAAATGAAGACTGTTTGGAGTACTTACTGATGAAGGTCAAAGACTACAGCCTTCAGTATGGATTATACCTGAACATCAAGAAAATGAAAATCCTCAGAACTGGACTGATAAACAATATCATGATAAATGGAAAAAAAGATTGAAGTTGTCGATGATCTCATTCTACTTGGATTAACAGTCCTGTTGCTGTCAGGTCGATTCTGACTCATAGCAACCCTGTAGGCAGAGTAGAACTGCCCCGTAGGGTTTCCAAGGGGCAGTTGGTGGATTCAGACATGCCAACCTTTTGGTTAGCTGCTGCGCCTTAAGAAGGAACAAATCTGTCTTGGAAGAATTGCAGCCAGAATGCTCCTTAGAAGAAAGTGTGGCAAGACTTCATCGCACGTGCTTTGGATATGTTATCAGGAGGGACCGGTCCCTGGAAAAGGACATCATTCTGGGTAAAGTAGAAGGCCAGCAAAAAAGAGGAAGACCCTCAACAAGATGAACTGACACAGTCACTGCAACAAGGGGCTCAAGCATAACAATGATTGTGAGGATGGCACAGGACTGGGCAGTTGACAACCTGATAAAAGAATGGAAACAATGAAGGAACAGAAAGAAAAAATTGAAACAGTCAATAACTAAGTAACAAATATTGACAGAGTACATTTGATATTCACCATGGTGATTGCACAATTAGTATAATACAGCACAAGGTTCTTGTTCTTAATGTGCTTACAGTCAGACTGGAGTCTTGTTTAAGATTTGTATTTAGAAAGCAGTACAGTAGATTATGTAGCACTGGCTGTAAGGGCTCTAGGTATTGGGATATAATGAGATTAGAATGAACTATAATTATCTGGGGAAACTTGATGGAACAGATGGACTTTGAACTAGTTGCTGGATTGGAGGTAAGGTGAGGAGAAGATTTAGATAGGCATTCTAGGTGAGAGGACTAGCATGCACAAAGGACATTGTGAGAGTGAATCTGATGTTTGTAGGGGAATAGTTAAGTATAAAGGGTTCATGTCACAGAATGAATTTGTGAATGCACAAATTCTGAATGATAAAATACTTTATAACATTGAAAATTACGGTATGACTGAGTTACAGCTATTCCCCAAATAGATAATGAAATTACTACCTTATAGCTATAATATTTTTAGTGTCTATTTCTAGGTGTAGCAGCTTGTCCAAGGGAAGGTTATGGAAGCTCCATAGATACATCCAAACTCCCCGAGGGACCCAATTACTGGGCTGAGGGCTGTGGGGACCATGGTCTTGGGGAACATCTAGCTCAATTGGCATAACATAGCTTATAAAGAAAATGTTCTACATTCTACTTTGGTGAGTAGCGTCTGGGGTCTTAAAAGCTTGTGAGCGGCCATCTAAGATACTCCACTGGTCTCACCTCGTTGGGAGCAAGGGAGAATGAAGAAAACCAAAGACACAAGGGGAAAATAAGCCCAAAGAAGTAATGGACCACAACTACACAGCCTTCACCAGACTGAGTCCAACACAACTAGATGGTGCCCAGCTACCATCACCGACTGCTGTGACAGGGATCACAGTAGAGGGTCCTGGACAGAGCTGGAGAAAAATGTAGAACAAAATTCTCACTCACAAAAAAAAGACCAGGCTTCCTGGCCTGACAGAGATTGGAGAAACCTCAAGAGTATGGCCCCCAGACACCCTTTTAGCCCAGTAATGAAGTCACTCCTGAGGTTCACTTTTCAGCCAAAGATTAGATGGACCCATAAAACAAAATGAAGCTAAAGGGGTACACCAGTCCAGGGGCAAGGACTAGAAGGCAGGAGGCGACAGGAAAGCTGGTAATAGGGAACGCAAGGTCGAGAAGGGAGAGTGTCGACGTATCGTGGCGTTGATAACCAATGTCACAAAACAGTATGTGTACTAATTGTTTAATTAAAAACTAGTTTGTTCTGTAAACCTTCATTTAAAATACAATTTAAGAAAAGACAAAAAAGCTTATATATATATATTTCTAGGTATAAAACTTTTCCTGAATGTAAAGGCAGCGTCAACATACTTTGTACCTAGGAAGTTCGGCCATCTCAGTAAAAAGATAAAAATTCAGATCCTAAAGTACCAAATCCAAATCGACCGTGTTATTGTGTGATAAATATAGGCTTTCCTTAGACAGAATAGATAACAACTTTTGTAAAGTGATGTGAAGGATAGTCACCCCCTATAATAAAGTTCTTTAGGCTCTTCCACAGCATCAGGAACCCCTACCATTAGGGCATTCCTTTGTACCAAGTTATTATCTATATTAGCCCACTATTAAAGTGTTTATTATCATAATGTGGGGTGAGTAGTATGTGGGAGTGAAATTCTCCCTCTTATGTTAACATTGTGATTGTTAGTTGCCATCAAGCTGATTCTGACTCATGGCGAGCCTATATATGCAGAGTAGCACTGCTCCGTAACGTTTTCAAAGCCGTGAACTTTTGGAAGCAGATCACCAGGCCTGTCTTCTGAGGTGCCTCTGGGTGGATTTAAACCCGAACCCGTCCGTTAGTAGTTGAGTGCTTAACTGTTTGCACCACCCAGGGACACCGATATTAATTTCCAGTTATTAAAAAAGTAAAGATTCTATTAGCAGATTAGTTAGCTGTCACCTTGTACACCAGGATTCTCAGCCCTGAAGGAAAGGAAGTCAGTTCAAGACAAGTTAGTTTTAGTGAAGGCATGGGAAAGAGGCAGACTGAGGAGGTGGTAATTGGGAAGCAGGATCCTTATGTGTTCAAAGCACATAAGGAAAGCATGCAGAAGCAGAGGCAGATGAGACAATTCCAAAGATTAATTCCTACTAACAGTTTGTCTTACAGTTGATCTTTTATCTGTATCACATGAGAGTTAACACATACCCATATCTAGAGAGTATGAAATTTGAATTTCACTGTGCTATATCATCTTTAAATAAAAAATGTTGGGTATCTATACTAATTTTTGGAATTATATTATAATTATTTAGAATTTGTATCTAAACTGAAAATATTTTCTCTTGATAGAGGTTAATGAACTTGCAAAGGCCTTAGACAAAATCACCAATGAAAAGGTGAATGTTGATGACGTAAAATCTATACTGAAAGGCTTAGGGATTTATTTTCCAGAAGAGGAGTTACAGGAAGTACTCACATCCACTGCCGTTGATAGTAAGTGTTTCCTTTTCTGAATCACTTATTGCATATAAAGCTTGTGTTTACTTTTTACTCATAAATCCACAGGGCTGAGTGGTAGTAATCAGATGTAATGAGTTCAGCAACACTAGATTTTCTGTTTTAGGCTTGGGTGGGAATTTATTCTGGATCATCCTCATATCGAACATTCTAGGAAAGCACAGAATTTGACGGAACTGCCTTGTTTTTCTGGGTCTTGCAAGTTTTCTGCCTTTAGCAGGTGCAGTCTTACTGTTTTTCTGTGGCTTGTTTTAGCGGAAAATATTTGAGTTTTCTTTCTCTGACAGGTTTTCACTTTACACAGGTTCGAGTTTTCACAAATTTTACTGTATGATCTTCTCTCCTTTCCATTTCTTTGCCTCCTGAGGTTTGTATCAATAATTGGTGGGTTTTTATTTGGTCATGATCTATATAGATTTTATGTCAGCTGTCTCAGGCTCACTAAACAAAGACTTGGTGGTACACAGAACAAGTTGGTCTCCCCAGAATCCTAAAAGGGCTACACTAGTGTTTCTGGAGTCCTACCAATGGGAAGTTTAGCTTTGTAACATTCTTTTTTTTTTTAATTTCCAAGTATATGACTAAATAGAAAGCAAAGACTTCATGCTTCCTTTATTAATATATCTTTGCTCATAAGTATATATAGTTTACTTTAGATATTATAGTTGAGTTTGGCTCAGGGCACTTATATTTTGGTAGATAAATTGTCTTACATGAAAATATAGGCAGTTATAAGGTTTGTAATGCTGCAAAATTAAAAGAGAAAATACAGTATCAGAAAGGAAACATCAAAATAATGGTCCCAATTAGTTAAGACATGTATAAAATCCATAAAATGCTCATTGGCTCTATAGCAACAGACACCACAAGAGTCATCATAGTCATTCATGTTCCTTTTCATAGTTGGCTTGAGGTGTGTATAGAAGAATCAGGGTTAGAAAAACATAGGACTAACTATAGTTTTGAAGATTAAGTAGGTATGCATACATTCTGACCCCACTCTTTTCTATCCTTTGATTAAAGACTATTCCCTTATGTTTCATTTTCAGACAAGGGAAATGTGGTCTTAAAAGATTTCATGACTGGGTTGACGCATACATCGTATTTTACTAAAAGTTCAGGTGAGCGAGAATTTTGTAACAATAAAATTTTGAGTGGAAAAATAGTATTACTTACTTTTGATTATATGCATTGTGTGGTTTTTCTAATGCTATGAATCAAGCCATATGCATAATTACACACACACACACACACACACACACACACACAAACAAATGTACTTAGGGTGAGGAATCAATAGGGAGTTCTAGCCCTGACCTTTTGTGGGCTTATAGTACATTTTCTGAATTTACAGTGTATTTTTTCACCACTCAGAAAAGTTTCAATATACAAAATCTGTCTGGATAGTTCTTCCTAGTGTTCAAGTTTGTGACTCAAGATGGCTGCCATTGATTGGTGATGATACAGTGGCCATTTTACTGAAATACTGTGGGAAAAAGATCAGTGTTTCCTCCTCTTTTTTTTTTTTTTTATCTTATTATCCCTTCTCTCAAAGGGGATTTTTATTATGGGAAGATTAACTGCTGAAACATATAAGAACATATAGGAACATGTTGAAACATATAGGCTTTCCCCATGGTATCCTTGCCACCACTCCGCTACCCTTGCCTTGAGGCATTGGATGTAATTTGATTTTAATGTATTTAATGAACAGGCATCTCCAACTGCTAGAGGTGTCTGTGGAACTTCTGGGTCTCCCTGAAGTTTGGGCTAAATGAGCCTAGGTTAGTAAGTCCACAACTGTCCTGGATGCCCTGGGTCTTCTCAGGGCCGCCCATTATCTTGAGAATAACTAAAATGCATTAATTTCCTCTGGTATCTCTCCAAAATTGAGATGGAATTCCAAAAGGTCTAGTTTAAGTAGTTATGAAATGAAATTGTTCTCCAGATCCTAGAAGCTTAGGATGTGGCCAAACTGGTCTGTGTTTTCAGTAGACCAAAATATTTTGTCCTTAATCCTTGGTTTTCTACATGTGGACTATAAGACGCTCCCAGGTAGGTGGTTCATAAGCAAACTTCTTACAGAGTTCATGCTTATGTGATAGTGCTTGGTCGCTATGAGTTGGAATTGACTCCTCGGTAACAGGCTTGGTTTTTGGTTTTATCGTAATAAAATATTTAAAATTTTTTCCTTACTTGAATTAACAAGTTATACATGGTACTTTCAAAAATAAATATTATCTTTCTTTTGGTATTGATATAGCAGTGCCAAATTTTTCATGGGGGTTGAGGGGACATTTTTGTGTATGTTGGCACATGTGAGTGATCCACTGAATAAAAAAATTCATTGAGAATAGCCACATAAACCTATGACCAGTTAACCAGTTTTTGGCAAGGTCACTTTCATGATTTGCTACCATAGTTTTAATAGAATACCCAGCCTCAGATATGATAAAGAGTGTAAGACGATGTTCTGAGATTTCTTTTTATGTAATCATTCTTAAATTTCAAAATTATATATCTGCAGTGACTTGGTTAGCATAATAATTAAACATTCAGTGTATGAAATCAAATAACCTGGACTTTTGGTACTGACCTCACAGAGTTTTCATGGGATTAAATTATATGGTATATTTAGGCACTTAGCGTAGTGTCTAACTAGCTCAAACTGAATACTTAGTTGTTGTTGTTATTATTCAGGACCTATTATTTATATTTGAGGTTTTTTTTTTTTTTAACCTCATACATTATATATGTTTTTTGCATTTAGAAATAGAAGGCCCCTTGAAAGCCCTGGCCTCCATTAGGAAAAATGTGATCAATCCTGATGACCTAGGTTCCATAATGAAAAATTTAGGAGTTCCAGTGCCCCAAGATGTGATTCAAAGAACACTGAAGAATGTGACTTTCAGGGGTGAGTATTTAATGTGTTTTTGGGTATCATTTATCTTAGCTGAAATGATCTGTTTGAATTTTTCAAGAATCCTTAAAGAATTTATCTACTTTATGGATTATTCAAGGCTTCCATCTACTTCCTAATCAAAGGGGTTCTAGTTATTTTCAGCTGGGTTCTATTTTCAGTAGCAACATGCAGAAGAGGATCCACGGGGAGGAGTGCATGTCTGAATGAGTATGTATGCATCTGTCTTTCTGACTGACTATAGATCTCTAACCGTATTTCAAGGCCAAGTCTATAAATTATTTTTCAATATAGCAATTAGACTGTGTTGCCTGTCCCTGACCTCTGATTATTTACCTTTCCCATATTCGCTGACATGCATTTTTAAGAGGATGGGACAGTGAATTTGGAAGAGTTTATGGACAATTTAAGCAATTCAAGATTTTCGTCTCTACCTGAAAGTGAGTAAGAATTTCCAGTTACATAAAAATATATAATGATATATGTGTTGTAGATCTCTTGAAAAAATACCAGATGGGCTTTGAGATTGTCTTAAACTCTTTTGGCCCTGGCATAGTTTTCTAATGCCTTTGTGCCCTACATGTGTAGTGTGTGGCGCAACAGGAAAAGACCATGATCTTTAGGGAGCATTAGTTAACTATTCTGCTTAGCCTGAGCACCAGAGTCCTGACTGCAATCGTCTCTCGTTAAAATCCTTACGAAGATAAAACTAAGATTAATTAAAAATGACTGAACCAGCACTTGAAGTCAGTCTACAAGTTATTCTAACTTAACTAAAGTGTGATTGTATGAGGCTTATTAATGTATGATAAATAATGGGATTCTGGTATTAACTTATCATTCTCCTTCACCAAGAAACTGGTGAAGACCCTTTGTTAATATTAAGAGAATAATTTTTATTCTGTTTTGGATTTTTCTTGTTTTTTTGAACTTTGTGTTCTTTAATTATTTCTCCTTATATACTAAATCAAAGTTTAATTTTGGTTTAGTGTTTATTACGATGCTAAGAACCCTTCTTTTGGTTTGTATAGTTTTTCTGTAATCTCAGGCCTTTGGCTTCTCTGATGAGTTGCCCTTTTTCTTGCTTCCATACTACTAAAAAGGAAGGGATGTTGTGTATTTTGTATTGTTAAGTGGGAAGAGTAATTCTGACTGCAAGCTGAAAACTATATCCACTTCCCAATCACTTCATATTGTACAATATTAAATGCCCCCTGTGGTAGCAAGAGCTCAAAATTTACTTTTTGACCATTTCCCACATGCTTTTGGATAGGCATACATGATAGCTTTGGCAAACCAAAAATATTTAGGAAGAGGTGTTTTATAGAAATGCCTACTCTGGGGGGAACTTCTTAATAATATGGTTTAGCTCTTTTTGAAAACTGGCATTAAAAACAACCATGTGAAAAGTGTTATACTATCTCCTGAAGACATTGTTCATTATGTTACTTAATGGTAAATATGACAAATTTTTCTTGAAACTTAATATCAGAAAAGAATTTCTCTTTCCCAAAGTACCAGTGTGCCTTGTATAAAGGATAACCCGAGTTCTTTTTTGTGCCTTAGCTACCAGAAAGCTCAGGCCTAAATTTAATATTTAGTTACTGTAACTATATTAGCTTTATTGTGTTTAAAATTTTTTATTTCTATTTTAAATACATTAATCATTTATTAAATAATTCCTCAAAATATTTTGAGAAGTAATTGGGTATAAATTATAAAGCAACATATCAAAAACTGCTATTTGTGAATGCTGGCCCATGGGATGTTAACTGGTATGTCAATTAATATTCTGTGGTTAATTTGAAAAATACTGGGGTAGTAAACAAACAAATTTCTGTGCTGCCAGGCTATTCAGAGCTTTTATATGTTTAAGAATTTGACAGAGTATGGAGCGGATACTGAATCTGTTAGATTACAAAACTCTTGTTTATTTTATTTTGGTTATTTTACTTACAAGTTATGAAATATTTCAGACACAAAAATATAGAAAATAATTTTAACATTTTGTTATATTTTCTTTGGGCCTTTTATTTATTTATTTAAAGAATTAAAAATGTTCAGTTACAGTTGGAGCCCCCTCCACCATTCCCAACTTTATTATCTTCATGCCTTCTCTTACTTCCCAATGGTAGCCCCAAGTTGGTGCAGAACCCTTTTGTATTGCGTATTAACTTCTCCTGTGTTCTTCAGAACACAATTTGGAAAACACCGTTTTGAGGAATAAAATGGAACACTTGTTGGCTGCTAGTATATTAAAAGTGAATTGATTTATGTACACTTGTACTATGTGGCTTTGCTAAATTCTCTAACTAGTATCTGGTATTTTTGGTAGATTCCTTAGAATTTTCTATGTTATATCATTTGCAAATAGAAACAGTTCTACTACTTTTCTTTCCATCCTTTACGCCTTTTCTTTTTCTTGTTCTTGCTGTATTCATGCCTTATTCTGACTTTAGGAATAAAACATTCACCCTTTCACCATTAACTATGATGTTAGATGTAGGTTTTCTTTAAATGTCCACTTTGGGGAAATTCTTTTCCCAGTTTGCTGTCAGCATTTATCATAAATGGCTATTGCATTTTGTAAAATGCTTTTTCTATATCTACTAAAATGATCATATTGTTTTTCTCCTTTATTCTGTTAATATGGTGAATTACAATGACTGTGAAACGTTAAACCAATCTTGTAGTCCCTTGATAAACTCCACTTGGTCATGTATTTTTCTTCTCATATACTGCTGGATTTGATTTGATAATGTTTTGTTAAATTTTTGTGTTTATGTTCATGAGGGATATTGGTCTATAGCTTTCTTGTGATGTCTTAAGTTTTGGTTTTAGGATAATGTTGAACCTCATAAAATGAGTTGGAATTCTTATTTTCTGAAAAAGTTTGTGTAAGTTTGGAAATACTTTTTTTCAGTAAAGATTTTGTAGAATTCAAAAATGAGGCCATCTGGACATGAAATTTTCTTTATGGTAAGGCTTTAAATTTAAAAGAAATTTCTTTGATACAGGAATATTCAGGTTTTCTGTTTCATCTCGTCAGGTTTGTTAAACTGTAGTTTTTAAAAAATTCCATTTCATCCAGTTTGTCATACTGGGTGGCATAAATTTGTTCATAATATTCTCTTGGAAACCCTGGTAGCATAGTGGTTAAGTGCTATGGCTGCTAACCCAAGGGTTGGCAGTTCGAATCCGCCAGGTGCTCCTTGGAAACTCTGTGGGGCAGTTCTACTCTGTCTTATTCTCTTATCTTTTTTGTGTCTGTATGATTTTTTGTGATTACTCTCTTTTATTTCTGAGATTGGTAATTTCTATTCTTACAGTTTTCCTTGACCAATCTCTTTTGAACTTCATCAGTTTTGTTGATCTCAAAGAACCAACTTTTGGCTTTGATAATTTTCTCTGATTTATATTTTATTGATTTCTGCTCTTACCTTTATTAATTTTGGTTTACTCTGCTTTTCTTTTTTAGCTTAAGGTGAAATCTTACGTCACTGATTTTAGATCTCTCTTCTAATATAAACATGTAATCCTATAAATTTCTTGCTAAGCACTGGTTTAATTGCATCCCATAAATGTCGATATGTTTTGTTTTCATTATCATTTAGTTTGAGATACGTTCTAAAATCCCTTGTTATTCATTTTTTAACCCATGGACTATTTGGAAGTGCGTTGTTTAGCTTCCAAATATTTGGGGTTCTCCTAGTTAGTTTATTGCTACATGTAATTTAATTCCCTTATAGCCAGAGAACATATGCTGTGCAATTTCAGTTCTTTTCAATTTATTGGTACTTGTTTTATGGTCCAGCATATGGTCTACTTTGGTGAATGTATTATGTATTATACATATTATATATATATGTATTATGAGTGTATTATGTACACTATTCTACTATTTTGTAGTTGAAGAGTATAGCATTTTATATCAATTAAGTGAAGGCAGTTGATTGTTCAGATCATCTCTGTACAGACTTTTTTTAACCTCATAAAACTTAATTATTATTGTTTTAGGTCATCGTTTGCTTACATTTACTTATTTACTTGCATTTTTAAATTTTATTTTATTCTGCTTTAAGTGAAAGTTTACAGTGCAGATAAGTTTCTCATTAAAAAACTTATACACAATTGTTTTGTGACATTGGTTGCAATCCCTGCAGTGGGTCAGCACTCCCCCCATTTCCCTTTCCACCCTGGATCCCCATATTCATTCATCCAGTTTTCCTGTTCCTTCCTGCCTTCTTGCCTTTGCTTTTGGGCAGGTGTTGCCCATTTGGTCTTGTATGCTTGATTGAACTAAGAAGCACATTACTCACTTGTGTTATTGTTTGTTTTCTAGTCCTGTCTAATCTTTGGCTGAAAGGTAGACTTCAGTAGTTCTGAGTTAGCAGGGTGTCTGGAGTCCATAGTCTTGATGGTTCCTCCATTCTCTGTCAGACCAGCAATTCTGGTCTTTTTTTGTGAATTTGAAATTTGTTTTACATTTTTCTCCTACTCTGTCTGGAACCCTCTTTTGTGACCCCTGTCAGAGTGGTTGGTGGTGGTAGCCGGGCACCATCTAGTTCTTCTGGGCTCAGGCTGGTGGAGGCTGTGGTTCATATGGGCCATAAGGATTTTGGACTGATATTTTCCTTGTGTCCTTGGTTTTTTTTATTCCCTTTTGCTCTGGACAGCATAGGACTAATAGATGTATCTTAGATGGCTACTCTCAAGCTTTTAAGACCCCAGACACTACTCACCAAAGTAAGATGTAGAACATTTTCTTTATGAATCGTTGTGCCAATTGACATGGATGTGCCCCGAGTCCATGGTCTCTAGCTCTCAGCCCCAGTAACTTGTTCCCTCAAGGTGTTTGGATATATCTAGGAAGCTTCTATGACTTTGCCTTGGTCAAGTTGTACTAACTTCCCCTATACTGTGTGTTGTCTTTTCCTTCACCAAAGTTAACTTGTCTACTATCTAGGTAATGATTTCCCCTCCCCATCCCTTGCCTCCATTGTAACCATCAAAGATTGTTCCTTTTTTGTGTGTAAACCCTTTCTTGGTTCTTTATAATAGTGGTCTCATACAACATTTGTCCGTTTGTGATTAATTTATTTCACTCAGCATAATGCCCTCCAGATTCATCCATGTTGTGAGATGTTTCACAGATTCATCATTATTCCTTAGCATTGTGTAGTATTCCATTGTGTTCATGTATTATAATTTGTTTATCCATTCATCTGTTGATGGGTACTTAGGTTGTTTCCCTGTTTTTGCTATTATGAATAATGCTGCAGTGAACATGGGTGTGCATATGTCTATTCATGTGACAGCTCCTACTTCTCTAGGATATATTGCTAGGAGTAGGATTGCTGGACCATCTGGTATTTCTATTTCTAGCTTCTAAGGAGGTGCAATGTTGTTTTCCATAATGGTTGTACCATTTTATATTCTCACCAGCAGTGCATAAGAGTTCCAGTCTCCCTGCAGCTTCTCCAACATTTGTTATTTTCCGTTTTTTTGATTTGTGCCAGTAATGTCAGGTGAAATGGTGTCTCATTGTAGTTTTGATTTGCATTTCTCCAATGGCTAATGATCATGAGCATTTCCTCATGTGTCTGTTAGCCACCTGAATGTCTTTTTTGGTGAGGCGTTTATTCATACCCTTTGCCTATTTTTTAATTAGATTATTTGTCTTTTCGTCATTCAGGTGTTGAAGTATTCTATAGATTTTAGAGGTTAAACCGTTGTCGGTTATGTCATAGCAAAAAAATTTTTTCCCAGTCTTTAAGTTCTCTTTTTGCTTTTTTGGTGAAGTCTTTTGATGAGCGTAGTGTTTAATTTTTAGGATGTACCGACTTTTTTGTAGTTATTCCATCATTTGCTGAGAGAGAAGTGCTAAAACTTCCAGTTATGATTATTGTATTTTCTAGTTCTCCATTTAATTTTGTCTTTTTTGTTTTATGTTATTTAGCCTCTGCTATTAGGTTTTTATTAGGTGCATGTACATTTATGATTGTTATGTCTTCCTGATGAATTAACTAGCAGAGAATACTGAATTTATCATTGCAGAAAAAAAAAATCACTTTTTCCTCAGGGTGCATTCTCTACTCTATAGCTACTTAACACTTTATTTGCCACATATTAAATATTGCTCCCTTTTAGCCTCTTCCAATGGCAATGAGTAACTTCATGTCCATTATCATATGGATTATATACTAGGTTAAATGTTCCTCTGCTTTATGGTCATATCTCCTGTTAGATGATCAAAGGAACACATTTCTGTTTCTGATAGAATCACTTACAGTGTACATTTCAGTATATGTAAAAAAGCCTCTTTTTTCCACGTTGAGATTGAATATGACATAATGATATAAGTAGTATTTTTCATGAATGCAAATCATTAGTATTTTCCATTCTTATTGTTTTTGTCATTTCTATTTTTTCCCTAGGAGATAGGGTTGATGTCAGCAACTTAGACACTTTTCTAGGAAACATGAGGATGGAGATACCAGGTAAACAATTGAGTGAGATTCCAAAGGACTTGTCACTTGAAGATGAAATATACATAGATATGGCTCACAAGGTTCTGCATTCTGAGAAGCCCTTTTATCAGTGAAAATTTCTTAGATACGAAATTCATATAGAGGGAACCATTCTTAATGAGTGGAAGTACTATATCTCCTGTCAGCAATCATCTGTTTAGAGAGTAGAATTCCTTTAAGTTAAAAACTGTAACCACAAGAACAGTGAACATTGAAACATTGCTGAAATCATTAGTAGTGCCAGAAACAATGGAGAAGATAAAAAGGAGTAATAAAAGGAAAAGGAATTCAGAGAAATGAAAAGGAAATACATCATGGAAAATGATGAATTAATAAAAATACCTTCAATGCCATGCTTTGGGTTGTCCTTCTTCAGAATAAATTTACAGAACAAATTTCATTTGAGGAGTTCAGGGAAGCCAAGGTTATGTATTGGCTATTTAGTAGTTGAGCTGTGAACTTATATTTATAGGCATACTTTGGCAGCCCTTCCTCTGTATCATTGACTCAGCTAGCGTTGTTGAGCTCCCACTGTGTTCTATGGATTGTGCTAGATACTGAGAATATAGAAATTAACATGACAGGATTTTGGTCCTGCAGATTATAATCTAGTAGAAAGGCAGAGTGACCCTGTAATGCCCTTGCCAGGTGACCAGAGGACAGAATGGAAGCTCCAAGTTTTGGAGCAAGTTAGAAGACCTCTGAGAACTGTCCCTGGCTCCTAACACACCACCATATACAAAGTTTCATAGGTCAAGGAAGGCCTAGCACCCAACATTCTATAACTTTCCTTCCTTTTTTTAAGCACTAGTCTGTGCTTTGTGAATGGAATTAAAACGTTAACAAAGATCAGCTTCTCTGAAGAAAAGCATTCCTATAGAACAAAGATAGCTATGTTTCACTGCCGTTATACAACTCAAGGGAGGAAAAGAAAATATTTACAAAATGGAAGGGTTTTTTTTTTTTTTCTCCCTTCTTTTCTTTCTTTTTACAATGCTCAAGGTCCATTTAGAATTTTCAACCTTATAAACCTTTCTTTATTTTGATGATTTGTTTGCCTTGTACTTTCTCTTTATTTTTACATAAAAATACTTTTTGCATTCATTGTATAATAAAAATTATTATATATTTAAACATTCTTTATTTCATGGTATAATAAACATTCGTCCATGATGCAAAGATCATTGAGGAATTTTTAAAGAGGACCCTGAGATGATCAAATTTATGCTTTAGAATGATCACTTACTCTGGTATAGCAGTATGGGAAGTGAATTGGAAATGGTTAGACTGTAGGCAGTCTTGAATGAGGGCTGGGGAGGAAAGGACAGAGAATAGAAGAAATCTTCCCTTTTTCTTTACCCCTGTGTAATAAAACGGAAATTATTCCCTTCTTGGGAGATTTGAGGACAGAGAAAAATGTTTTGCTCCAAACAATTCCCATTGTTCATTGGATACGTGGGTCTGTAGCTTAGAAGAGCATTCTGTGCTGAGACTTAGATTCCAAGTGTTGCAAACATTTGAGTTAGCTCTTACACTAGACTTAGTGTTGTTTATGAAAATGTGTTCACTATATAGTGACCTGAGCCCTAGTGGCACAGTGGTTAAGAGCTATGGCTGCTAACCAAAAGGTTGGCAGTTCGAATCCACCAGCCACTCTTTGGAAACCCCATGGGGCAATTCTACTCTGTCCTACAGGGTTGTTACAGCCGGAATTGACTCGATGGCAGCAGATTTGGTTTTTGGTTTTATATAGTGGTCAGGGAATTCATCATGCTTGTGAACATATATTTATTGAATATCTAATATGTATATTAAAAACTGGTTGCCAACAAGTTGATTCAGACTCATGGGACCCCATGTGTGCATACTGCACACATAATTGTCCACTTTCATTTCATTTGGAAGGGCTGTCATGCAAAATTCTGAAACAAATTTTAACTTTTAGACTTTTTATACAATATTTTAACCTTTCATATTGTTCATGAATTACTATATATTTTCCTTTTATTATAGATGAGAGAAAAATAAGTCAGAGGAAGCTGGTAGACACAGTGGATGCTCTTAAAGGTAGAATGAAAAGGCAATACGACTGTTATCCTTTTGTTTTGATCCTTGTTCTGTTTCCTGGTGATTAGATTGTGAATCTTGTCCACCTCCTATAAATAGTTTTTTTTGTTTCCTTAGATATCTATCAGTTAGCATACCTTGAGAGCCCTGGTGGTGCAGTGGTTTAAGCGCTCAGCTGCTGACTGAAAAGTCAGTGGTTGGAACCCACAAGTAGCTCCAGAAAGGACCTGGAGATCTGCTCCTGTAAAGATTACAGCCTGGGAAACCCTGTGGGGCAGCTCTACTCTGTCATACAGGGTCTCTGTGAATCGGAATCAACTTCACAGCCCACAACAACAATATACCATGATAAAACTATTTTTTGGTTTGTAAAGAAGCTCCAATCTTGATGGAAGTGGCAAATCAACCTTTGGGTTTACCCAGCAAAAAGTGAAGAAGTGAACTCAGGATTTTATCAGCAACAGATAGCTTTCTAGGTAGTCTGGACAACAAAAATAATCCTCATTTATTGGTCTGAAGTATAAGTATTAGATTGCTTGCCTTAACGTTAGAATTCATTCAGTCATTAACATTCACTGAGTTCTTACTATACTAGGCATTTCTGTAGGTATAGGACATACAGTGGTAAATCAGACATTGTCCCTGCCTTCACGGAGCTTACATTTCCTTAGTAGGTGAGGGAGAAATTAATAAATAAAAAATGAGATAATTTTAGAAAGCAATAAGTGGTAAGAAAGAAAAAGAAGGTAACAGCAGAGAGTGGCTTTGGGAAGGCTATTTTAGATAGGATGGTTAGGGAAGGTATGATAAAGGAGGTGAAGTTAGAGCTGAGGTTTAGACTTAGCCTCCTTATAGAACTTGAAGCTGAATAGGCTTTTCTTCACAATAAAAACAGTTGCCTTCGAGTTGACACTGACTCATGGTGACCCCATGTGTGCATGGCAGAGTAGAACTGTGCTCCGTAAGGTTTTCAATGGTTAATTTTTCAAAAGTGGATCACCAGGCCTTTATTCTGAGGTGCTTGCAAATGAACTTGAACCTCCAACCTTTCAGTTATCAGCTGAGCATGTTAACAGTTTGCACCACTCAAGGATTCCTTTCTTCAATGTAAGCCTAATTAAATAAGTTCACTTTTAATTCTAATATTAAACTTTATTGCCATTTGCATAAATTTTATTTGGACTTCATGATTGACATAGTAACGATCATATACAGACAATAGTTGTTTTCATGTTGTAGAGTCATAATATTTTTTTCATGGTTCTTTCTCTTTCCTAAGAGGGAAAGGTTGACGTCAATAACCTTGATATTATTCTGGAGAACATTGGAGTGAAGCTCTCTGATAAGGAATTTGAAGAACTGTCACGCAATCTGCCAGTTGATTGTGAGCATTATAGATACCACTGTTTTTTTTCCCAAGGGGAATTTGGGATTGTGGATTTATGATTTCATATTCCCAAAATTCTATTCCTTTAATCTCCTGAAGACAATTGATACATATATTAAGAGAACCCAGCCCCAAAGTAAGCCATTCCAGTTTCCTGTACTGAGCACCACCTTCATAACATTTGGGAATATTCCATAGTTATTGAACTAAAGTGTGGTGGTCACGGTCAGTTTTAAGGATATTGGTGCAAGTGATTGTGCTGCTTTTAAATTCTGCTTCAGCAGCCTGGCCTGTTTGGTTGAATGGATCAAGTGCTAATGTGGGATTTAGTCAGGTATAGTTTTCTATCTCATACTAACTTTGTAACTTTCAGTAAGTTTTTTTTAGCTTTTCTGCACCTCCATTTCTTTGTTTTTTTAAAAAAATAGTTATAATGACTTCTCAGAAGTTTAGAAATAGTATATGGAAGCATCCATCACAGTACATGGTTTGGTAGACACTCACTAAATTTAGTTTTCTGTCCTTCTCTGACTGAAAGAGAGTAGATTAGTGATGCCAGAATATCACATCAAACCACGGGTTTGGAGGAGAATACTTTTAAGTCTTTAAAAATTTTGTTGTCATGCTGTAAATAGTTTAACATTTTAGTGCTTTAACCAAAAGAGCATGTGTTCTTATGGTGTGGGAGGGATGATAGAAATACAGTTGTAGTGAAAATCATGGGAAATTGTTAACTGTTTATGCTCCGTTTCACAAGTCAGAATTCTATATTGTGTTTTTGAATCTCATGTGGCCTCTGTGATTTGTGCCTTGTCTTACAGATGATGGGAGAGTTGAAGTGAATAAATTGATGAATGTAGCTAAAGCTGTTACAGGTAGGAAGTTGAGGATAAAGCTGAGATAGTAATGCTTTTTAAAATATATTTTTGCAACAGTATTTTGAATTATGTAATCATTACTTTGTTACTCCTGCCACTTTATTAACTGATGAAATATTTTTGTTCTAATGAACTACATTTTGAAAACACAGAATTTCAGTATTTTCAAAACAAAACTATACTGCTGGTTCTTGATAGAAATCCTCCACTCTCCAGGGGTTTTACCAATATTATGCTTTACTTTGCCACACTTTAGAAATATAAAACCTAACTCAGAATAATAAAAATAGCAATGGCTACTATTTATTGGACACTTTACAGGTACCAGGCACTGTGTTAAGGACTTTGTATATATTAATTCCTTTATTACTATCACAATTATGATGTGGATACTATTGTAATCTTTGTTTTATAGATGAGGAATCAGAGTCTTAGAGGGTAAATATCTGGATAAAATTTTTTTTTCTTTCAGATTTTATTTACATATTTGTAGACAATCAACCTCATAATTCAAGGAGAAAATAATAACGATACTACCTGTTGGTAGAATCATTTAGATTAGCAATATGTAATATCAATTCAATGAACAGTTATGAAACTACATGCTGTATTGATCTACTGTGGAACTGTACGAGGATTATCAGAACAGGACTCTGTTTTAAACTGTGATTAATTGGCTGTGTCTTATATCTTCGTTCTCACCTGTAGGGTCTCTGTGAGTCAGAATCAACTCGATGGCAGTACGTTTGGTTTATAGTTGAATTAGAGTGGCACTTTATATTAGCAAGAGTGGTATTTTGCTTGTGTTGAAATTGTTAAATAATTCCTAAAAATCTTTCTCATCTCTTTTCCTAACTTTTCAAAGGGAAGAAAATTGATTCCAGTGATGTTCAAAGTATTCTGGGGAACATGGCAATTAAACTCACAAATAAAGAAAACTTGCAGCTGCTGAAAACTTTGTCAGTGGATGGTAAGTATTTCCTCTCAAGGGAGCTTTGTTTTGAGGTTTGTGTGTCATAATTTCTAGATGATGAAAGATAGGTAAAAAGATATATCCCCATCTCTGTTTCTCTTCCCAGTTTCACTTTCATAAACCATAAATTGGACTTTTTCCTTCCTCTTCTTATCAAGTGGGATATGAAAAGGACAAGGAAAGAGCTTCCCTTATGTCATCCATGGGCTTCTCAATCCTGTAGTTTACAATAAAACTAAATGTCAGACTTGCAAGTTTTGCTTTGTAAAAGCTTCTTTTAAAAATTAAAAATATTTCTCCCCTTGGAGGCAATGTAGATTCTATGACTGAATGGGGAAAGGTCTCATGGAAGAAAAGAAATATGAAAAGAAAAATATATTAATACAATTAAAAATATTATACCTCTACGTATATTTCTTCATGACAGGCTGCCACTAACAACTGGTTCAAGGGAGTAAAGATTTTCCTAGTGTCCATAGTTTTATGGAGATAAATATTCCTAGTATATAAGACAAATTAGAAAGATGTTTTTCTTTGTGAAATTTTTACTGTTTTATGAATTCCATTTCTCTTTCTCTGTGAGTTGAGTTTTGTCTTATCTTTAGCTAATGGGAAGGAGTATCAGAATGAAATTTTAGCAGGCTTGAAGACTTTCAAAAGATAGATAAGGAATTAACAAATTACTCTCAATTTATCTCCTGTTATTTTATTTCCTAATTACTTGATAAGGAATCCCACTATTCCTCGACATATAGATTAAATAGGATTTTAAATCATTTTGTTTTGGCAGAATGTCTTTTTTGTTGTTGTTGTTTATTTATGTTGGTCATATTGATATGAATTTTAATAAGCTTTCCTAGAGAAGAGAGAGAATTTGTTATTGTAGTTGTGAAATGTACAATAAAGAGTAACCATTCAGTGACTGTGGTAAGCATAGGCAATGAATCTAGCTTGGATTAAAAAAAGAAACCCAACCCTACTTTTGCTTACAGGTACTTATAAAAATGTGTCAGGCACCTGTTCTCTTAGTCAGGGTTCTCTGGATAAAGAGAACTGGTAAGACATGAATATACGGCAACAGGCTAGATGTTCTTCCAGGCTTATGTTCTAAAATCTGTAGGTTGGGCAATGGGAAGAGTAAAGAGTGAAGAGTGAGAGAGTGCTGGCAAGATGTCTATTTATAGTCTGGAGGCAGAACATACCCTGGGGTACCCCGCTTTTTGCTTATAATGCCTTCAACTGAGTGGTTGAGGTCCACCCACACTGTGAAAGGTAGTCTGCTTTATTTAGGGCCGACTGATGTAATTACTTCATGACAGCAGCTAG
This sequence comes from Loxodonta africana, assembly GCF_030014295.1. Taxonomy (NCBI): domain Eukaryota; kingdom Metazoa; phylum Chordata; class Mammalia; order Proboscidea; family Elephantidae; genus Loxodonta; species Loxodonta africana. The sequence goes on along the minus strand of NC_087359.1, from coordinate 29,895,727 downwards.
ACAAGTGTTTGACCAAACAACTGGGCATCAGGTTCTAGCCAAATTGACACAAAATGAACCATCATACCTGCTATGTGCCTGGTGGAGTTCTAGATCCTTTCACTTTATCCTCACAGCAGCTCTGTGTGATAGGTAGGATCATCTTTATTTCATACAAGATAAAACTTGGAATCAAACAGGTTGTTTACCCATGTACCAGTAGCTAATAAATTGTAGAGAAGAGAATTCAAATCCATGTGTTCCTACTCCAACTAGAGTAATTTTTTTATTTCACCAGAACTGCCTATTTTTTCTTTTAAGAAATTTTTATTGTAGTAAAATGTAACATAAATTTTCCATTATAACCATTTTTAAGTGTATAATTCAGTGGCATTAATTACATTCACCATGTTGTAAGACCATCACCATTATTTCCAAAAGTTTTTCATCACCCCAAAAAGAAACTCTGTATCCATTAAGCAATAATTCCCTATTCCCTCCTTTCCACAGCCCCTGGTACCCTCTAATCTACTTTCTGTCTCTATAGATTTACCTATTCTAGATAGTTCATGTAGGGGGAATCTTAAAGTATTTGTCCTTTTGTGTCTGGTTTATTTCACTTAGCATGATGTTTTCAAGCAGAACTGCCTATTTTTATTCTAAGAATAATACACTAGAAAGTAATTTTGTTCCCTTTGCAAATTTATAGTGTGTATGTTTATTTCCAAAAAAAAAAAAAAAGTTTAAGGGAAGTGAGCCTAATTCTACCCATATTGAGTCTCTATGTAAACTGAAGAACAGATTTGACGCATTGAACACTAGTGACCGAAGACCAGACGAGTTGTGGAATGACATCAAGGACATCATACATGAAGAAAGCAAGAGGTCATTGAAAAGACAGGAAAGAAAGAAAAGACCAAGACGGATGTCAGAGGAAACTCTGAAACTTGCTCTCGAATGTCGAGCAGCTAAAGCAAAAGGAGGAATTGATGAATAAAAGAACTGAACAGAAGATTTCAAAGGGCGTCTTGAGAAGACAAAATAAAGTATTATAACGACACGTGCAAAGAGCTGGAGATGAAAAACCAAAAGGGAAGAACACGCTCGGCGTTTCTCAAGTTGAAAGAACTGAAGAAAAAATTCAAGCCTCAAGTTGCAACAGTGAAGGATTCCATGGGGAAAATATTAAATGACTCAGGAAGCGTCAAAAGAAGATGGAAGGAATACACAGAGTCATTATACCATTTCAAGAGGTGGCATATGATCAGGAACCGATGGTACTGAAGGAAGAAGTCCAAGCTGCTCTGAAGGCATTAGCAAAAAACAAGGCTCCAGGAATTGATGGAATATCAATTGAGATGTTTTAACAAACAGATGTAGTGCTGGGGGTGCTCACTCATGTATGCCTAGAAATATGGAAGAAAGCTTCCTGGCCAACTGACTGGAAGAGATCCATATTTATGCCTATTACCAAGAAAGGTGATCCAACTGAATGTGGAAATTATAGAACAATATCATTAATACCACATGCAAGTAAAATTTTGCTGAAGATCATTCAAAAACAGCTGCAGCAGTATATCGACAGGGAACTGCCAGAAATTCAGGCCTGTTTCAGAAGAGGACGTGGAACCAGGGATATATCATTGCTGATGTCAGATGGATTCTGGCTGAAAGCAGAGAATACCAGAAGGATGTTTACCTGTGTTTTATTGACTATGCAAAGGCATTCGACTGTGTGGATCATAACAAATTATGGATACCATTGTGAAGAATGGGAATTCCAGAACACTTAATTGTGCTCATGAGGAGCCTTTACATAGATTAAGAGGCAGTTGTTCGTACAGAACTAGGGGATACTGATTGGTTTAAAGTCAGGAAAGGTGTGAGTCAGGGTTGTATTCTTTCACCATACCTATTCAATCTGTACGCTGAGCAAATAATCCGAGAAGCTGGACTATATGAAGAAGAATGGGGCATCAGGATTAGAGGAAGACTCATTAACAACCTGCGTTATGCAGATGACACAACCTTGCTTGCTGAAAGTGAAGAGGATTTGAAGCACTTACTAATGAAGATCAAAGACCACAGCCTTCAGTTTGGATTGCACCTCAACATAAAGAAAACAAAAATCCCCACAACTGAACCACTGAGCAACATCATGATAAATGGAGAAAAGATTGAAGTTGTCAAGGATTTCATTTTACTTGGATCCACAATCAACAGCCATGGAAGCAGCAGTCAAGAAATCAAAAGACGCATTGCATTGGGTAAATCTGCTGCAAAGGATCTCTTCAAAGTTTTGAAGAGCAAAGATGTCACCTTAAAGACTAAGGTGCGCCTGACTCAAGCCATGGTATTTTCTATCACATCATATGCATGTGAAAGCTGGACAGTGAATAAGGAAGACCGAAGAAGAATCAATGCCTTCGAATTGTGTTGGTGAAGAATATTGAATATACCATGGACTGCCAAAAGAACGAACAAATCTCTCTTGGAAGAAGTACAACCAGAATGCTCCTTAGAAGCAAGGGTGGTGAGGCTGTGTCTTACATACTTTGGACATGTTGTTAGGAGGGATCAGTCCCTGGAGAAGGACATCATGCTTGGTAGAGTACAGGTTCAGCGGAAAAGAGGAAGACCCTCAATAAGGTGGATTAACACAGTGGCTGCAACAATGAGCTCAAGCATAACGATTGTAAGGATGGCTCAGGACCAGGCAGTGTTTTGTTCTGTTGTGCATATAGGGTTGCTATGAGTCAGAACAGGCTTGACGGCACCTAACAACAACAACAACATGTAAACTTAAACAGGTTTCAGGGTTCTTGAGTGTACCCACCTCTCCCTCCCCCCAAAAGGAGGGAAGGCTTATAATGCATAAGCAAAATAAGTGGAACATTTTGGTATTATTAGGGATTTTTATATTTTCTTTCCTAAGGAGAGAAGGTAGATATCAGATACTTGGATAGTGTACTAGGAAACATGGAGATTAACCTCACCAAAAAAACCTGACAAGAAACCTTCCAGTTGATAGTGACTCATTTTAGATATAAAAAGTTCTTTAAGAAGAGCTTGGTTTTGAGAGTCTGTGTATGGGTATATCTGAAACCAGATTACTTTTGTGATAATAAAAACCTGGCAAAATCTCAGAAAAAAAAATCCAGTCCTACACTAAGAACATTTTTGAATCCACACAGAATATAAAGCATTTGACTAGAGTGCTTCCAAGACCATCTCTCATATCTGTGTATGTTCAGGAAACAGAATAAAAAGACAGAAAAGAAAGAGTGAAATAAAATCAATGTGTATCCTTTGCACATTTCCCACTTATTCCTTCACTCTCAGCCCCACAATACTACTTCTCTACGGACTTCAGCAACTTGCTCTTTGCCAAATGCGTTCTATGTTATTCAGCCTGTTTCTTTTTGGAGCTCTCTGCTGTCTTTGATATTGATGATGATTCTGACCCTATAAAAACTCTGTTCTGTCGGCTTCTTCTGTGTTGTTCCACCCTTCTAGGTCTTCTCATTTCTTTCTGATTTTCGTTGTACGTATTCTGTCTGGTTTATCTCATCAACATGGTTTTGCCTATCTTACATGCCGATGACTTTCAAATCTGTATCTCAATTCAGACCTCACTCCTGGACTTCAGTAGGTATAAAACAAACAAGAAAACCAAACCCAGTGCCGTTGAGTCGATTCCGACTCATAGCGACCCTATAGGACAGAGTAGAACTGCCCCATAGAGTTTCCAAGGAGCGCCTGGCAGATTCGAACTGCCAGCCTTTTGGTTAGCAGCTATAGCACTTAACCACTACGCCACCAGGGTTTCAGTTGGTATATCCAAGTATAAGTTAGACATTAATATTTGGGTATATTACAGGAGGCATCTTTTTTCTCCACATATTTAAAACTGAATTAATTATTTCCCTGCCTAAACAGTCTCTTAGTCCTCTATTTTGTTTTATTTCTGCTTCCACTATCCATTTAGTCACCTAAACTAAACATATGAGGTTCATTCATGATTCCTCTGTTTCCTGTCACCCACCACATGTACAATTACTTTACAAACGAAACCATACAATCTGTATTCTATTATGTTTGACTTCTTTCACTCAACATCATGTTATATGTTATCCTCTGAGATTTGTCCATATTGTTGCGTGTAGAAATAGTTCACTAATTTTCATTGCTGTGTGTTATAAAGACGTGACATTTTACGTATTTAAAATACATATAATGCCTACTAAACTATAATCAAGTAGAAGTCTTTGGGGAACCTCTTTTGATATGTGGAGTAATTTCTAATTAATTCATTGTAACCTGAATTAATTCATTGCTGTGAAATATTCCATTGTGAAGATGTACCATAGCGTATTTATTCATGCTACCATCAAAGTGAAAACCCTGGTGGCATAGTGGTTAAGAGCTACAGCTACTAACCAAAAGGTTGGCGGTCCAAATCCACCAGGCACTCCTCGAAACCTTATGGGGCAGCTCTGGTTTGTCCTGTAGGGTCACTATGAGTTGGAATTGACTCAACAGCAACGGGTTTGGGTTTTTTTTGGTTTACCATCAAAGTATATTTCTAGGTTGGGGTGGTTACAAACAATACTTCTATGAATGGTCTTTCCCATGCCTTTGTACAAACATGTGGATATATACCTAGAAATGAAATTTCTCTGTTATAAGATAGGATACTTTATTAGATGTTATCAGTCAGTTTTCCAAAGTAGCTGTTAACATTTTACATTCCAACTGTGTATGAGAGTTCTAGCTGCTTCACATCCTTGCTAACACTTGGTAGTATCTTTTATGATTTTCCTTGTCATTAATTCTTCCCCCCATTCTCATATATATTTCCATAATTAGTTATAATACATACACATATTTATATTTTATGGAATAATCTGTTTTATTTTTAAAATATATTCTTGATATCTTAGTTTTATTTCAATTTTGGCTGTGGAAATAATAAAATCTAGGCCTAGATAGCAAAATTTGAGAAAAGAACTGACCATTAAGGAGGCTAGTAAAATCGTGAAATACAGTGACCAAACTGAATTCACTTAATTATATCAAATATTTGTATTAAAAACTGTTAGATTTGCTGTTTCACTGCTGTAATCATCCTGAGTGGTTTCTCAACTCTCTTTCAACATATATGTGTTATATGGGCTTATTTTCAAGAGGGGATTTAAACAAATAGATTAATTTTAGTCCATTAATGGCCGCCTTTAAACACTTAAATGTCCTTAGGCTCTTTTATTTATGATGGAATTGATAGCTATGATGCCTAGGAATTAATATGTATATAATATTTTGGCTTTAATTTCAACTTCCTCATGTCTTTCCCTTTTGTAGGGTTGAAAGTTGATGTTCATGACCTTGACACTGTCCTTGGAAACATGGCAAGCAAACTCACAACTGAGGAACTTAATGATCTAATTCCAAATCTACCAGTTGATGGTGAGTGATATATATATTTTGTTCTCAGGAGAATGAATATGGGAAGTTGAATTAAGAGATGAACTGAAATGAGCAGAAAGTAACAAGAAAAATATGATAATTATGTACAGTAATAAAGAGCTGTTAATGCTGTAAATGTGGAGTAATAATTAGTCATCAGCCATTCTGAAATGAACATAGTGGTTGAAAAGAATGTGGGAAGGTATATTAATTAGCAAAAGATGTGAGATGAGCGTTGTGGTCTTCACTTGTTTTCCCATTGCTGCCTGTACAAGTTTTGTGTCTCCAAAGTGAGAGTGCCCAGAGAAACATGTACAGCATGAATTGTCCTGTAGTGTTTGAGTAATACAGAATCACAAATTTCTTTTTTTTTAATCCCATCTTGCTAACAGAAGTGCAGGATGAATCTCAGGAAGCCAGAAATTATAACAAATTGAAAAAAATCAAAACCAAATCTGTTGCTGTTGAGTTGATTCTGACTCATAGCAACCCTATAGAACAGAGTAGAGCTGCCCCGTAGGGTTTCCAAGGAGCAGCTGGTGGATTCGAACTGCTGACCTTTTGGTTAGCAGCTGAGCTCTTAACTGCTGTGCCACCAGGGCTCCAAATTGAAAAGGTACTCAAATAAGAGTAGAAATAACGGACTTTGCCAGGAGTTTGTTTCACAGTACAGAGACTTTATGTTTTTATTCTAAAACTGTATCATTTTCTGAATCCTGATTCTTTTGTTATAGCTAATGGGAAGGTTGATGTCAGTGTCTTAATGGATAGAGTAAAAGCTGTTACAGGTGAGTAAGATGCTACTATATATCTAAGAACCTAATTCTGTGTACTAAACTATCATTTAGTGCTGTTTTCAAATCACGCTTGTATGGGCTTTTAAAATCCACTGTATTCCCACTAGTTGTTGTTGTTAGGTGCTGTCAAGTTGGTTCCGATTCATAGCGACCCCCTATGTACAACAAAACAAAACACTGCCCAGTCCTGCGCCATCCTCATAACGGTTGTTACGCTTGCACCCATTGTTGCAGCCACTGGGTCAATCCATCTTGTCGAGGATTTTCCTCTTTTTCGCTGACCCTCTACTTCACCAAGCACGATGTTCTTCTCCAGGGACTGATCCCTCCTGATAACACGCCCAAAGTACGTCTCACTATCCTTGATTCTAAGGAGTGTTCTGGCTGTACTTCTTCCGAGACAGATTTGTTTGTTCTTCTGGCAGTCCATGGTATATTCAATATTCTTCGCCAATACCATAATTCAAAAGACGTCAGTTCTTTGATTTTCCTTATTCATTGTCCAGCTTTCACATACATATGAGGTGATTGAAAAAACCATGGCTTGGGTCAGGCACACCTTAGTCCTTGAAGTGACCTCTTTGCTTTTTAACACTTTAAAGAGGTCTTTTGCAGCAGATTTGAACAAATTATTTCTGTATAAATGCCTAGAGTCAGATATTGGACTGTTGACATTCTTAATAATAAAACTTCACTGTGCTTTTGTTTCCAACATCATTATTGGGAATCTTTGCCAATAATTAATATATTTTTCTCCTGTGGTGGAAAAGCTAATTTTTAGTTCAGCACAATAAATGGTGAAGGAAAGTTTTGGTAAAGTTAGATGTGATCTCAAAGTAAAACAAGTACCAGCTGATAAAAATTATTTGGATTTGCAATTTATATCATCTTAATTTACTATAAATTGTATATTCATAATGTATGCTCTGTTGCCTTACCCATCATTTAGAAATTATACTAGAGCTAAGTTGAAAGTTTTTTTCCTAAAGACCTAGTGTTCTGTTTGGTAGGTCAGGTCTCTGCTCATCTGACAGTTAGGTGTAATGTGGCATAAATTACTTTTTTAAATTATTGTATGGAATCATGATATTCACAGTATTCCTGAAAGTTTCCATTTCTTTTGGCTTGAAGAAGGAGAGGTTGATGTCAGTGACTTGGAAAAAGTTCTGGGAAACATGAGGATAGAACTAACGGATAAGAAACACTGGGAGTTGATGAACAATCTGCCAGTTGATGGTGAGCATCTCAAAGACAGTGTACTTATTACATGTCCTGTCCCTTCAAAGGATCTTATTATATGCTTATTTAATAATTTTAAACATATAAACATAATTATAAGAGCTTCTGTACCAATCCCCTTTCCTTTCTAAGCCAAAAGAAATATTATCCCAAACAACTTTGAGAAGAAATTACCGTTTCACCTTAAGAAGAAATCCCAATTGTGTCATCTCATTTTTAGTCTGGGAATTGGTTGACTCTTTAGTCAGAAATCCTGCTGCCACAGATGAGAAATGTTGGCCATTATTATTGAATCCACTGAGAATTCCAAAGTTTAAATTGAGAATTAAGGGGGAAAGAAAGGTATGGAAAAGTATTATAATGGATGGAAACGAGAAATTATAAAGACATAGAGGGGAAGATGCTTCAGCATGCTGGAGCCCTAGCGATAACTGCCTTAGGTGCCAATGAATGAAAAGAGTAACCTCATTAAGAACTTTTTCCATTTCATGTTTTTTTCTAAATTATTGAGAATAGATTTGTAACTTGTAGGGAAAGATAAAGTCTGACTTTGTGAAATCATGGCTTTTGTACTGCCTTAAAGAATCTTCACATCACTTCAGGGAGACTTGATTTGTATCTTTCTTAACAACCGATGGAAAGATCTGTCAGAATAGGCTGATGGATGGTCAATGGCATGAAGGCCTTTAAAAATGTGTGAAAGACATAGACATTAAGTTTTGATCAGTAAGTTTTGATGCCTGCCACCCTCAAATATTCTGAGGGCATATTTATGCTTCTTTTAATCTATACTTTTGTAAATAATTTCCTGTGTTATATCTCAGGGGACAAGTTTCATAATTTATTGAAATCTCTAACAAAGAAGAAAATAAGCTGAGGCTAGTCCAAAGAGTGGTTAGGGAACAAAAAGTTAGTGGTTCCTAAAAAAATTTACTCAGAAAAAAGTTTCCCTGGAAGTGGAATCCACAAAAACATCATACTGATTGGATAGAAGTATTAAACCTGTGATCCCCAGGGCTATATTTTCCTCAGCAGTTAACCAGTACCCTTTAAAACTTTCTGCAGTATGGACTGGTCAAGGGAAGAAGTTTTATTCTAACTTTATTGCTGCACATCTTCTAAACATTTGAACAGAATTTATTTGACCATTGTCTTTGTGCTAATAAAACTGATAGTCATATAAGCATTAATAGGTTTAGTCACATTTAAGAATCACTAAATTGTGGTTATTCCTCTCAATTTTTTTTTAATTAATTTTTATTAAGCTTCAAGTGAACATTTACCATTCCAATCAGTCTGTTACATGTAAGTTTACATACATCTTACTCCCTTCTCCCACTTGCTCTCCCCCTATTGAGTCAGCCCTTTCAGTCTCTTGTTTCGTGCCAGTTTTGCCATCTTCCCTCTCTCTCTATCTTCCCATCCCCCCTCCAGTCAAGAGTTGCCAACACACTCTCCAGTGTCCACCTGATTTAATTAGCTCACTCTTCATCAGCATCTCTCTCCCTCCCGCTGACCAGTCCTTTTCATGCCTGATGAGTTGTCTTTGGGGATGGTTCCTGTCCTGTGCCATCAGAAGTTCTGGGGAGCATTGTCTCTGGGATTCCTCTAGTCGCAGTCATACCATTAGGTATGGTCTTTTTATGAGAATTTGGGGTCTGTATCCCATTGGTCTCCTGCTCCCTCAGGAGTTGTCTGTTGTGCTCCCTGACAGGGCAGACATCGACTGTGGCCGGGCACCAACTAGTTCTTCTGGTCTCAGGATAATGTAGGTCTCTGGTTCATGTGGCCCTTTCTGTCTCTTGGGTTCTTAGTTGTCGTGTGACCTTGGTGTTCTTCCTTTGCCTTTGCTCCAGGTGGGTTGAGACCAATTGATGCATCTTAGATGGCCGCTTGTTAGCATTTAGGACCCTAGACGCCACATTTCAAAGTGGGATGCAGAATGTTTTCATAATAGAATTATTTTGCCCATTGACTTAGAAGTCCCCTCAAACCATGTTCCCCAGACCCCAGCCCCTGCTCCGCTGACCTTTGGAGCTTTCATTTTATCCCGGAAACCTCTTTGCTTTTAGTCCAGTCCAATTAGGCTGACCTTCCTTGTATTGAGTGTTGTCTTTCCCTTCACCCAAAGCAGTTCTTATCAATAAAAAACTCTCTCTCTCCCTCCCTCCCTCCCCCCTTTGTAACCACAAAAGTATGTGTTCTTCTCCGTTTTTTCTACTTCTCAAGATCTTATAATAGTGGTCTTATACAATATTTGTCCTTTTGCCTCTGACTCATTTTGCTCAGCATGATGCCTTCCAGATTCCTCCATGTTATGAAATGTTTCAGAGATTCGTCACTGTTCTTTATCGATGCGTAGTATTCCATTGTGTGAATATACCACAATTTGTTTACCCATTCATCCGCTGACGGACATCTTGGTTGCTTCCAGCTTTTTGCTATTGTAAACAGAGCTGCAATAAACATGGGTGCGCATATATCTGTTTGTGTGAAGGCTCTTGTATCTCTAGGGTATATTCCGAGGAGTGGGATTTCTGGGTTGTATGGTAGTTCTATTTCTAACTGTTTAAGATAACGCCAGATGGATTTCCAAAGTGGTTGTACCATTTTACAATCCCACCAGCAGTGTATGAGAGTTCCAATCTCTCCGCAGCCTCTCCAACATTTATTATTTTGTGTTTTTTGGATTAATGCCAGTCTAGTTGGTGTGAGATGGAATCTTATCGTAGTTTTAATTTGCATTTCTCTAATGGCTAATGATCGAGAGCATTTTCTCATGTATCTGTTGGCTGCCTGAATATCTTCTTTAGTGAAATGTGTGTTCATATCCTTTGCCCACTTCTTGATTGGGTTGTTTGTCTTTTTGTGGTTGAGTTTTGACAGAATCATGTAGATTTTAGAGATCAGGCGCTGGTCTGAGATGTCATAGCTGAATATTCTTTCCCAGTCTGTAGGTGGTCTTTTTACTCTTTTGGTGAAGTCTTTAGATGAGCATAGGTGCTTGATTTTTAGGAGCTCCCAGTTATCTGGTTTCTCTTCATCATTTTTGGTAATGTTTTGTATTCTGTTTATGCCCTGTATTAGGGCTCCTAACGTTGTCCCTATTTTTTCTTCCATGGTCTTTATCGTTTTAGTCTTTATGTTTAGGTCTTTGATCCACTTGGAGTTAGTTTTTGTGCATGGTGTGAGGTATGGGTCCTGTTTCATTCTTTTGCAAATGGATATCCAGTTATGCCAGCACCATTTGTTAAAAAGACTATCATTTCCCCAATTAACTGACACTGGTCCTTTGTCAAATATCAGCTGCTCATATGTGGATGGATTTATATCTGGGTTCTCAATTCTGTTCCATTGGTCTATGTGCCTGTTGTTGTACCAGTACCAGGCTGTTTTGACTACTGTAGCTGTATAATAGGTTCTGAAATCAGGTAGAGTGAGGCCTCCCGCTTTCTTCTTCTTTTTCAGTAATGCTTTGCTTATCCGGGGGTTCTTTCCCTTCCACATGAAATTAGTGATTTGTTTCTCTATCCCCTTAAAATATGACATTGGTATTTGGATTGGAAGGGCGTTATATGTATAGATGGCTTTTGGTAGAATAGACATTTTTACTATGTTAAGTCTTCCTATCCATGAGCAGGGTATGTTTTTCCACTTAAGTATGTCCTTTTGAATTTCTTGTAGCAGAGTTTTATAGTTTTCTTTGTATAGGTCTTTTACATCCTTGGTAAGATTTATTCCTAAGTATCTTATCTTCTTGGGGGCTACTGTGAATGGTATTGATTTAGTTATTTCCTCTTCGGTGTTCTTTTTGTTGATGTAGAGGAATCCAAGTGATTTTTGTATGTTTATTTTATAACCTGAGACTCTTCCAAACTCTTCTATTAGTTTCAGTAGTTTTCTGGAGGATTCCTTAGGGTTTTCCATGTATACGATCATGTCATCTGCAAATAGTGATAGCTTTACTTCCTCCTTGCCAATCTGGATACCCTTTATTTCTTTGTCTAGCCTAATTGCCCTGGCTAGGACTTCAAGTACGATGTTGAATAAGAGCGGTGATAAAGGGCATCCTTGTCTGGTTCCCGTTCTCAAGGGAAATGCTTTCAGGTTCTCTCCATTTAGAGTGATATTGGCTGTTGGCTTTGCATAGATGCCCTTTATTATGTTGAGGAATTTTCCTTCAATTCCTATTTTGGTAAGAGTTTTTATCATAAATGGGTGTTGAACTTTGTCAAATGCCTTTTCTGCATCTATTGATAAGATCATGTGGTTTTTATCTTTTGTTTTATTTATGTGATGGATTACATTAATGGTTTTTCTGATATTAAACCAGCCTTGCATACCTGGTATACATCCCACTTGATCAGGGTGAATTATTTTTTTGATGTGTTGTTGAATTCTATTGGCTAGAATTTTGTTGAGGATTTTTGCATCTATGTTCATGAGGGATATAGGTCTATAATTTTCTTTTTTTGTAATGTCTTTACCTGGTTTTGGTATCAGGGAGATGGTAGCTTCATAGAATGAGTTGGGTAGTATTCCGTCTTTTTCTATGCTTTGAAATACCTTCAGTAGTAGTGGTGTTAAGTCTTCTCTGAAGGTTTGGTAGAACTCTGCAGTGAAGCCGTCTGGGCCAGGACTTTTTTTTGTTGGAAGTTTTTTGATTACCGTTTCAATCTCTTTTTTTGTTATGGGTCTATTTAGTTGTTCTACTTCTGAATGTGTTAGTTTAGGTAGGTAGTATTTTTCCAAGAATTTATCCATTTCTCCTAGGTTTTCAAATTTGTTAGAGTACTATTTTACATAGTAATCTGAAATGATTCTTTTAATTTCATTTGGCTCTGTTGTGATGTGGTCCTTCTCGTTTCTTATTCGGGTTATTTGTTTCCTTTCCTGTTTTTCTTTAGTCAGTCTAGCCAATGGTTTATCAGTTCTGTTAATTTTTTCAAAGAACCAGCTTTTGGCTTTGTTAATTCTTTCAATTTTTTTTCTGTTCTCTGATTCATTTAGTTCAGCTCTAATTTTTATTATTTGTTTTCTTCTGGTGCCTGATGGGTTCTTTTGTTGCTCACTTTCTATTTGTTCAAGTTGTTGGGACAGTTCTCTGATTTTGGCTCGCTCTTCTTTTTGTATGTGTGCATTTATCGATATAAATTGGCCTCTGAGCACTGCTTTTGCTGTGTCCCAGAGGTTTTGATAGGAAGTATTTTCATTCTTGTTGCTTTCTAAGAATTTCCTTATTCCCTCCTTGATGTCTTCTATAACCCAGGCTTTTTTCAGGAGGGTATTGTTCATTTTCCAAGTATTTGATTTCTTTTCCCTAGTTTTTCTGTTATTGATTTCTAGCTTCATTGCCTTGTGGTCTGAGAAGATGCTTTGTAATATTTCGATGTTTTGGATTCTGCAAAGATTTGTTTTATGACCTAATATGTGGTCTATTCTAGAGAATGTTCCATGTGCACTAGAAAAAAAAAGTATATTTTGCAGCAGTTGGGTGGAGAGTTCTGTATAAGTCAATGAGGTCAAGTTGGTTGATTGTTGTAAGTAGGTCTTCCGTGTCTCTATTGAGCTTCTTACTGGATGTCCTGTCCTTCTCCGAAAGTGGTGTGTTGAAGTCTCCTACTATAAATGTGGAGGTGTCTATCTCACTTTTCAATTCTGTTAAAATTTGATTTATGTATCTTGCAGCCCTGTCATTGGGTGCGTAAATATTTAATATGGTTATGTCATCCTGATCAATTGTCCCTTTTATCATTATATAGTGTCCTTCTTTATCCTTTGTGGCGGATTTAAGTCTAAAGTCTATTTTGTCAGAAATTAATATTGCTACTCCTCTTCTTTTTTGCTTATTATTTGCTTGATATATTTTTTCCATCCTTTGAGTTTTAGTTTGTTTGTGTCTCTAAGTCTAAGGTGTGTCTCTTGTAGGCAGCATATAGATGGATCGTGTTTCTTTATCCAGTCCGTGACTCTCTGTCTCTTTATTGGTGCATTTAGTCCATTTACATTAAGCATAATTATAGATAAATAAGTTTTTAGTGCTGTCATTTTGATGCCTTTTCATGTGTGTTGTTGGCCATTTCATTTTTCCACATACTTTTTTGTGCTGAGACTTTTTTCTTAGTAGATTGTGAGATCCTCATTTTCATAATGTTTAACTTTATGTTAGTTGAGTCGTTAACGTTTTTCTTGGCTTTTTTCTTGAGTTATGGAATTGATATTCCTTTTTGTGGTTACCTTATTATTTACCCCTATTTTTCTAAGTAAAAACCTAACTTGTATCGTTCTATATTGCCTTGTATCACTCTCCATCTGGCAGTTCAATGCCTCCTATATTTAGTCCCTCTTTTTGATTACTGTGATCGTTTATCTATTGATTTCCATGATTCCCTGTTATGTGTATTATTTTGTTTATTTATTTATTTTTTAGAATTAATCTTAATTTGTTTGTTTTTGTGCTTTCCCTACTTGAGTTGCGTTGATATCAGGACGTTCTGTTTTGTGACCTTGTATTGTGCTGGTACCTGATATTATTGGTCATCAGGCCAAACAATCTCCTTTAGCATTTCTTGCAGTCTTGGTTTAGTTTTTGCAAATTCTCTAAACTTGTGTTTATCTGTAAATATCTTAATTTCTCCTTCATATTTCAGAGAGAGTTTTGCTGGATATATGATCCTTGGTTGGCAGTTTTTCTCCTTCAGTGCTCTGTATACGTCGTCCCATTCCCTTCTTGCCTGCATGGTTTCTGCTGAGTAGTCTGAACTTATTCTTACTGATTCTCCCTTGAAGGAAACCTTTCTTTTCTCCCTGGCTGCTTTTAAAATTTTCTGTTTGTCTTTGGTTTTGGCAAGTTTGATGATAATATGTCTTGGTGTTTTTCTTTTTGGATCAATCTTAAATGGGGCTCGATGAGCATCTTGGATAGATATCCTTTCGTCTTTCATGATGTCAGGGAAGTTTTGTGTTAGGAGTTCTTCAACTATTTTCTCTGTGTTTTCTGTCCCCCCTCCCTGTTCTGGGACTCCAATCACTCGCAAGTTATCCTTCTTGATAGAGTCCCACATGATTCTTAGGGTTTCTTCATTTTTTTTAATTCTTTTATCTGATTTTTTTCCAGCTATGTTGGTGTTGATTCCCTGGTCCTCCAGAAGTCCCAGTCTACATTCTAATTGCTCGAGTCTGCTCCTCTGACTTCCTATTGCGTTGTCTAATTCTGTAATTTTATTGTTAATCTTTTGGATTTCTACATGCTGTCTCTCTATGGATTCTTGCAACTTATTAATTTTTCCACTATGTTCTTGAATAATCTTTTTGAATTCTTCAACAGTTTTATCAGTGTGTTCCTTGGCTTTTTCTGCAGTTAGCCTAATTTCATTTGTGATATCTTTAAGCATTCTGTAAATTAGTTTTTTATATTCTGTATCTGATAATTCCAGGATTGTGTCTTCATTTGGGAAAGATTTTGATTCTTTTGTTTGGGGGGTTGGAGAAGCTGTCATGGTCTGCTTCTTTATGTGGTTTGATATGGATTGTTGTCTCCGAGCCATCACTGGGAAACTAGTTTTTCCAGGTAATCAGCTAAAAAAAAAAAATGCAGTCAAATCCCTATCTGAATTCTCCCTCTGGCTCAGGGTATTCGGATGTTAATGGAGCCACCTGGGGAGGGTGGGGGAGGGATCAGAGAGCTAGGAGTGTAGCACCTCAGAATATAGAGCTGATCCCCATGCTCACGCCCCGTCTGCTTCCGCTAAAATCCCAGCGGGACGGCTCCCCGGCTGGGACGCTGCTGTCCCCGCTCCGAGACCAGTCACTTCCTCCCGGGGACTTCTCCCTCCAGTGCGCCGCACCGCTCGTGCGAACTGGGTGGGCGTCTCCCGCAGGAACGGCTGGGCCCGCCCCTGGGGTCTATTCAGGGGAATATAACTGGTCCCCGCACTCACGCCCCACCCGCGCGCCCCAAAATCCCAGCGGGATGGCTCCCCGGCTGGGATGCTGCTCTCCCCGCTCCAAGACCAGTCACTTCCTCCCGGGGACTTCTCCCTCCGGTGCGCCGCTCCGCACGCGCGAACTGGGTGGGCGTCCCCTGCACGAACATCTGGGCCCCCCCCCCGGGGTCGCTTTAGGGAAATATAGCTGATCCCCATGCTCGCGCCACGCCCGCTTCCCGCCAAACTCCCGGTGGGACGGCTCCCTGGCTGGGACGCTGCTCTCCCTGCTCCAAGATCAGTCACTGCCTCCCGGGTGCTTCTCCCACCGGCTGCGCCGCCACGCCGCCCGCTCCAACCAGCTAGACTCCCTCCCGGGATGAGTTCGGGGGGTAGGGCTGGGCCCCTTGTCTGTGCCGTCTGCCCCCCTGGGCTCTGCCCCAGATCAGGCTCCGAAGGTCACCTGCCTGGTACGCTGGCTCCTAGTTCTGAAAACGATCGCTGTCTGCCCGTATTTCTTCGTTCTCCGTCTCTAAGTCTGTGTTTGTTGTTCAGAGTTAGTAGATTGTTATGTATGTGATCAATTCACTTGTTTTTCTGAGTCTTTGTTGCAAGAGGGATCCGCGGTAGCGTCCACCTAGTCCGCCATCTTGGCCCCGCCTCCTCCTCTCAATTTTTTAAGGGAGGGATGTTTGATATCAACAAATTGCACACACTTCTGGATAACACGAGATTAAATTTCATAGAAAAGGAACTTTTTGATCCAAAACAAAGCCTGCAAATTAATACTGAGCATTTAATATAGCATTGAGTCACTCAGGGGGTCTTGGGCTTATGAACTGACAAAAAGAATCTCTAAAACTGCCAATGTGACACTGGGAAGACATTTTAAACACTCACAGAAGAATACACCTCTAAATAAATAATTGCTGTCTTAAAAACTGTTGTATCAGCAACTTCTTTACCGTAAATCATAAGCAGTGCCCAGGTTGACAATGACTGTGAGGCCAGAGAAGAGCCAGGAAAAAGAAAACAAATTGGAGAAAAGCAGAGTGGAAATAAGATGAAACAATTTTAAACTGAAAATTCAAATCTAAGTATCCATAGCAAACACTGAAGTGAAGGATTAGCAATTACTCAGCAGAAAAAAATCTGACCGTTCAGGGAAAAGAAAATGGTTCCTTATTGTTGTTTAAAGGGATGAGATCTATTGTTTCTAGCTCTAGGTGCTAAATCACCTTAGATAGAGACATTTTACTATCTTAGATGGTTCCCAAAATAAGGCAAAAGTAAATTTGTTGTTTTTAGGTGCTTTCGAGTTAGGTCTGACTCATAGTGACCCTGTGTACAACAGGACAAAACGCTGCCTGGTCCTGTGCCATCCTCACAATCATTGTTGTGCTTGAGCCCATTGTTGGAGCCACTGTGTCAGTCCATCTCGTTGAGGGTCTTCCTCTTTTTCACTGACCCTCTACTTTACCAAGCATGATGTCCTTTTTCAGGGACTGATCCCTCCTGATAACATGTTCAAAGTACGTGAGATGAAGGATTACCATCCTTGATTCTAAGGAGCATTCTGGCTATACTTCTTCCAAGCAGATTTGTTTGTTCTTCTGGCAGTCCATGGTATATTGAATATTCTTTACCAATGCCATAATACAAATGCATCAGTTCTTCTTCAGACTTCCTTATTCATTGTCCAGATTTTGTATGCATATGAGGCGATTGAAAATACCATGGCTGGAGTCAGGCACACCTTAGTCCTCAAAGTGATGTCTTTGCTTTTGAACACTTTAAAGAGGTCTTTTGCAGTTACTTAATCCTACTGAATCTTTCTGAACAATTAAAAAGTCAGATTAAAGTCTTCATGGTCCTTTTAATGTTAAATGATAATATAAAGACATGAATTTTATTTTCTCCCTTTTTTTTGTCAGTAACACATGCTTATCAAACTAACAGTATACATAAATGAGTGTATTTTTAATATTTTGGAAACATTCAATTTTTCTCATTTTCCATCCCAATTGCTTTCCTAAGGAGGGCAGGTTAATGTGAGTAATTTGGACAACATTCTGAGAGAAATGCGAATCCTCACGATTGTTGGTATGTTCCATCTTAGGGAGCTTATCTTCCAGCACTACATCAGACAATGTCCTGTTTTGATCCATAGGGTTTTCATTGGCAGATTTTCAAAGGTAGATCACCAGGCCTTTCTCTCTAGACTGCCTTAGTCTGTAAGTTCCATTGAAACCTGCCCACCATGCGGGATGCTGGTAGTATTTGAAATACCGGTGGGATAGCTTCCAGCATCCTAGCAACACAAAGGCCACCACAGTATGACAAACCGACAGATGGGTGGTGACGTTTAATTGCTAGTATATAGAAATACAATTGACTTTTATTGTGATCTTGTATATCACAACCTTATTAAATCTACTTATTAGTTAAAGTAGTTTCTCGTAGATTCCATAGGATTTCTACCTACACAATCATGGCATCTGAAAATGATGATATTTCTACCTCTTCCTTTTCAAAAAATGTTTCCTTCTTTTTCTTTTGTTATTGCACTGGCTAGTACAATGTTAAATGGAAGAGGTGATAGTGCACAATCTTTGTTCCTAATTTTAGGGGAAAGGAATTTAATGTTTTATCATCGAGTATTACTTAGCTATAGGTTTTTTCTTGGTAGATATATAGATAGTTCTATTTCCAAATTTAATACCTTTCTATGAGATTTTTCATTATCTGTCTCTCAATTATGACTTTTCTTGTAGTTAAAAAGATTGATCTCTATGAATTTGTGAATACAGTAAAAGCTGTTACAGATTAGTGAGAAAATACTATGAATCTAAGACCCTATTTCTTTACCTTAGTTTACAGAAACCCTGGGAGCATAGTGGTTAAGAATTATGGCTGCTGAACAAAAGGTCAGCAGTTAGAATCCACCAGGCGCTCTTTGGAAACCCTATGGGGCATTTCTACTCTGTCCTATGAGTCAGAATCAATTCGATGGCAATGGGTTTGTTTTTTATTTTAGTTTAGTTTAATGAGTTTTTCACATCATTCATGTAAATTCCCTTTCATATTTCTATTGAGGAAATATTTGTATCTAACTTCCTAGGGTTTGGCTCTAGATTATGTTGATATTTTCTTTGCTCTTTGCAATTTTTGCATCATGCGTGACTGCATAAAAAGCCTAATCTGGGATAACAACATAAGTGGTGAAGTAAATAAAAATATAAGTGATCTCATAATTAAAAGAATGTTTAAAAAATAAATTGGATCACCTACTATAATATTATTAAACAATAACATTAATGGGAGATTCTTAAATCCTGTGTATGTATTTTTTTAACATTTAGCATTCTTAGATTATTCTTATAATTCTCATCTACCTATACTTCTACATTTTCAAGGAGAAAAGGTGGACGTTAGTGATATTAAAAGTGTTCTGGAAAATATGGGAATAGAGCTCACGCCTAAAGGAAGACTGGAGCTGATGAATAATCTGCCAGTTGATTGTAAGCATTTCAGATAACATTATAGCATTTAAAAGAACTTAGAGTTGTTGTGCATGTTTTTGTGAGAACTTTCATAATTTAGATTCATTACATGGCCAATGAAAAAGAAAGATTTTCCCCCAAAATTTTATAATTCATTTCTTATAGTTCTACTTTAGAAAGATAGCCCAACTGTGTTACTTAATTTTTAGTTTGAAAATAATCTGCTGTCAGTCAGGACAAGGAAATGTCTATCCTTTCTTTTGAAAGCAAGGAGAAGGCTTCTCTGAGACTAAGCTGGAAGTATGAGAAAATAAATTGAGTGGGAGTGAACTAAAAGAGGAAAAATAAAGAAATTAGAGAGAAGACAGGGCAAATTAAGAGGTATGGGGCCAATGAATTGGTACAGAGGCCACATTAAGATCTTTTTTCACTCTATAATTTTGTTGTTAATTTAGATGAAATGATCACTTCTTTAGGGAAAATCATGAAGTCTTGTCTTTCTGAAATTATGCTTTTAAAATGACTTAATGAATTTCTCCATCCCTTCTGTGACTTGATTTGTTCCTTTCTTATAGCTGATGGAAAGGTCTATCAGAAGAGATTGATGGATGGTGTGAAATCTCTTAAAGGTGAGTGAATGATAAGGGAATGGTAAGGGAATGGTGGATGAAGGTGAGATCTTCATGTTTTATATTTATACAATTTTCTAATCATTAAATTGTGATTCCTGCTGTCTTGACTATATACTGATATCATGTATATGTTTCTTCTGTAGATCTGAATTTATTTTAGTAGCCAATCCTGTGAGTTCCGTCATGGAGGGTAGTCCTATACTCTTGAGATTTTCCAGTTTTTTGGCAGGGAAGAAAATAATCAGAGTCTATGCCAGCACTTTTTACAAAAATGGTAGAAATAAAAGCTTATCAGACATTTTCAGTAAAGTTGAGACATGCAGTCGGGAAATTGAGAAAACAAAAGCAAATGCTACTTATTGGTTAAAAGTCTTAGATTTATATTTTCCTTTACTATAAATTGCTAAGTAGCTGCTCAGTCAGCTGGCTATCAAAAACCAGATTGAGAGAAGATACTCTATTTCTAGCTCTGTTATTGACATTCTTGATATAGAGCTCATTGGGTCTTAGTCTTCATGCATCATGATAATCATAATTCTCTGAAAAAAATACCTTTTGTTAATATGTAATAATTAGGTTTTACCCATATATCTCTCTTTTTCCCAAGGTGGCGTTGTTGATGTTAATAAACTGGACACTGTTTTACAAAACATGGAGATGAATCTCACAGAAAAGGAAATTAGTGACCTTAAACAAAACTTACCAGTTGATGGTAAGCAGCAAAGATATATTTATGTTATTCGGGACAATCTGAGAGTATAAGCTTCTGTATAAGAACCTCCAAAAATTCTTATTTTGCACTAATATGATATTTAGAAAAGCTTAGAGAAGAATCTGCACTGGCAGTAAATTAATTCTGTCTCTTGTTATTTGAAAAATTACATTTCAACAATTTTCCACATTCACTAACATTTAGAATATGCTCATATTTCCTATTAGACCCCTGAAGATTTAGAGAGAATTTGTATAGGAGAGTTCATGGAGAAGACATAAAATGCAAGAAACTTAAAACTAGGAAAATAAAAAGAGAGAAAATAGACATTGCCAAAGGTGCAAAATTATTTCAAATGTTATCCTGTCATCTATTTACGTAGACAAAAAGAAGAAAAGAGGACAGGCAGGAACGAGAGATGTGGGATGTATTCCCTATATCGTAGACACGGGAAGATTTCCATCAGTTACCCCGGGCAGCAAGGACCATAAAACATGCAGGCCAGAATGTGCAGAATCTTTCCTCTACTTATGCAGTTCCATACATCCTGACATTATTGCACTAGATTCATGATGCAAGGGCTATTCCCAGACTGCAAAATGATTAATAATTTAGTTATACGATACAAGAGAATAAAAAACAGTTCCTAGGTCAAGGAAATGGAGTCCCTGGGTGGTGCAAATGGTTAAGCCCTCAACTACTAAAGGAAAGGTTGGTGGTTTGAACCCACCTAGAGGTGCCTTGGAAGAAAGGTCTGGCAGTCTGCTTCCAAAAAGTTAGACTTGAAAACCCTATGGATTGCTGTTCTACTCTGAGTCTGAATTGACTCAGAAGGAACTGGTTTGTTTTTTTTATTTTTTTAGGCCAATGAAAATGGCAGGGAAATATTGAGTAGATGACAATTTCAAAAAATCCAATTTAAACAGTATGGAGTAGTTCACTAAATTTAAATCTTGCTCTTTTGGGACTGAACAAAATGGATAGTTGGTTCTTTAATGTTAAAAAGCTGAAAAACAAGAAAGGCCTGGCGATCTGCTTCTGAAGGGTTACAGCCTTCAAAACGCACAGAGCACAGTTCTACTCTGACACGTATGGCGTTTGCCACGAATTGGAATCTACTGGTGGGCAACTAACAGCAAGAAGAAGGAGTAGCCAATACTAAAGTCCACAGCTGGAGCCAAGTTTAGGGAAGAATTTCCTTCTTCACAGACACTTATACGTAACACACAATTTGTGTTTTCCGCGTGTGTGTCTGTGGGAGGGGGTGTTCGAATCAATTAGCCACAAAAACAAAACATGCACGCAACAACTACAACAAAAATTAATTACAAAATTAAACAAACACATACAGACAGAAGAGAAACAGCGTTCTCTATGCACCATGGATGTTTAAGTCTAGCGATCTGTTGATAAAGGGATAAATGTTTACATTTCAATTTAAGTGGGAGCCGTGCCTGGGAAACTCAGGAAACGTTCTTTAGCGACAGTGCCCCTGGAAAAGATATGTGTTATAAGTTTGGTGGAAAAAAATGTTAAAAATCAGACTAAAATGCAAACACTTATAAAAAAGCAAAAAAAAAAAAAAGGCTAAAAAACAAATAAAAGTCCCATGAAAAGGTTAGACCTGAATCTCAAAACTCTGATAGTAAAAGAATGATCAAGTAATCAGAGGTGCATTGCTGAAACAGACATATTGCTATAAATATGATTTCATTGCCCTGGATCTCATTGAAATGAAGTCATACTTAGGGTTTTTTTTCCCTTCACTTGCAAAATATTTTTGAAAGGAGTGAAAATAGAATGAAATTCCATGGCCAATAAATATTGATGATTTCACATTATATGTGTGCATCAGTAGTATCATTTCTATTTGATTTACATGTTTTCCTTACAGTTAATGGGAAAGTTGACATGAAAACATTAACGGAAAGATTGAAAGCTTTTACTGGTGAGTAATAAATCACTTAAAATGAGAGCTTCATGTTTATACTGCATTATGTTTTTGAATGGCATTTTTTCAATATTTTTATTTTAGCTTTTTTACACATTCGTGATAAAATACTTGTTTTTAATACCTACAGCTTGAGTTTGCTTTATCTAACATTCTGATGTATTTTTAAACTGAGCAATATAGCTCTCTTTACCGTTATCTAAGGACTTCAAATTAAGATTTGCCTAGTAAATTAGAAAACCTTTGATAAGATAAAAATATTTTAATTGTGTAGAGAATATTATAATATTCATATCAAAAAGATAATTCCAGTAACTGTTGGCAGAATATATAAATTTCCCATCTCTATTACCTTATTTAACTCACTGGCCAATTATGACGCCAAATTTGTTCTTTGCTGTGTTGTCTTATGCTCAGCAGAGAGCCTTCCTTTTAATTTCTATAAAATTAAAGCTGAATGTTTCTCCTTCTGTCCTTACACTTTCTCAAATAAAGGATGATACAGTTTAGGAAGAATGAATTTTTTACCATTGTTTGGAGCCATTAGAGTTTTCTAAGTTTTATTAAAACATTTCTGTCTTTTGAAAGGAAAAAAAGTTGATGCCAGGGACTTAAAGAAAGTTCTGGGAAATATCGGGATCCAGCTCACAGAACGGGAACTTACAAAGCTGCAGAAAACTCTGCCAGTTGATGGTGAGCCATAGAGGTGACACTGAGGCCTTCCAGGGAGGTCGATTTGCAGCCCTGTATAAAAAGTTTTAAATTTTACTTATGGGTTTCTTCTTAAAAATGCTGAAAATGATTAAAAAACCTAAGTTGATTGGAGAGCCACCAAGCATTTTGGTCATAAGTACTGATGTCAGGTAAGGATCCAAGAAAACGTATTAATATCATGCATGTAGGCCACTGAAAGGTCTGAGTAATAAACAGCAAAAGGAAGGAAAATGTGGACACTGAGGATCTAGTAAAAGGAAAGGAAGGACAAGTCAGGGAATAAAAAAGGGAAATGAGGTAAGGAAATGTTCCCAAATGGTGGAGTCCCTCCAACTGTTGCCTCAGCTGCCAAAAACTACACAGATTTGTCATGTTTAGACTTTTTTCTTTACCTGACCCCAGTTTTGCTAGATGGGGAGATAGGATAGATTTCTCAGGCAAATCATAGAAAAATTTTCTAAACTGTCTTATTGAGGTTAACCAATAACTTTGAGAATGCATATGTTGTACCTTTATTTTTATAGATTCTGGAAAGGTATTTCACAAGAACTTATTGGATACCATAAAGTCTCTCCAAGGTAAGAAATTTGAAGACAGGGAAGGCTGAAATTCCAAAAGTTAACATTTATACGTGTGTGTGTTACCAATTTTATGCTCCTATCTACATTCCCAATTTAATATATTGCATAAGTGTTTTACAGTATGACTTGTAATACGCCTTTGGAAGGAGTCCATATTCTCCTGAATATTTCTGAAGTTTGCCTACAAAAATTCATTTGAAATCTAATTAAACAAAGCAAATAATAAACAGTGACCAGTTTTGTTGAGAATTGACTGAACTGCATCAAAATCCTAATAATATACAAATATTTTCCATTAAATTTCACCTACTAACTCTTTAGGTTTCCTCTTAAGTACTTTTTTGTGGTTGTTGAAGGCAGTTTAGTAATAAACGTAAAGCAAAGAAGTAGGCTTATGAGCTATTCCACTTCTGACTCCTCAGTTCTTAGAGCAATAGCAGAGAAGTAAGTAGGGAGAAAGTAGGGAAGGGACACCTGGTGAAATGAAGTCTCAAGGTGGAATTTGCCTCCTGACAATCATAGATCCTTGAGAAGAGCAGCAATCTGGAGCAATGTGTGAACGAAGTGGCAAATGCTGTCCATGGTGCTGCCCCATTTTAATTCTTCCTCTGTGCTTTATCCATTCTGTTGAGTGTTTGTTTTTTTTAATGCTTTATCCATTCTGTTGAGTATATTAATATAGGATAGGCATTGATGATCAGAAGCTTAAGTTGTTAGTCCCTCCACTCAAGATGGGAGAGATCTGTTCTTTTCTTTTGTCCCAAGTGAAGTTCTGCTTATCCTTTTTACGCTCTGGGCCTCTTATTTTGAAAGATGGCTTTTTGTTAGTGAAATAGCTAAAGGATAATGGGCTTTGAAGCCAGATGACCTCTCCCACTTTGTGACTATGGAAAGTTACTTAATCCCTCATTGTCTCCGTTTTCTCATTTGTAAAATGGCAATAGTCAAATTTCAAACCACCTAGGGTATTGTGACAATCAAATGTGCTGATATATATAAATTGCTCAGGACAATATCTAGAACATTGTAACTGCTCATTAAATGTTAGATATTAATGTAATTGCTGCAGAAAACTTTCTTCTACATATAATGTCAACCTACCACTATTGCATCAACTTTACGGGATGTTTTGGTAAAGTTCTTTTTATTATGTTAGGTGATATATAGGTTTGCTTTTTATATTCTTATTTTTTAAATGATAAATTCTTTATATTCTTCAGATAAAATAAATTATATTTCTAAACAATATTCCAACAGCACTGTTGTTGTTGTTAGGTGCTGTTGAGTTGTTTCTGACTTACAGCGGTCCTATGTGCAAGAGAACCAAACACTGCCTGGTTCCTACATCATCCTCACGATTGTTGTTATGCTTGAGTCCATTGTTACAGCCACTGTGTCAGTTCATCTCATTGAAGGTCCTTCTCTTTTTTGCTGACCATCTGCTTTACCACACATGATATCCTTCTCCAGGGACTGATTCCTCCTGATAACATGTCCACAGTATGTGAGATGTAGTTTTGCCATCCTTGATTCTAAGGATTATTCTGTTGTACTTCTTCCAAGACAGATTATTTGTCCTTTTACCAGTCCAGTATTCATAGCCAACACCACAATTCAAAGGCATCAGTTCTTCTTCAGTCTTCCTTATTCATCATCAGGCTTTTGCATGCATATGAGGTGATTGAAAACACCATGGCTTGGGTCAGGTGCACCTTAGTCTTCAACGTGACATCTTTGCTTTTCAACACTTTAAAGAGGTCTTTAGCAGCAGATTTGTCCAACACAATGCATCTTTTGATTTCTTGACTGCTGCTTCCATGGGTGTTGATTGTGGATCCAACTAAAATGAAATCCTTGACAACTTCAATCTTTTCTCCCTTTATCATGATGTTGCTTATTGGTCCAGTTGTGAGGATTTTTGTTTTATGTTGAGGTGCAATCCATACTGAAGGCTGTGGTCTTTGATCTTCATCAGTAAGGGCACTTCAAGTCCTCTTCACTTTCAGCAAGCAAGGTTGTGTCGTCTGCATAACGCAGGTTATTAATGAGTCTTCCTTCAGTCCTGATGCCCCTTTCTTCTTCATGTAGTCCAGCTTCTTGGATTATTTGCTCAGCATACAGATTGAATAGGTGTGGTGAAAGGATATAACCCTGACACACACCTTTCCTGACTTTAAATCACACAGTATCCCCTTGTTCTGTTTGAACAACTGCCCCTTGATCTATGTACAGATTCCTCATGAGCACAGTTAAGTGTTCCGGAACTCTCATTCTTCACAATGTTATCCGTAATTTGTTATGATCCACACAGTTGAATGCCTTAGCATAGTCAACAAAACACAGGTAAACATCTTCCTGGTATTCTCCGCTTTCAGCCAAGACCCATCTGACATCAGCGATGATATCCCTTGTTCCACGTCCTCTTCTGAATCTGGTTTGAATTTCTGGCAATTCCCTGTCGATGTACTGCTGCAGTCACTTTTGAATGATCTTCAGCAAAATTTTACTTGTGCGTGATATTCATGATATTGTTTGATAATTTCTGCATTCACTTGAATTACCTTTCTTTGGAACAGGCATAAATATAGATCTCTTCCAGTCGATTGACCAGGTAGCTGTATTCCAAATTTCTTGGCATAGATGAGTGAGCACTTTCAGCGCTGCATCCATTTGTCGAAACATCTCTATTGGTATTCCATCAATTCCTGGAGCCTTGTTTTTCACCAGTGCTTTCAGTGCATCTTGGACATCTTTCTTCAGTACAGTTGGTTCCTGATCATATGCTACCTCCTGAAATGGTTAAATGTTGACCAGTTCTTTTTGGTATGGCGACTCCATGTATTCCTTCCATCTTCTTTTGATGCCTCCTGCATCATTTAACATTTTCCACAAAGAATCCTTCAGTATTGCAACTTGAGACTTGAATTTTTTCTTCAGTTCTTTCAGCCTGAGAAATGCTGAACGTGTTATTCCCTTTTGGCTTTCTATCTCCAGGTCTTTGCACATGTCATTGTAATACTTCACTTTGTCTTCTCTAGCCACCCTTTGAAATCTTCTGTTCAGCTCTTTTACTTCATCATTTCTTCTTTTTGCTTTAGCTACACGATGTTCAAGAGCAAGTTTCAGAATCTCTTCTGACATTCATTTTAGTCTTTTCTTTCTTTCCTGTCTTTTTAATGACCTCTTGCTTTCTTCATGTATGATGTCCTTGATACCATCCCACAACTTGTCTGATCTTCGGTCATTAGTGTTCTATATGCCAAATCTATTCTTGAGATGGTCTCTAAACTCAAGTGGGATATACTCAGGATTGTACTGTGGCTCTTGTGGACTTGTTCTCATTCTCTTCAGCTTCAACTTGAACTTGCATGTGAGCAATTGATGGTCTGTTCTGCAGTTGGACCCTGGCCTTGTTCTGACTGATGATATTGAGCCTTTCCATTGTCTCTTTCTGCAATGTAGTTGATTTGATTCTGTGTATTCCATCTGATGAGGTCCATGTCTATAGTCATCATTTATTTTGGTGAAAAAGGTATTTGCAATGAAGAAGTTGTTGGTCTTGCAAAATTCTATCATGGGATCTCCAGCATCATTTCTGTCACCAAGGCCATATTTTCCAACTATCGATCCTTGTTTCCAACTTTTGCATTCCAATCACCAGTAATTATCAATGCATCCTGATTGTGTGTTTGATCAATTTGAGAGACTGCAGAAGTTGATAAAAATCTTCAATTTCTTCATCTTTGGCTGAAGTGATTGGTGCATAAATTTGAATAACAGTCTAGTCTTCCTTGTAAGCGTTGGATATTATCCTATCACTGACAGTGTTGTACTTCAGGATAGATTGTGAAATGTTCTTTCTGACAGTGAATGCAATGCTATTCCTCTTCAAGTTGTCATTCTCAGCATAGTAGACCACATGATTGTCCAATTCAGAGTGGCCAATACCAGTCCATTTCAGCTCACTGATGCCTAGAATGTCAATGTTCATGCATTCCATTTCATTTTTGATGATTTCCAACTTTTCTGGATTCATACTTTGACAATTCCACATTCTGATTATTAATGGATATTTGCAGCTGTTCCTTTTCATTTTGAGTTATGCCACATCAGCAAATGAAGGTCTCGAAAGCTTGACTCCATCCATGTCATTAAGGTCAACTCTGAGGAAGCGCCTGTTCCCCAGTTGTATTTTGAGTGCCTTTCAACCTGAGGGGCTCATCTTCCAGCACTATATCAAACAATGTTCCGCTGCTATTCATAAGATTTTCCCTGGCTAATTCTTTTCAGAAGTAGACCGCCGACTCCTTCTTCCTAGTCTGTCTTAGCCTGGAAGCTCAGCTGAAACCCGTTAACTATGAGTGACTCTGCTGGTATTTGAATACCAATGGCATAGCTTCCAGCATCACAGCAACACACAAGCTCCCACAGTATGATAAACTGAAAGATGCGTGGGGGTCAACAGCACTGCAAAACCAAAATTATCAAGTGTCAGAGGTAAATTGGGTGAGGTTCTTGGCAACAAAACCCCTTCCTACTCTATGTCTGATAGATTTACTCCAAGTCCCATTGCTCAACGCCCTCATAAACTATTTGTTCTATAGAACTGGCCCCCAAGACAAGGAAATAGGTTCTGATCCCTAATCTGTAGCTGCCTATTTTTATGCTCTTTGTACGTGTTAAGCTAGAATTAAGAATCTTGTGTTAAAAAACAATACTTGAAAAGGATACAGGATTTAGATTCAGAAGCCCTGACTCAAAGCCTTCCAAAAGTTTTCTCATTGGTAAAATGAGGCAAATCTTACTCTACCTCTGTCTCAGGATTGTTGTGAGGAATAAAATCCATAATATAAAGTGCTTTGTAAATGTAAAACATATGCAAATGTTAGAAGTTCTGTTATTATCAAGAGGTCACTGAATGTCATGGTCATGCCAACACACATATATATAAAAAGAATATTTGAAGCATTATGCTCAAGGCTTGAAAATCCCCAATTGTCCAAGGACAGCAGTCAGAATTAGTACTTCCTCTGACACAGGGATAGATTCAAGCTACAACAGATCTGGAGATCGAACAAACATGGTGACCTTTCTCAAAAGTCTAGACCCTTAGAGTCTTTTTATGAACACTAATGTTTTTAGGACTGAATCCCCTTAGTTATCTTGCCAGATGCTTAACAGTAACCCTGTATTACAATGTTAAGTGAAAAAACAAGGTGCTGGTGTTATTGAAGTTGTGGGGTACAATTTAAGCTGAAAATGTTAAAAAAAAAAAAAAAATAATGGATTACTACTAAATGTGTAATATGAAAATGATTTAAAAAATTTTTAAAGCAAGGGGCAAAAAAGTAATAGTCATTATAAGAATATGGATTATATTTTCTCTTGCATTAAAAAAATTTTTTAATAATAAAACAGCAAATTTAAGAAAACACATACACAGGCATGGTTTTCCTATATTCTTTTCATTTTTATTTCTGTAGTAGGGAAGGTTAATGTGAACAATCTGGATCCTGTTCTGGGACACATGGGGATCAAGCTCACAGAAAAGGAATGTGAAAGGCTAATGAAAAATCTGCCAGTTAGTGGTGAGCATTGTGTCTTATAGGGGAGTTTGTGTTTGTCTGTATATAAGAATTACTAAACTTGTGTTTCTAATGCTATAAAAGTCATTTGTAAAGTTGAGCAAAGAAACCAGATTGTGTAAGAGGATATAATCTTTTTTTCCTGCGTCCACAATTTTTTGGTTGAATTAAAGACCTTTAGACTTCTCCTCTTTGAATTCTAAGCATCACATATGAACTCACATGACCACTTGCTGACTGATGAGTGAATTTATAGGGAGCAGAATAAAGGTTTCAGGGGTTGGGAGAATAGGATGGAGAAGAAAACTGACTAGTCCTACTGAACAAGTATGCCTCAAAGAATTCTGTCTCAAACCTATTAATCATTATTTTTACATACTATCTGTGAGTAATATTATCTACACCCACTTTTCAACTGACATTTATATACTAAGGTCTTGTAGATTTTTATCTCTAGTCCAGTTTTCCTTTCTAAACATTTTGATGTAATCATATTCCTGTTGGACATAGCTGCTTGCTAAAGCCTCATATTTCTATATCCCAATTTTACTATATTTGAAAGTGTACTTAAAATTGTCTCTCATAACCTGGCCTCTAATTCTGTATTCTAAGTTGGTGGTACCATTATGCTCCTAGTAAAATATTAAAAATATTGGCATCATTAGCATACTCCATCTTTTCCCTTACTATCATATTCCATTAGACACTAAGTCACTAAGAACGGTGATTTTGGCTTTCCAAACTGTTCATAAATCTACCACTTTTTTTTAAATAATTTTTATTGAGCTTTAAGTGAACTTTTACAAATCAAGTCAGTCTGTCACATATAAGCTTATATACACCTTACTCCATACTCCCACTTACTCTCCCCCTAATGAGTCAGCCCTTCCAGTCTCTTCTTTTGTGACAATTTTGCCAGTTCCTAACCCTCTCTACCCTCCTATCTCCCCTCCAGACAGGAGATGCCAACACAGTCTCAAGTGTCCATCTGATACAAGTAGCTCACTCTTCATCAGCATCTCTCTCCAACCCATTGTCCAGTCCCTTCCATGTCTGATGAGTTGTCTTTGGGAATGGTTCCTGTCCCGGGCCAACAGAAGGTTTGGGGACCATGATCGCCAGGATTCCTCTAGTCTCAGTCAGACCATGAAGTCTGGTCTTTTTATGAGAATTTGGGGTCTGCATCCCACTGATCTCCTGCTCCCTCAGGGGTTCTCTGTTGTGCTCCCTGTCAGGGCAGTCATCGGTTGTGGCCGGGCACCATCTAGTTCTTCTGGTCTCAGGATGATGTAAGTCTCTGGTTCATGTGGCCCTTTCTGTCTCTTGGGCTCATTGTTGTCGTGTGACCTTGGTGTTCTTGTTCTTCGTTCTCCTTTGATCCAGGTGGGTTGAGACCCAGTGATGCATCTAGATGGCCACTTGTGAGCATTTAAGACCCCAGACGCCACATTTCAAAGTGGGGTGCAGAATGTTTTCATAATAGTATTATTTTGCCAATTGACTTAGAGGTTCCCTTAAACCATAGTCCCCAAACCCCCGCCCTTGCTCCGCTGACCTTTGAAGCATTCAGTTTATCCCGGAAACTTCTTTGCTTTTGGTCCAGTCCATTTGAGCTGACCTTCCGTGTATTGAGTATTGTCCTTCCCTTCACTTAAAGTAGTTCTTATCTACTAACTAATCAGTTTATACTATTTTTCAAGATCTTATAATAGTGGTCTTATACAACATTTGTCCTTTTGCCTCTGACTAATTTCACTCAGCATAATGCCTTCCAGGTTCCTCCATGTTATGAAATGTTTCACAGATTCGTCACTGTTCTTTATCGATGCATAGTATTCCATTGTGTGAATATACCACAATTTATTTAACCATTCATCCGTTGATGGACACCTTGGTTGCTTCCAGCGTTTTGCTATTGTAAACAGAGCTGCAATAAACATGGGTGTGCATACATCTGTTCGTGTGAAGGCTCTTATTTCTCTAGGGTATATTCCAAGGAGTGGGATTTCTGGGTTGTATGGTAGTTCTATTTCTAACTTTTTAAGAAAACGCCAGATAGATTTCCAAAGTGGTTGTACCATTTTACATTCCCACCAGCAGTGTATAAGAGTTCCAATCTCTCCACAGCCTCTCCAACATCTATTATTTTGTGTTTTTTGGATTAATGCCAGCCTTGTTGGAGTGAGATGGAATCTCATGGTAGTTTTAATTTGCATTTCTCTACTGGCTAATGATCGAGAGCATTTTCTCATGTATCTGTTAGCTGCCTGAATATCTTCTTCAGTGAAGTGCGTGTTCATATCCTTTGCCCACTTCTTGATTGGGTTGTCTGTCTTTTTGTGGTTGAGTTTTGACAGAATCGTGTAGATTTTAGAGATCAGGCGCTGGTCGGAGATGTCATAGCTGAAAATTCTTTCTCAATCTGTAGGTGGTCTTTTTACTCTTTTGGTGAAGTCTTTAGATGAGCATAGGTGTTTGATTTTTAGGAGCTCCCAGTTATCTGGTTTCTCTTCATCATTTTTGGTAATATTTTGTATTCTGTTTATGCCTTGAATTAGGGCTCCTAACGTTGTCCCTATTTTTTCTTCCATGGTCTTTATCGTTTTAGACTTCATGTTTAGGTCTTTGATCCACTTGTAGTTAGTTTTTGTGCATGGTGTGAGGTATGGGTCCTGTTTCATTTTTTTGCAAATGGATATCCAGTTATGCCAGCACCATTTGTTAAAAAGACCATCTTTTCCCCAATTAACTGACACTGGGCCTTTGTCAAATATCAGCTGCTCATATGTGGATGGATTTATATCTGGGTTCTCAATTCTGTTCCATTGGTCCATGTGCCTGTTGTTGTACCAGTACCAGGCTGTTTTGACTACTGTGGCTGTATAATAGGTTCTAAAATCAGGTAGAGTGAGGCCTCCCACTTCCTTCTTCTTTTTCAGTAATGCTTTACTTATCCGAGGCTTCTTCTCCTTCCATATGAAGTTGGTGATTCGTTTCTCCATCACATTAAAAAATGTCATTGGAATTTGGATCGGAAGTGTATGTACTTATGGTGGAATAGACATTTTTACTATGTTAAGTCTTCCTATCCATGAGCAAGGTATGTTTTTCCACTTAAGTAGGTCCTTTTTAGTTTCTTGCAGTAGTACTTTGTAGTTTTCTTTGTATAGGTCTTGTACATCTTTGGTAAGATTTATTCCTAAGTATTTTATCTTCTTGGGGGCTACTGTGAATGGTATTGATTTGGTTATTTCCTCTTCGATGTTCTTTTTGTTGATGAATCTACCACTGTTTTTTTATCAGTCTGTGGCTACTGACCATGTTGCAGATCATTGTCATTCATGGGTTGACATAGTGCAAAGCCCTCAACATGGTTTTTTCTTCTAGTTTATTTCCAATCAAATGTATTAGTCCCAGGAGTGACAGAATGTTTTATCTAGGATACAAATATTTTTATATTACTTTCCAGATTAATGCTTTTCAATGGTTTGCCATTATTTACTGCAAAAGGCCAAAACACCGTAACATGGCATGGAAGACCCTTCATGATCTGACCACTGCCTGCATTTATAACTTTGTCTGTCACCATTCTCTACCCCCACTTTGCCCTCTAGCAGAATATCTGAACTCTGGTATTGTATACGGACAGGGTCCAAGGCTTTTTCCAGGATGTTCTTCAGCTGATTGCAAAGCAGTGAAAAATATGTATGGATACCAGCAAAAGGTCTCCCTCTGCTGTTAGTGGAAACATTTGGCATGCAGACCTATTACAGCTCAGACTCCCTATTTCAAGAATCACATATTTATTTATATTACTACAGATAATGAATTATTTAAAGCAGGCAGTGTTATTCTCAGGATTAAATGTGTGTGTGTATGTACTTTAATCTCAGTGCATTGTATAATACTTGACATTTAGTACAATGATTTCCTTCCACCAATGAATGTATAGATTATTACTATCACATGATTCTGTGCTGCAGAGTCCTATTGGATTTTCATTTTCACTTTTCTCAAATATCTTCAAGCATGTTTAACTTTGTTAATCAGAGGTTGACTTCTTCAGGATGCTTTTTCTTGACCCATTAAAACTATTTCTGTCTGTTTCAATTTTATATATGCCTATATTATTAGATTTACTGAATTTTTAGATAGGCTATTTGTCTATCACTCTTCATGTATAAACTGTGAGATTTTATGCAGAAATCATGGATACACCATTTTAGACTTCTTGTTTAGTATAGTAACTTCATATATTAGGAACATAACATGTGATAAACGTACAAAATGAATTAACAGAGAAAGCTAGCAAAATCAGTGCAAAACAAATGAAAAATCTCTTTATGGCCAAGAGTTGTAGAAATCCATTAAATATTCTCTCTGGTGTATGTTGATTCTCTAACTTGAACCATAGCTAATAATTTGCAGCCAGGCACTACGCCACAAAACAAACAAACAAACCTATTGCTGTCAAGTCAATCCCAACTCATGATGACCCCATGTGTTACAGAGTAGAACTGAGCTTCATAGGGTTTTCTTGGCTGTAGTCTTTGCAGAAGCAAATTTCCAGGCCTTTCTTCAACGGTGCAGCTGGGTGGGTTCAAACCGACAACCTTTCAGTTAGTAGTTGATGGCAAACCATTTTCACTACCCAGGGACCTAGTATACCACCCAAACCCACTGCCATTGAGTCGACCCCAACTCATAGCAACCCCATAGGGTTTCTAAGGCTGTAAATCTCTATGGAATCAGAATGCCACATCTTTCCCCCCCAGAACCGCTGGTGGTTTTGAGCCACTGACTTTTCAGTTAGCAGTCAATTGCTTTAACCACTGCACCACCAGGGCTCCAGTATACCACCAGAAGACCCTAAATCATTTTATCAAAAAAAGAAAAGAAAAGAAAAGAAATCAAGCCAGATCTGTCCTCTTGGAATCCCACAGGAGTCATTTGATTTCCCAAGTGTTAATTCAGAGAGTGTAGCAGAAAGTAAAATCACTTTGTTCTTGATTGTAACCAGCAACGGTCATGCCAAATGTCAGTGACACAATGGGGTCATAGATTCATACCCAGTTCAGAAATATAATCATGGCTTATTCTTCTCCCCTTAGTCATTTACATTCGTTTCAGATCAACCCCAGCTCCACCTCTGAACCCTAGTCCTTGTCACCAGATAAACATCCTCAGTTTATTGTTTATTAATATTGACTTATTGCCATCTCATAATAATTAATATTGTAACTCAGAGGCTTTATGAAGTCCTAAGACTTGGGGAATCTGTACAATCAGTGTCCCTCCTCAGAATTTTGTCTAGACCATCAGTTTTCAGTGAACTTCGATTTCTACTCAGTTATCATGTTACCAGGAATACTGGTGAGTCCTCTGCATTACTGGGACAGTAGCTACTTTTTCAGATTTATCTTATTGACTCATAGTTTCTTAAATCTTCTCCACTTGAAACATTTGAGGACTATTTGTAGACATATGTTTTGTTATTGTCTCTTGACACTTATTTACGTGACCAACAATTCTAGCATAATGTTTAAATCAGCTAGAGAAATGTTAGGGTACGGTAGGAAGATATGTGGCCTCTTCTCTTTTCACCATAGACTCCTGTTTGAGAAATACGGCTCTGCCAGAGCTGAAGGTTGCTAAAGGGCTATATCAGGATCATTGGCACTTCTGTGTAGAAAGTAGTAGAAAGTCATCCCAAGAACTTAAGACATACATTTTCCTTTGGCAACACTCTATCATCCTAAGAGTTGATCCTTAACATACATGTAATACTTATGATTGACTCAGGTAAATTAGTGGAGTGAATACATTTTGACTGGCCTCCATTTACCTATTTAGCCACTTTATATTTTTTGTAAGTCTTCATTGTTATATCTAAGTAATGGTTTATTTTACAGATAAAGGGAAGGTTGATCTCAGTAACCTGATGGATGCCTTAACAGCGGTTACAGGTTAGTGAGAAGGCATCCATTCATTGCCATTCTGCCTGTTTTTTGAGGCCCAGAGTCGAATTTTAAGTTATCTATATTTTGGCAATAAAACATCAGGGCAATGCTTTGTTAATGAATTTTTATTCTCGGGATTATATGCTGATTATATATTTTACTATGTATAAAACCAAAAACCAAACCCACTGCTGTCGAGTCGATTCCAACTCATAGCAACCCTATAGTACAGAGTAGAACTGCCCCGTAGAGTTTCCAAGGAGCGCCTGGTGGATTTGAACTGCTGACTTCTTGGTTAGCAGCTGTAGCACTTAACCGCTACGCCACCAGGGTTTCCTTTACTATGTATATGTTTAAATAAACCATAATCTGGGTTAACATTTTAAATGGTGAAATAAAACTAAAGATGTACTAACTCAGAATAAAGAGAAATACAAACTCTGTGGTGAAGAAATGATTAGGATTAGCCAAAAGTTCTCATCTATCTATATTTTTATCTTTTAAAGGAAGAGCCATTGATGTCAGTGACCTGGAAAATGTTCTAGAAAACATGGGGATAGAGTTCACAGATAAGGAACGAGCAAAGCTAATGAAAAGTATTCAGAGTGATGGTAAGAGTTTTATATGACAATGTAGCCTTCAAGGAATTTATAATTGTGCACATTTTGTGGAACTTTCTTAACCTGCATCTTTTGATATACAAAAAAGACTTTCTAAAAATGTTATTAATAAATTATCAACAACTATTTTTTTTATATACTTTATGAGTCAAATCCAAGCTTTGCTGTTTAATTTTTAGATTGGGAATAATCAGCCCCTCCAATTTACCAACCTGCCAACAAAACAAAGAATTATCTATTCTTACTTTTGAATCCAGTGACAGAGTATCCGTAACTAAGCTAGGAGACCTGACACGTCTGTCAGTTTGTCATACTGTGGTGGCTTGCATGTTGCTGTGATACTGAAAACTATGCCACTAATATTTTAAATACCCAGCAGGGTCACCCATGGTGAACGGGTTTCAGCTGAGCTTCCAGACTAAGACAGACTAGGAAGAAGGACCTGGAGGTCTACTTCTGAAAAAAAAATAGCCAGTGAAAACCTTATGAATAGCAGTGGAACATTGTCTGAGATAGTGCTAAAAGATGAGCCCCTCAGGTTGGAAGGCATTCAAAATACAACTGGGGAAGAGCTGCCTTCTCAAAGTAGAGCCGACCTTAATGACGTGGACGGAGTCAAGCTTTCAGGACCTTCATTTGCTGATGTGGCACTACTCAAAATGAGAAAAAACAGTGGCAAACA